>NW_012267218.1:28718744-28751443 GCF_000151885.1 Dipodomys ordii
GACCGTACCCCCCCCAAAAAAAATTTAGAACAGGTCTAGTGCTTCTGAAAGTATATTACAAAAGGTTTATAATATATAAATAATGTTAATATTTACCTTTGCAGACTACTTACCAAGCACTTTGTTTGATATAAATACATCCTAATAGGGTTAATATAATAAAGGGGGAAGTTCCAGTGGATAAGATAAAGGACAGCTTATATAACACACAAGTCCAGTCATAGAAACTAGGATGTAGACTCAGATAAGTGTGACTAAAAACAGCACTCTGCTCACTTGCATTTACTTATCAGAAAGCTACACTAGGATTAAACAGAACCTGGCAATATTACAGCAGTACTCCAAGGAAGAAGGACTGAATTTCAGAGGAAGGATTTTGTCATTAAATGTGCAACGCTTGGACTGGGAATTCAGCTCTGTGGTAGAATGTTCAGCATGTGTAAGGCCGTAGGCTTGATTCTCACCACCACACAGAAAAGAAGTTAACTCACAGGTTAACTCACAGCCTGGATGATGGATTCTCTGAAGATTACTCAGTTCTATTTACTCTGATTTCTATTGGTTTCTCACTTTGGTTTCCAGATGCTGCTTCCAGATGGTATGTGCTCAAACAGAATTATGCATAGGCATTTTTGGTGATCCAGTACGTTTTATTAGCATAGTCTCTTGGCCATGAAAGCCTGATGAACTCTGCCTTATGTTTCTCGATCTACAAAGCTGAAGGCCACACTCTGCACAATCTGAGAGGTCCTCCCTGAGTAACCTGGTATGACTCAACTCTGCTCTATTTTACAAATGCCATTGAGTTCTAAAGGAGTCAGGGAGTCCACTGAGGATTGAAGCAGTCAAGAAAGGGTCCTTTTAAGTAAAATTTATAGCTGAACTATTTTTCTATGTGTTGTTTTACCCTCTTCCCTTATGAAAACAGAAAATCTTTGTAACAGTGAGTAACGGTCTACATCCTAATCCTCAGGCCTAAATGCTATTTCCTCATAAGTCTTTATCTATAAACATAAGATTGTCGGTAAGAATAGTCTAAGTTGCTGTAGCAAACTACCCAAAGTGAGGGCTCAAACTCTTTAACTCTTGACATCCAGAGTACCCAGTCCAGGTATTCCAAGTAGGTAGAATGCTTTTCCTCTGCAATGATTAACGGTCAGTGGCTCTGCCATTCCTAGACCTTTACCCTCTGTGTGGCTAAGGATAGCTTCCCCTGGTTCAAGATAGCAGGAAGGGAAAAAGCAGCAGAGAAGGCACATCTCTTTAAGGGCCCTGGCCTTCAAAATGGCACATCACTTCTATTCACATAATTGGTGGAAAATTCAGGCCTATCTAATGTAAATAAATGAGGATGCATGTGGATTGTTGTGGGCAGCTAGCAATCTGCACCATAGCAAGTATTTTTTATTCTACTGTGATATCTTTTTTTTTTGGGGTGTAGGTGGGAAATGTGGGGCCTGATCTCTGGGCCTGGGCACTGTCCCTCAGCACTTCAGCTCAAGGCTAGCGCTCTACCACTTGAGCCACAGTGCCACTTCCGGCTTTTTTCTTTTTGCTTATGTGGTGCTAAGGAAATCGAACCCAGGGCCTCGGGCATGCAAGGCAAGCGCTCTACCACTGAGCCACCTTCCCAGTCCTACTGTGATAATCTTTTTTTTTTTTTTGGGTCCCGTCGTGGGGCCTGAACTCTGGGCCTGGGCGCTGTCCCTCAGCTCTTCAGCTCAAGGCTAGCACTCTACGACTTGAGCCACAGCACCACTTCCGGCTTTTTCCTTTTTGCTTATGTGGTGCTGAGGAATCGAACCCAGGGCCTTGAGCATGCAAAGCAAGTGCTCTACCACTGAGCCACCTTCCCAGCCCCTACTGTGATAATCTTTTAAGAAAGAATTCAAAATATTAAAGCTGCTGGCACAGGTGGCTCATGCCTAACTATTTAGGAGGCTGAGATCTGAAGATGGAGGTTCAAATCCAACCCAGTTGATAAACCTGAGACTGTTATTGCCAATTAGCCAGCAAAATGGCAGAAGTGGAGGTATGACTCAAGTGGTAGGGCTCAAGCCTTGAGTGAAGAAGCAAAAACAAAAAGCAAAGTCTATATTGCTCCGAGATTACCTATATGTTATTCCAGTTCATTATCATATGTCATCCTGAAATAGCTTCTTAAGAGCTTTCTCCAATAATACCAACTGAGTTGAAAGCATTGAAGCCCCCAAAGGACTGACTAGTAGAATATGACCCAAGATTGGTTTCTAAAGGGTAAGCAAAAGTCAAAAGAAAAAACAATATACATGAAGAAATATACATGCCATACTGACAAAAGTTGATTATTTTAACATGAATGACAAACCTGAATATGCAGGCAGTGTAGTAGCTCAGTGGTAGAGCGCTTACCTTGCATGCCTGAGGCCCTGGGTTTGATTCCTCAGCACCACATAAGCAAAAAGAAAAAAGCCGAAGTGGTGCTGTGGCTCAAGTGATAGAGCCCTAGCCTTGAGCTGAAGAGCTGAGGGACAGTGCCCAGGCCCAGAATTCAGGCCCCACGACCAACCAGAAAAAAAAGAAAAAGAGGTTGCAGAGTATGTGAATTGTAACATATAGGCTGCAATTTCTGATGAGCAGTGAGGCTGAAGGCTAGTTTGTGTTTTTTTTGTAAGAGCAAGATGAACTGTGTAATAAGTATTTATCTAAGTGCTGTAGAAAATTCTTACAATTCAGATGGCACATGAAACGAGCTTGTTCTTAAACAATCTTAGAACAACAATAAAAAGAGCAAGCATTATGTCTGCCATGCTTCACAGAGCCTATCCCCTTCTCTTAACTCTATGCTTCAGGTCACCTCATGTGCAGATCTAGGTCAGGTTGAGACCCAGTGTTCCATGGCTGCTTGTTCTTATAAACAAGCATTGCATGAATAGGTTGTTATCAACCATAAAAATAGAACAAGGAAACCTGTTGAAATTGTTCTGGCAAGGGGGAAAGGAAGAATGATAGAAGGAATGAGATTGATTGGAACATATCGTAGATATGCAGATAATTCTCTGTATAAATAATATAATACATAAAAATTTATTTTAAAAAAGGCATTGTAGGATAGAATGAGCCTGAAACTTCAAGGAAGCCCTTAGGTCAAATTTGGAACCAATTTGAAAGGGCTCTTAGATTTCATTTGCGCTCTCTGTGCTGGCACGGTCTTTCTCATTGCTTTGTGCCAAAAGGCTGGTAATAAAATACATAGAAAACTACTCTGATCTTGATGGGCGCCAGTGGCTCATGCCTATAGTCCTAGCTACCCAGGAGGCTGAGATCTAAAGATCTCAGTTCAGGGTCAGCCCAGGCAGGAAAGTCCATGAGCCCCTTATCTCCAATTAACCACCAAGAAACCAGAAGTGGTGCTGTAGCTCAAGTGGTAGAGCACTTGCCTTGTGCTAAAGAGCTGAGGGACAGCACCCAGGCCCAGAGTTCAAGCCCCATGACCGACAAAAAATAAAAAAAAGCTACTCTGTCTTTCAGGCCCAGATCTTACCTTGGCCTTGATAAACCTCTCTAGGCTCCATTGGAATGGAACGGTGGAATGGAACAAAAAACACAAGTGTACTTATCGATAGGATGATGCAACTGTGGTGAAGAAGCAGAACAGCCCAACCCTCCAGAAATACATCTTTTCCAGAAATCTAAAATCACTTCTGCTACCTAGACCACATCACCAAAGTAAGTTTGGTACATTAGGAAAAGAAAGCGTTATCATTCAAGTAGACACTTGTTCTAGTTCACTTTTTCTCACAGTCTAAAGGCTTGATCCACTCAGCCCTCTTCATATCCTTCCTCCTCATCTGCTCTCCTGTTACTCTGAACCAGACAGGTGTTCTGCCAGGCAGTGAAGACCAGGGCTGAGAAAGACAGAGCAGATGGGGTCACTGGGGACTGAAAGATGGAAACTGGAGATCCAAGGCCAGTCACTTTAGACATGTTTATCACACACCAGAGTTAGCCACAAGATCAAATGATAAAAGCATGGTATTATTAGATGCCTTTGCATGAATATGATCCTTGAGTTTAAAAATAAAAAAAAAAAACACTAAAAAAAAAATTAGTTCCAGGGGCTGGGAAGATGGCTCAGTGGTAGAGTGCTTGCCTTGCATGCATGAGGCCCTGGGCTCAATTCCATAGCACCACATAAGCAGAAAAAGTTGGAAGTGGTGCTTAGCTCAAGTGATAAAGTGCTAGCCTTGAGCTAAAGAGCTGAGGGACAGTGCCCAGGCCCTGAGTTCAGGCCCCACCACCGACAAGACAAAAAAAAATCCAAATAGTATCCTAAATGACTTGCAATACCAGCTATATGTTTCTTGCTAATTGGTCATCCAGTACCCTTGTCTGAGGAGCACAGATGGTATCATTGTCTGAAAACAGGCTTAGTACCATATCCCTCTAAACCAAATAGGTCAACCCTCTAAAGCACTTCTAACTTAGGCAGAGGCAGCTGTCAGCTGATGGCACCCAGCAACATGGTTCTAGGTTCTCATACTGCCAGAAGTGGAGGCAAGGAGTTCTTAACAGAACCACTTTTCCCCCTCATTCAGAGTAAGCCTATTGAGCTGCTCTGAAAACCAAAAAAATCCTGTTAAGATACATACAACCCTTCATTCTTTCCATTATCTAACAGAGGAAGACAGTCATCTTGGAGATCAGTACTACTCTTTATAACATGGGATTCTTAAAAATTACACTTGACCAGCCAGGCACCAGTGGCTCACACCCGTAATCCCAGCTACTCAGGAGGCTGAGATCAGAGAGGATTGTGGCTCAAAGCCAGCCTGGGCAGGAAAGTCTGTGACACTCTTTATTCCCACTAAACCACCAGAAAACTGGAAGTGGCGTTGTGGGCTTAAGTGGTAGAGCATTCGCCTTGAGCTGAAGAGCTCAGGGCCGTGCCCAGGCCTAGAGTTCAAGCCCCATGACACACATACACGCACACACACTTGACCTTGTTCCAGAAAAGACTCAAATCGAGACACATCACACTGGTGACACAACTTTGCCAGATCTCATGCCACATCCTGAGTCTGCCCAGGAACCTCAAAACAGAGTATACCCTACATGGCCATAGCTATATGCTACACTGTCTACAACGGAAAAAATTCCTTATCTGCCCCAGACTTCCCCGAAGAATCGGTCTCTAGCAAGTTCTGTTTCTAAGCCTGTAAAGGTTTGATGCATACTAGGGAAGTACATGCAGATTACAACTGGATGAAGCATCTTTGTGGTTTTTCTCTACCCTTCCTTTTTCCTTGAAATGGATGTTGTAACGCAAGACTTTCCAACCTATTGTAATATAGCTATTGATAAAATCCAAAGCAGCACATGTAGGCACTCTGATTTCTCACTTAAATAGCTCTAAGTTCAGCTTAAAATTTCCATGTTTCTGATCAAAGACCATAAAGGCTGAGAAACTAACTCTAGAAACACTAATTTTCTTTTTCTTTTTTTTTTTTTTTTTGGCCAGTCCTAGGACTTGAACTCTGGACCTGGGCGCTGTCCTTGAGCTCTTCAGCTTAAGGCGAGAGCTCTACCACTTGAGCCACAGCACCACTTCCCGTTTTCTGGTGGTTTATGGAAGATAAGAGTCTCATGGACTTTCCTACCCGGGCTGGCTTTGAACTTCAATCCTCCTATGTAGCTAGGATTACAAGTGTGAGCCACCAGCTCCCAGCTTTAGGAACACTTAATTTTCTGAAAGCTTAATTACAATGTCATACCCTGCTGTGACAAAACTTGTGACATTGTGACACATTAAAAAAAAATTGTTACTTTTTTTTTGGTTGGTTTTGGGGCCTGAACTCTGGGCCTGGGCGCTGTCCCTCAGCTCTTCAGCTCAAGGCTAGCCCTCTACCATTTGAGCCACAGTGCCACTTCCAGCTTTTTCTGTTTATGTGGTGCTGAGGAATCAGACCCAGGGCCTCATGCATGCAAGGCAAGCTCTCTACCACTGAGCCACCTTCCCAGCCCCTGTTAACTTCTTTTTCTCTTTAATGGTTCTCTGTTGCAATGGGGGAAGAAACCAGGATGGTTCTATCTTCTTTACTTGTGAGCACTACCATCTTCAATACCAAAAGAGTTCGTTTAAACCAACCACAGAAATCTCTTAGAGGCTACCTCTGAGGCATGCTGTTTTGTATATTAAAGGAATTATGTAGCACCTGGCTAACTGGAAATCAGCCTTCCATGAAGGAAATCATATCTGGTTTCAAAAATATGTTTTGGCTGAGTGCTGGTGGCTCATGCCTCTTAATCCTAGTCAGGAGGCTGAGATCTTAGGATCACGGTTCAAAGCTAGCCCAGGCCGGGTAAGTCCTGAGAGTCTTCAGTTAACCACCCGAAAACAGGAAGTGGCTCTCCTTGAACTGAAGAGTTTAGGGACAGTGCTCAGGGTCAGAGTTCAAGCCCCACAACCAACCAAAATAGATAGATTAGATAGATAGATAGATAGATAGATAGATAGATAGATAGATAGATAGATAGATAGATAGAGCGAGCTTTGGAAAGGAGGCAGTATATAGTATATCTACCTATTTACATTTGCTTGGATGAATGCAAGAAATCAATTTAGAGAGGTGACAGTTATCTTTGAGTCATGTATTCTTAAAAATCAGAAAACAAGCCAGGCACTGTGGCTTGATGTGTACTAGGGAATACACAGGAAGCTGAAATTATGAGAAGCATTCAACATCATCCTGGGCAGGAAAGTTGGTGAGACTCATTTCCAGTTAAACACCAAAAAACTGAAGGTGGAACTGTGACTCTAGCCTTGAGCAAAGAATCTCAGCCCCCTCCTCCCCCCCCCCGCAAAAAAAAAGCTTAGGGACAGCACCCAAGCCTTAAGTTCAAGCCCCAGGACCAGAAAGCATGCACTTACACACAAAATCTAGGAAATCAGTGGCTTCTGAGTAGCAGATCATTTTGAGAGTGATCTGAGAGAATCCCATGGGTCATGATGGAAATGTAGTTACATGAGAAAGCCGAGATGCTCTGCCTTTTGACTTCCTTCAACAAGGAAGAAGGGTACTATGTTCCTAACATGCCTAGTACTCAACTAAGTCCTAAGGATCCAAAGACCAGGTATGGTTGCAGCCTTCCCTGCCTAGTGAGTACAGGCAGGGAAGGAGCCAGTCCAATTGGATCCATCTGTTTGTTCTAATAGCTGTGCACAAGATGTGTTGGGAACAAAAGCCAGAGGAGAAGGAAAAAGACAGGAGCATTTCTCAGAGAGGCAATAGCTGAGTCTTAAAGGCACAGGCCAGGAATAAAAGCAAGAAAGTACTTACAGAAAGGTCACATAATATCTTTAGTCCTACACACTATTCCTGACCAGAGTGCATGAAAAGAGTGGAGAAATGAGGCATGTTTAGGGGCAAGGTCTAGATCCTAAATGCGGTAGAGATCAATGGTTTTCAAGTAAGGAAGTGATAAACCTACATTATAGACCTACTTTTTTTTTTTTTTGCCAGTTCTGGGGTTTGAACTCAGGGCCTGGGCACCGTCCCTGAGCCTCTCTGTGCTCAAGGCTAACACTCTACCACTTGAGTCACAGTGCACTTCTGGCTTTTTCTGTTTTATGTGGTACTGAGGAATTGAACTCAGGGCGCAATGCATGAAAGACAAGCATTTTACCACTAAACCACATTCCCAGCCCCCAATTTTTTTTTTCTGTCCGTTATGGGGCTTGAACTCTGGGCCTGGTTGCTGTCCCTCAGCTCTTCAGCTCAAGGCAAGTGCTCTACCACTTGAGCCACAATGCCACTTCTGGTTTTCTGGTGGTTTATTGGGGATAAGAGTCTCACAGATTTTCCTGCCCGGGCAGGAAAACCTTTGAACCTCCATCCTCAGATCTCAGCCTCCTGAGTAGCTAGGATTACAGGTGTGAGCCACCGATGCCTAGCCCCTACTTTTTTTTTTTTTAGAGCAGTGCTCAGAGATCAAACCTAAGGTCTTACATATACTAGGCAAGCACATTACCTCAGAGCTGTATTCCTGTTCAGGGAGTAAATGGGTTGGGCAGCAAAGGAACTCCACTGGGAAATAAGGAAGACAGGGAGAACAGACTCAATAGTTCCAGATGCAAGTAAATGACCGACTCCAGTTTTCTGGCTCTGATACCATCTGACACAAGAACGGTGCCAGTACCATGACACTCAACTGTCCCAGAGGCTAAAGCATGAGGATCACTTGAGCCCAAGCCAGCCTAGGCAAAAGAGAGACCTTGTCACAAGTAAAAGTGACAGTTTTAGACATGTTGGCATTGAGGTATTAGTGACTATCATGCTGAAAGTGATAAGTTAATGTTTCAATTCTAGGCAATATTCAGTGGCAGATAATATCATTTCTTATACAATGATACAATACCACCTACAAACAGAACTGCAGAAAAAGAAAGGGAAGGAGAAGAGAAGAGTGAAGGGGGGAGAGAGGAACAAAAAGAATAGAAAAGGAGGGGTTGAAGGTGTGGCTCAGTTGGTGGAGTGCTAGCCAATGAGCGAAAGTGTCAGGTATTGAGTTTGAACCAAAAAGAAAAGAGGAAGAAATGCAGAAGACACCTAGGAATGACTTGCAGAATTCAAACAAAAATTATGCAAATAACCTAGATGCTTTTTTTTATATC
The DNA here is from genome assembly GCF_000151885.1 of Dipodomys ordii. NCBI lineage: Eukaryota > Metazoa > Chordata > Mammalia > Rodentia > Heteromyidae > Dipodomys > Dipodomys ordii. Next base: position 28,727,398 of record NW_012267218.1, read on the forward strand.
TTTGATTAATTTTTTCCTTTTTTTTAATTGTGAAAATACAGAGGGGTTACAATTTCATGGTCAAGGATAACCTAGATTCTTACACAGATATCCTGGATACAGGGAGTGAGTGCCCCACTCCAAGTTGCAAATAAGATATGAAAAATGTGTTTCCCCTCCTGGTAAAGCCGACTTTTAACACAGGTGGTCACTCCTCTTTCCATGAGAGATGCACTTTGATGAAAGGTCCTGTTGGGTTCTCCATCCTGGGGACTATCTTGCATATATGGAACAGGACCTTCTTTGGCTAAATAAAAAGGGAAGTGTTCTGTCTCTGTAGTCTCTTAGCAGATTCCTGTTGATCACATTCTGGTTTAATGATCATTCAGTAAAAAAGCTTTTTACTTTCTCCACTATCTTTATTGGAAGATCACCCAACACTGCATATTTGGTATTAACTTATATTAGGTATGATAGTGGTTTGGAAGTTAAGTTTTAAGACTTTCTTTTTTTTTTTTTGGTCGATCATGGGGTCTGAATTCTGAGCCTGGGCGCTGTCCCTCAGCTCTTCATCCCAAGGCTAGTGCTCTACCGCTTGAGCCATAGTGCCACTTCTGTTTTTTCTGCTTATGTATCACTGAGGAATCAAACCCAGGACCCTTATGCATACAAGGCAAGCACTCTTACCCGGTATCTACTGTGCAAAACCAGTTTTATTCCAACGATGGTCCACTAATCCACAAGATAGCAAATTCAAGTGTAAAGGGCAGTAAGGAAGCCAAGAAGGTGGCTCTGTTGGAAAACAAAGTAATAGCTAGAGGCTGAGAAGGCCAAGGGAGTAGCAAGCGGGTAAACTGAAGGGACAGGTTAAAGAAAGTTGAGTTACGGGGGGAAAGATGGGAGCCAGCATGCTAAGTAAGAAGGCAGAAAGAAGGATCTAGAGTACAGGGAGATGATATGGCTTGTATCCAGTCTCATTCCCTTCCACAAAGAGGAGCCTGGTAGCTGGGAACATGATTCTTAGAATAAACTCACCAGCATTTCTTGAAACTGGGTGTGGCCACGTGACCAGCTCTGGCCAACAGGATAAGCGGAAGTGACCTCCAGCAATTTCTTGAAAAGAGAAAAACTACCTGTGCCCTTCTTAACCCATCTATACTGCTGCCAGAAGTGAAGCTATAACCATCTGTGATCGTTGAATACAGGCCTTATGATAGCATAAGAATCTAGGTCAGAAGGGCAGAGCTGCCAAGCCAGTCTAGAGTACTTTCTCCAGATTGTTTTGGAGATGGAAATAAATTATTTTTATGCCACTGTCATTTTAGGCTCCTATACATTATCTTCTCTAATGCTAGGATTGGACTCATACTCTGAGGAATACAAGGAAAAATTAATTCTCCCACTATCTCTCCTTCCCTCCCTTTCTCTATTGCTTCTTTCCTCCTTTTTTTTTTTTTTTTTTTTGCCGGTCTTAGGGCTTGAACGCTGGGCCTGAGCACTGTCCCTCAGCTCTTCAGCTCAAGGCAAGCACTCTACCACTGAGCTACCTTCCTAGCTCCGTTTTTCTTTTTTCTTTTTTGGAATAGGATCTCAGCTGTGTAGCACAGCTGGCTTAGCACTGGGAAGCCTCCTTCCTCAGCCTCCTCAGTGCTAGGATTGCAGGCATGTACCATATGTGGCTTTCAGACTTTTTTCTTGAATAAATTATCCCCAGATTGCTGCAAGCTTTTATTTCCAGAGTTGTAAAAAGACTGATTCTGGCAATGTTTACCCGCGTTCTATTCCTTTTGTGAAAGAATTTTTAGAGGTTCTGTTCTACCATTTTCACTGCCATCATTATACACTGTTCTGAAACAATTCAGTATTGTCCATAAAAACACAAGATTTCAGCCTTCTTTTTTAAAAATGGAGAGGACCGGGGCATGCCTCAAGTGATAGAGTACTTGCCTAGGATGCTTGAGGCCCTGGGTTCAATCTCCAGAACCCAAATTTCAGGAGAAAGAGAAGAGAGGTGAAGGGAAGGGAAGGGAGAGAAAAAGGAAAAAAAAAAGGAATGAAAACTAAAAGTTTAGAAGGCCCACCCCTTCACACACAGCAACCTTGAGTAGAGCTCTCTGAACATTTCCATTTGCTTTCTGCCTCAGGGTCTTTGTACTTACTGTTCTCTCTGCCTGAAATACTCTTTCACTAAATATGCTTTAAGTTCTTTCCTTACCTCTCAGTGGTCTGCTCACATAACACCTTTTTATATCTCCAGTGCTTATTCCTTCCCCAAACCTTGCTATCTCCATACCTTGCTTTTGTTTATAAGCTAAGCATTACTGTATGCTTTATGTCCATTTCCAATTTCCCCCTTTAGAATGAGTTTCATTTTTTTTGTTTTGTTTAATTCTAGTGCCTAAAACTTAGCAGTGCTCAAAACCAAATATAAAAATACAAATTTATATATACCAAGCAGTGAATGGATACACTTAAAAATGGCTCCTAAGAAAAATGAGCCTGGAAGTACTGCAATACAGCTGTGAGTCATACTTTATATTAATAGAGAAACAGAAAAACAGATTCAGACACCAAATCAAATATGTTCACTAGTAGTATAAACAGGAAGTTTAATGATGACATGGGAACATAGGCTGGCTGTGACATCAGAGCAAAAGGCAAGCAACAAAGGGACTTGTTAAAGTTACCTTTTCAAGGCCTTCCCTAGAAATTCAACCTAAAGTGAAAGCGCTCAGAGGAACTAAGTTATTTTGGTACTGTTTGGAATAGGGCAGCTGAAACTTTGCTTGGTACTTTTCTCAAAGTATTCCAGGAGATTAGCCAAAACCATGTGCTGAAAATCTGCTGAGTGCCACAATCTTATTAATATGCAATGAGATTCTATTTCAGACAGCTGGTGATACTGGGCTACCAATCAGATTCAGGGTAAGGACATAATTATATAACTAAAGATACTTGAAAAAAATGGAAGAAAGACTGAAACTTTGCCATCACTTGAGGTTGTGAGTTTAAAGAGGAAGGAGGACAGGGAATAGTATTTCAAGAAGATCGTCTCCCAGGATGGAGTGGAAAAGTACTAAGAGCTATGACAGGAAAGCAGGTCTATAAAGCTCGAGAGAAGCTGTTATTTGTCCCTCCCTCTCCCTCAGCTGAGAGCTATAAAGGGCTCTAAGAGGCTGAACTTGCTTTTTGTCCAGAGTCTCTTAAGGCAGAATCTGGAGACAATATAGCAGTTTGAGCAATGCCTGGCCCAGATAGTTAGATGAGCTGCAGAGATTTATACAGTATTTAAACTTAGTGATTACCAGTGATTGGAAAATGATTATTTTTAAAAAGGTAGATAGTGTACAAGCTATTTTAAGTACAAGCTATTTTAAGTTTATTAATAAACAGGAGTAAAAACCTTCAGGTAATTCCTGGAACTGGCAACATAGTTTAGTAGTAGAAGTTTGCCTAGCACTTGCAAGACACTGGGCTCCACCCCCTGCACAGCAAACCAACAAATTATGTACCTCCTGACACATTAAAAGAAAACCATTAGGGCAGGGAAGGTGGCTCAGTGGTAGAGCACTTGCCTTGCATGCATGAGGCTCTGGATTTGATTCCTCAGCACCACATTAGCAAAAAAGAAAAAAGCCGGAAGTGGCACTGTGGCTCAAGAGGTAGAGTGCTAGCCTTGAGCTGAAGAGCTGAGGGACAGCACCCAGGCCCAGAGTTCAAGCCCCATGACCAGACCCAAAAAAATTAAAAATTAAAAAATTAAAAAATAAATAAAAGAAAACCATTAGACAAGGGTTGAGGGTGTAGCTCAAGTATAGAGCCCTTGCCTCGGGGCTGGGAAGGTGGCTCAGTGGTAGAGCGCTTGCCTTGCATGCATGAGGCCCTGGGTTTGATTCCTCAGCACCACATAAGCAGAAAAAAAAAAAAAAAAGCTGGAAGTGGCGCTGTGGCTCAAGTGGTAGAGTGCTAGCCTTGAGCTGAAGAGCTGACGGACAGCCCCACAACTGGACCAAAAAATAAAATTCTGAAAAAAAAAAAAAATAGAGCCCTTGCCTCTAATGTTATAAGGCCTGAGTTTGGTCTCTGTTACCACAAAAAAAAAAAAAAAAAAAAAAAACCTTAATTTACTAAATCTCAACAGTTTAAGTTTCTTTTTTTTTTCTTTCCAGTTCTGGGGCTTGAACTAGGCCTGGGCACTGTCCCTAAGCTTCTTTTTGCTCAAGGCTAGTGCTCTATCACTTGAGCCACAGTGCCATTTCTGGCTTTTTCTATTTATGTGGTGCTGAGGAATTGAACCCAGGGCTTCATGCATGCTAGGCAAGCACTCTACCACTGAGCCACATTCCCAGCCCCTCTTTTTTTTTTGTCAGTCGTGGGGCTTGAACTCTAAGTTTGAGAGCTGTCCTTGTGCTCTTCAGCTCAAGGCGAGCACCCTACCACTTGAGCCACAGCGCCACTTCCGGCTTTCTAGTGGTTTATTGGAGATAAGAGTCTCACAGACTTTCCTGCTCGAGCTGGCTTTGAACCTCGATCCTCAGATCTCAGCCTCCTGAGTAGCTAGGATTACAGGCGTGAGCCACTGGCGCCCAGTTTACGTTCCATTTTTGATGGTGAGCTTGGAGAAGTTACATTACTCAGGAAGAAATCCTCTTAAGAAAGGAAATTCAACTACTGAAGAGCTTTCAGTAATTGTTAAAATATCCATATGCAGGTAGAGGTGGGAAGGCCACCTCAACTACAGTTATTACTTATTCCTGCTTTTGCAAGATGATTGACCCTTAAATGCTATCATAAACTGCACAGATTTTAGAGCAGAGTAGGGAGGGATTTCTGTTTCACCCAGATTCTATTTCTATCGCCAGATCACTCAGCTGCCACACATTTTGCATTTACAGCACCAGAAAAAAAAAATCCATAAATAGTCCTAAACAAGATTGGATTAAATGGCAGCTAGAAACATTTGGGTTAGGTATAAAGAAACCTCCCTAAAATAAAGATAATGAAATTTGGCGCTGTGGTACGAAAGACTTTTTCATTACTCTAGAAATATCATTCGCCTTTGGTCAAATTTACTTTCCTAATTACAGGCTAATGCACCTACCAGGTTTCCACCTCAGATCCAATAAGCCAAACTCCTCATGGAGGAACCTAGGAGATTTTTTTTGTCTTTTAAATTTTTGGTGCCAGTCCTAGGGCTTGAACTCTGGGCCTGGGCTCTGTCCCTGAACTAGACTACAAGTACTAGTACTACAAGCACTAGCTTGTAGTACATGAGCTACAGCTCCACTTCCAGCTTTTCATGGTTAATTGAAGAGTCCCACAGACTTTTCCTATGGGATGGCTTCAAAACCAGATCTTCAGATCTCTTGAGTAGCTAGTATTACAGGTGTGAACCACCAGCACCAGGCAAGCCTGTATTATTTTTTTTGCCAGTCCTGCAGTTTGAACTCAAGACTTGGACACTATCCCTGAGTTTCTTTTGCTCAAGGCTCATACTCTACCACTTGAGTCACAGTGCTACTTCCAGCTTTTTTCCATTTATGTGGTACTGAGGAATTGAACCCAGGGCTTCATGCATGCTAGGCAAGCACTCTACCACTAAGTCACATTCCCACCCCAAGCCTGTATTTTTAACAAGTCACCTCCTTTATGAAACAAGGAACTAAGTCTTGCTTCCAAGAATACAAAGCTACCTGAAGTGGAACAAAATAGTTGCATTGTCAAAGCTCATAGAATTCACAAACTTCATAGACCATGATGACAATTTGCCTTTTGAAGGTTAAAATGTGTTTGTAACTTTAAGTATCACTATCCTACAATACTGTGAAACGTGAAATTTATGTAATCACCTAATCTCAAAAAAAAAAACAAAGCTATTCACCTTAGAAAGGAAATTTGAATGGAGGAAAGTGGTGAATTGAAACGCAGAACCATCTTGAAACTGAGAAAAGCTAGAATTTCAGGGGGAGAGATCACATGTGTCAGAGACCCTATGTGCCAGTGGCACATTTTCTGCTCCACCTTGCATTCAGTGGCAGCTTGTTCCAGGGCCTGCCTTCCCTCATCTCCTTGCCTTCCCAATACCCTCTTCTTTGAAATAAAACTTTTCCCAAAAGACTTCTTGAGACCCTGAGGTGTGAACAGGCTGTTCCCAACAGTCCCTTCAGACTCCAAACTGCTCTGTCACCAGTACCGCAATGGCACCTAAAAATCTAGCCACTTACCCAGACTGGAGAGTCTTTTCAGCAAGCCAGCTTCTCGAATGGCAGCTGGGCCATATTCCACTCCTTTTTTTTTCTGTGAATCACACAAATAGCACGGTTAGATGTAAAGAAGATGGTGCTGGTGTGGGGGGGGGCCACTTTCACAAAAATACAAAACCCTGCAATACTGCCCTTGGTTCCTAACAGATTGCTCTGCAAACCCATCAGAGCATCCATTGCCCCATACCATCTATGGAGCACTGAAGGTCTGATCCTTTCACCAAATTCTTCCACAGACCGATGAGAAACCACCCCCATGACTGAAATCACTTTACCCCTCGGAGACCCCCCTGGGGGCTGGGGGCGGGGCACGGAGTCCCACAGGAGGAGGACGGAGGTAGGTTAGGATCTGGTAGTGGGCGTGTGTGGCTGGGCACCCGGTCCCCGGGGGGCGAGTGAGCCCCTCCTCGACTGCAGATTTCTTTCCCGGAGGAGAGAACAAAGCCCCTCGCGTCCTCCCGCCGCTGGACCCGGAGCAGCGCCAGTTTCCCGGCTGATTCTCTCTCCGAAAGGAGAATCCGAGCCTTGATCCCGCTCACGCGCTACCCTCCTTTCGGCCCTTTCTGGCCGGGACGCGGGCGGATTTCGCCTGCATCATCCCGAACTCGGAGCCCCGGGCTCCCGCTTTCCGGGAGGCCGCGGGACCCCCGCCCTCGCTGGCGTTGACCTCCCCTCCCCACCATAAAGCGTGCCCTCCATCCCTTCCTCTCCTCCCCTCCCGGTGCCCAGCCGCAGGAACCCGCCAGGTCAGCTCTTCCCTCGGCCGCTGATCCCCATCCTCGCACCCCCAGCGCCGCGATCTCCGGGGTCTGGGTTGGAGGAATCCGGCCCTGCAGTGCCGGGTCCCACCTCTCACCTGTCCCTGAGAGAAGCAGGCGCCGATCACAGCCACGGAGTGGACGGACTTCTTCCTGACCGAGTGCACTTGAGTCCGGAGGGTACGCAAGAGGCTGCTCCGCACGGACACGACTGACAGCACCGGGAGCGCCATGACGGAGGTAACTCCCCGCAGCTCACCCGCGACTGAGCCGCAGCGCCCGGCAGCACCGCTCACCTACTAGAGCGAGCCAGCCGCCCGGTGACGTCATCTCCGCCTCGACCGCGCCCCCAACCAGCCCCCGGGCACACCTTCCCGTAGGCTCCTCCCACTGTCCCCGACACGCCCACGGTGGCGTCATCCGCGGAGCTTGGGTTCTCTCTGGGAACACGCCCCTGCAGTGACGACACAAGGCTAGAATAAAGGGCTGGCCAATAAAAACACGGCACCGGGCCGACAGGTGTGTCCTCCTACCGCCAAATTCAACCTCGTCAAACGAAGCAGAGCTGACCGCTGCTCTTCACACCAAGGCTTGCCCCCGCAATGAACTAATTTCACGGAAGCGTTGGCTGGGCCATGCGGGTCTCGGTGTGGCCGGCCCCCATGCCATTGGCTACTCTATATCAATCCAGCACATTTCTGGTTTCATCTTTCCCAAAGCTCAAAAGTTCTGCAAACATTTACTCCCAGCCCAAGGCCACATCAGCTATAGGTAGATTGGAACCTTCTGGGCCAACCTGCTTAGCATTAACAAGCACCTACCCTAAGTATTTTGGAAGGGCAAATTAGGATGTTTCAAGCAATTACCTTCCAGATGTTTTCAATTCTTGAATAACTAGCGCAATGGTTATTGCCAACCAAATATACCGACATAGTTGAACTATTTCTCAAAGGAGGCTAGAGAGTTGAAAATGCCACTTTGGATGTTAATAACTAATAATATTTTAATAAAAACAAGTTCTAAAAACAATACTTGAACGATTCTATAAAGTAGGCTCTATTTTAATGAATGAAACAGAATGAATGATAACTTTCCCATCCTCATTTTTTTTAAGTGGCAGGGCTATTTAACTCCACATTCCTGTGGCTCTGTGACATACAGGACTTTATTTCTCCTGCCCAAATTAGTTTATATAGGAGCATCTGGATTTGCTTCAGAGGCATATAAATTTATCTGCCTCCTTAAACATTTCAGAAGTCTCCATGGCAAAACTCCAAGGAGCCGCAGAATTCACATTCGATTTTTAGGGGAATTTGTCTCCCTCTGTTGTTTTAACAAAGATGACTGAGCTCTTAGCAAAAGCAGGATCACACTATGTTACTGTAAAGCAGTGGTTCTGTGAGTGGATCCCACATCGCCAACATCAATATCATCCGGGGCTTTGCTACAAAGGCAAATTACTGAGCCCTAACCCCAAGGTTACTGAATTACTAACTAGTGGCCAGGGCATCAGTGATCTGTGCTTTAACAAGCCCTTCAAACGTGGTTATCAGATGTAATCCCTGGTTCAATCACTGACATTATCATGATTATTCAGTTCACTAGTTTACCAAGTTACTTCTTGTCTATCACCGCATCCAATTGTTCCTTTTTACTATGTTTTCTGAAGTTGATTCTGGCTCAGATTGTCTCAGGGCCTCCTGGACTACTGAAAACTAAAACAAAACAAAACAAAAACTCTGGCTTCTGGAGCAGGACAAAATCATCAGACTGATCTTTTCAAAGCAATACAGAACCCTGTATATCACTTTCAGAGGTTTTCCAATTCTTATCCTTTAGTCCCACATTGTTGGAAGGTTATATTGTTATTTTTGTAGAGACAGAAAGATGGGCTACCTTTCCTCACCTATCATAAGATTTACGGCTGACATTTCTGTAACCAAAGGTAGGCAAACAAGAGAAAAGCATAACAAATTTATTTTATCAAATTTTAAGTGACATTAACATCATTCAAAAATGAAGACAAAGCCGGGCGCTGGTGGCTCACGCCTGTAATCCTAGCTACTCAGGAGGCTGAGATCTGAGGATCGAGGTTCAAAGCCAGCCCGGGCAGGAGAGTCCGGGAGACTCCTATCTCCAATAAACCACCAGAAAACTGGAAGTGGTGCTGTAGCTCAAGTGGTAGAGCGCTCGCCTTGAGCTGAAGAGCTGAGGGACAGCGCCCAGGCCCAGAGTTCAAACCCCATGACCGACCAAAAAAAATGAAGACAAAGGTCAAGGAAGAGTTTGTATTTATATTTCAATTCAATGAATAATGGACAAGCATCTAGAAATATGATGAGACTAAAGGATATGACTTAGTGATAGTAACTGAGAGAGAAAACCAGCAAGGCCTATGTGTTCAGATTCTTCTAGGCCTCTTCCTCCTAGGTAGAGCAAAGAAACTATCAGAGTGGTGGTCCTTAAGGGGGAAAGGAAAAAGGAGATGGTGAAGTTTGTAAAATTTATGTTGTGCTTTGGGGAAGAATTCTACTCTTTATTCATGACTGCACAATCTGCCCTAGGTGATTTACCCTTTCCTTTCAACACTTCCCATCTACAGGAACATTTGCTTATCTTTTTCTTCAATAAAATCTTTTTTAAGTGAAATTTTTCCAAATGTTTTATTGTGATTAAGTGGTTACATAATTTCCTAAATTTCATTCAATAAAATCTTGCCATTTTACTTCTCCTTGTGCTCCATGGACTCATTCTTCAAGGTCATGGAGACAAAAGACCCAATCCAGGTGTTGCAGTTTTTCAGTATCACTTTGAACTGATGGACAGTGAGGGGGACTTCAAAGTTTTTCTCTGACCTCTTGTCCCTGGTCTCCTCCTGCCCCTTCTAAGAAACAAGAACTCCTCTTTCCCAAGGCAAGCAGGCCATAAAGTAGGCTCATGGTGATCATGCCTGCAATCCTAGCTACTTGGGAGATGATCAGGAGAATCATGGTTGAGGACAACCTAGGCAAAAAGTTATTGAGTCTTTATCTCAACCCATAAAAAAGTTGGGTACGGTGGTATGAGTCTGCTACCTCATCTGTTCATTGTTTTTTGTTTGTTTGTTTGGTCTTGCCATTCATGGGGCTTGAACTCAGGGCCTGGGCACTGTCCCTGAGTTTCTTTTGCTCAGGGCTAGCACTCTACTACTTGAGCCACAGCGCCACTTCTGGCATTTTCTGTTTATATGGTACTAAGGAATCAAACTCAGGGCTTCATGCATGCTAGGCAAGCACTCTACCACTAAGCCACCAGATTGTTTCCTTCCCAGATTGTTTTTGAGGTCTGATTATTTACCTATGATTTGTACAAAATGTTTAGTTTCCTCCTTTATCTGGCTTTAATTCTCCAAACTAATATTTCCAAACATTTTCAACTGTCTACTCTTTAGAAAAAGTTACATCCTATTCTGCAGAGCTGCTGTAATGGGAATCAAACCCCAGGGCCTCACACCTAACCCTAGCTCTATAGCTTTCTATTTTGTTACTAGTACCAGGGCTTGCTTTTCTTTTTTCTTTTTTTTTTAACTCATGGCTAGAACTCTATCACTTGAACCACACCTCTAGTCTAGATCTTTTTGCTCAGATGGAGTCTTGTAGACTTTTCTGACTGAGCTGGCTTTGAACCATGACCCTCATGAGATTTCAGCCTCCTGCATAGCTAGGATTATAAATTGACCAATGCTGCCTGGCAGTTCTTAATAATCCTCTTCCTTCTAGGACTCTGTATTTTAAGCTCATTCTAGCCTGATGTTTTTGTTTGTCTTCCAGTCATAGGGCTTGAACTCTAGGCCTAGGCACTGTCCCTTGAGCTCTTTAGCTCAAGATGAGCACTCTACACTCCAGCCACAGTTACTTCCAAGCCTGGTGGATTTTTGTTTGGGGATTTTTTGTTTTTGTTTTTCCAGTCATAGGGCTTGAAATCAGGGCCGGTGGGCTGTCACTGAGCTTTTTCTTTTTTTTGTCAGTCATGGGGCTTGAACTCTGGGCCTGAATGCTGTCCCTCGGCTCTTCAGCTCAAGGCGAGCACTCTACCACTTGAGCCACTGTGCCACTTCCTCACTGAGCTTTTGTGCTCAATGCTAGCACTCTACCACTTTGAGCCACAGCTCCACTTCCCATTTTCTGTTGGCTAATAGGAAATAAGAGTCTCAGAGACTTTCCTTCCTTGTCTGGCTTCAAACCTCGACCCTCAATTCTCAGGCTCCTGAGTCGCTAGGATTATAGGCATGAGCCACCATTGCCTGTTTGAACAGATACCTGCAAAAGACTCCCATCAGAACCATGTTAACCTTTCATGACACAGGATTCACTAGAAACTAGATCCAGTTTGGCCCTTATTAGCCAATGACTCTATTAGCTTAACTGGTCACTACTCAGCCACCAAGATTCCAATTCAGGACTGGATGGGTCTAGAACAGGTTACCAAGTATACTGTTATCACCTTAAGTGCTCAGCAGTGCTGTCTGCCAACATTTTTTTTCTTTTTCTTTTTTTTTTTTTTTTTGTCGGTCGTGGGGCTTGAACTCTAGGCCTGGGTGCTGTCCCTCAGCTCTTCAGCTCAAGGCTAGTGCTCTACTACTTAAGCCACAGTGCTACTTCCAGCCTTTTCTGTTTATGTGGTGCTGAGAAATTGAACCCAGGACATCATGCATGCGAGGCAAGCACTCTACTACTGAGCCATCTTCCCAGCCCCTGCCAACAGGTTTTGATGAGTATATGTCACAAAATTGAGGAAACATTAAAAAAAAATCAGAAAGGAATTAAGCCAGAATTAGGAACTAAGACTAAAAGTTAATAGAGCAGCAAGGTTAATCTTGTTTAGTACTACTGGAGTTTGAACTCAGTGCCTAGTCCTTGCTTGGCAAGTACTCTGCCGCTGAGTCACACTTCCAGCTCTAAGGTTAATCTTTTTTTTTTAAGTACATGAATAGATTCCTCTCATTATCCTCTTTTCCTTTTATTTCTGGAAGTACTGGAGTTTGAACTCACAATGTCACATTTGCTAGGCAAGGGTTCTGCCATTGAGCCCATGCCTCCTCCAGCCTTTTTAAATTTTATTGATTTCCCAACCTTTTAAAAATGGTTATTATTATTGTTACTTTAACACTACTGGGTTTTAACTTTGACACTCATGCTTGATCAATTTGCATGCCTGGCTGGCATTCTACCGTTTAAGCCATGCCTCCAGCTCTGCCTTTTGGTGGTTATTTGCTCCAGATCTCAGCTTCCTGAGTAGCTAAGAATACAAGCATGAGCCACTGGCACCTTGCTTTGCTGGTTACTTTTTTTAAATGTTACTATAAAGATGATGTACAGAGGTGTTACAGTTACCTAAGTCGCATGATGAATACATTTCTTTTTTGACAGTGTCCCCGTTTTCCTCCATTTTCCTCTGTCTCTCCCAGGTTTTCACTCCCATCCCCACCCACAAGTTGTATTTTCAACATAGTGTCTAGTGAGTACCACTGCTGCATTTGTCCACCCTTTGACCCTGGACTGAGGTCCATCTATTTTAGATTTCTTCTAATTAGTGGGCTGATAGGCATACACTATCACATTCAGCTTCCCTCTGTTGAGGGAAAGAGGCTTTCTGAGTTTTATGCTTGGCTGATATAGAACTGCAATCCTCCCAATCTCAGTCTCCCATGTTAGCTTAGGATAACAGATATATACCACCTCATGTAACTAATTGTTGAATACGGTTCTTGTGAACTTTTCTTCTCGCGCTGGCCTTGAATCATGGTCCTCCCAGTCTCAGTCTTCCAAATACCTGGATTCTAGGTGTGAGCCACCAGCACCTAGCTTTCCTTTCCTTTATATAGTAATATTCGTGAGTAATGAATTCTGAGAATTAAAAATATTTGAGGTAGTGATTCTTTAATCAGAAAGAATGCTAAAGTTGTGTGTGTGTGTGTGTATTTTTTTCAACTGATGCCTATGTCACACAGTCTTTTATTGTAAAGTCACCCAAGTTTCAATGTCTCTGTGCTTGGGTGATAACATCAGTATGTTAACATAGCAGGATAATTTTTTTGGGGGGGTACGGTTGTGGGGCCTGAACTCTGGGCCTGGGCACTATCCCTCAGTTCTTCAGTTCAAGGCTAGCGCTCTACCACCTGAGCCACACCGGCTTTGATAATTTTTTTTAAACTGGTAGATTACCATTTTTTTCCCCTGGGTCTGAGACCAAGACTCAAACTCAGTACCTGCTACTTTCCCTCACTGGGTAGCGCTCTACCAACTGAGCCATACCTCCAACCTAGATTACCAATTTTGTAGGAAAAGGTTAAAGGAATTCCCCATCTTATTTATAAATACTCCTTAAAAAAGGACTATGAAGCCTTTAGTTTTCTTCTCTGCATGTCAGAGTGTTTGTTTTTTCCCTTTTTTTCTCTCTCCTTGGTTAATTTTGCTTTGCTAATAATCTTTGATGGCCCTCTACCTTGCAAGTCTCTTTTACAAATGCCCTCAAAAGTCTTTCAGTAGTTTCATCCAATGAACCTTGCATCTAGAGAAGAGATTTTTATTTATTTATTTATTTATTTTTGGGTCCAGTTGTGGGGCCTGAACTCTGGGCCTGGGCACTGTCCCTCAGCTCTTCAGCTCAAGGCTAGCGCTCTACCACTTGAGCCACAGTGCCACTTCCGGCTTTTTTTCTTTTTGCTTATGTGGTGCTGAGGAATCGAACCCAGGGCCTCGAGCATGCAAGGCAAGCACTCTACCACTGAGCCACCTTCCCAGCCCTAGAGAAGAGATTTTTAATAGGGGAGTGGAGCTAAAGATCCCCCTCTCATACTGGGACACTTCTTGTCCCAAACTGTTTTTGGTGGCAGTTTCAGTCAACAGGGGGAGGGAAGGTAGAGGATGGAACTTTAATGAATGCTGGATTGCCTGGCACTGGTGGCTCACGCCTGCAATCCCAGCTACTCAGGAGGCTAAGATCTGAGGATCGTGGGTCAAAGCCAGCCCTGGGCAGGAAAGTCCATGGGACTTTTACCTCCAATAAGCCACCAGAAAACCAGAAGTGGTGCTGTAGCTCAAGTGGTAGAGTACTCACCTTGAGCTGAAGAGCTCAGGGACAGCACCCAGCACTAGAGTTCAAGACCCATGACCAACCGAAAAAGAAAAGAAAGAAACACTGAATCTTCAAGAAGGGTTCTAAAAGCCGGGCGCTGGTGGCTCACGCCTGTAATCCTAGCTACTCAGGAGGCTGAGATCTGAGGATCGCGGTTCAAAGCCAGCCCGGGCAGGAGAGACCATGAGACTCCTATCTCCAATAAACCACCAGAAAACCGGAAGTGGCGCTGAAGCTCAAGTGGTAGAGCGCTGGCCTTGAGTTGAAGAGCTGAGGGACAGCGCCCAGGCCTAGAGTTCAAGCCCCATGACCGACAAAAAAAAGAAGGGTTCTAAATGGCTAACTGGGGGCTGAGATCCTGGCTCAACTGCTTCTTTACCTACCATGTAGCTGACTGGGCCTAAATTCAAAATGGAGTCAAGTAGTTACCGGCCAACTAGGAGTCACACCTGTACTGTGTTCCTGGAATAACCACAAGTTGAACTTTGCAGCTCTTCCCCAGGCAGTTTTTTCAACTAACACACTCTGGCAAAATCCCTTTTGCTACCTGTGGTCAAATTTATTTTGAAGTTTTTCCCTTTATTGTGGTACTGGGAACCCAAGACCTCTACCACTTATGTATACCTCAAGCCCTGCAATCAAGTTTAAATATTAACCAATTAGGACTGAGTATTTTCTGGCTTTCCTCTTTCCTTTGGACCAGAATGGAAAGCCAGGCAAAGAATTTCTCTATATAAGCCAGTCTTTTTCTTTTTTTCATACTTAGGAGCATACTTTTGTATGAAGGCTGTTTCTGATTTGCAAACTTAAAAAAAAATACAGCCTTCCTTTCTGTAAAATCGTTTCCTCATTAGTTTTGTTAATAGTGTACTTTAAACTATCTTTTATGTTCAACACATAGGAAGGGGATAAAGGGAGAGTGATAGGGTGAGGTTGATTGGAATACATTGATTACATGTGTGGAAATATCAGTGAACCACGCCCTTCACTCCCTACTTGTATGATTAATCTATGCTAATAAAAATGTAAAAACTCAATAAGCATAATAAGATGTGTTTCCCTGAGTTCTGTGAGCTGTTTCAGCAAATTAGTAGAATGTGAGGAGTGGGGTTGAAACTTATAGCTGGCCTCCTAAGTGCAGGTGGTCTTGTGGGACTGAGTTTTTAAGCTGTGGAATCTGACTCTACTTCTGGATAGTGTCAGAAGTAAATTACTTGTTGGTATATAGCTAGAAAAGCTTCACATTTGGTTAGAAGAATGTTCTGAGTTGTGAGTTTACTTTTTCCCACTCCCTGTCTTTATAAAAAATTAATAATTACCAAAGAATTGCCTTTCTTCTCCTACCATGGAAGACATAAGAATGCTCTTTCTGAAATGGACTGTCACTAGATGGACACTGCATCTACAGACACAGTGATAGCAGCATCATGACCTTGGACTGACCAGCTTCCAGGTCTGTGAAAAATAAATATCTTAAGTTTTTCACATGGAAATTTCCTGACTGGGGACAGATTGGTATATTAGCTTTAAAAAGCTCAAGAGAATCTTCCTTTCTTTTTCATTGAAGCCTTGAACTTCCCCTCTTCTTTGTTAAGTTAGTATATAGTAAATTTTTTTTAGTCAATCGTGGGGCTTGAACTCAGGGCCTAGCGGCTGTGTCCCTGAGTTCTTTCACTCAAGGCTAGTGATCTACCACTTTAAGCCACAGCTCCACATATAATTTTCTGGTGATTAACTGGAGATGTCTCATGGACTTTTCTGCCCGGGCTGGCTTTGAAACACGATTCTCAGATCTCAGCATCCTAGGTAGCTAGGATTACAGGCATGAACCAGTGCCCAGCTATCGTATAGTTTTATCTTTGGCTATAAGACAGTTAGTTATTGCTGAGAAACTCCAAGTTGGTAAACAAACTTCTCTATTAAACTATCTGTGATCAGTTAGTTCACAGACCTCTACCCACTAGAGTTACATGGCTAAGGAAAATATTTCCTCCTAACAGTGCTTACTCCTAGTAGCTCCTTAAAAGTAACTTGGTAGTGTTTTTTTGTTATTGTTGTTGGTCATGGGGCTTGAACTCTGGGCCTGGGTGCTGTCCCTCAGCTCTTCAGCTCAAGGCTAGCACTCTATCACTTGTGTCACAGCGCCACTTCTGGCTTCTTCTGCTTATGTGGTGCTGAGGAATCGAACCCAGGGCCTCATGCATGCAAGGGAAGCACCCTACCACTGAGCCACCTTCCCAGCAATTTGATATACTCATGTCCAGATATTCTTCTGCTATAATTAGAAACATAGACCCAGGCATAGACCTTAAAAATTCCACAGATGGGCTGGGAATGTGGCTTAGTGGTAGAGTGCTTGCCTAACATGCACGAAGCCCTGGGCTCCATTCCTTAGCACCACATAAGCAGAAAAAAACAGAAGTGGTACTATGGTTCAAGAGATAGAGTGCTAGCTTTGAGCAAAAGAAGCTCAGCAACAGTGCCCAGGCCCTAAGTTGAAGCCCCAGGACTGGCCCAAGGGAAAAAAAAGAAGAAAAGAAAAGAAAAAAGCTCCACAGACAATTCCAGTTTGCAGTCAGGGTACAGAATCCTATACTAGAAATGATCATTCAAGCCTCTCAAAGTTTAATGTTCAAGGAAACCACATGAGGACCTTTTTAAAACTCATATTCTAAGACTGGAAGTCTAGGTAAAACCCAAGGATAATTTTAAGCAGATGCTGCTCTACTCACCTGACTTTAGGCAGGATCCTTTCCCCTTCTCTTTTAAATCTTCACACAAATAGTAACACTAGAGTGAAGTAAGGAGACTGGGTCTAAGCAATATGCCTTGAAGCAATATGCCTTGTCCTTATAGTCAACTTGGTGCCTGGCTGTGTGGAGGGGGTTTTCTACACATCTCTGAAAAACCCTAGAGGTAATAGAGGACATTCTTTGGATTACAAATGTGTTTTAAGTTGTTGAGTTGTTAAGCTCCAGGAAAGTCTTTCTTCCCTTAGATTATTGGCACTTGATTTCCCCTGATTATTTCCTTAGACATTTGCTTTGCTTATATTTAATACCTTTATTAGGTGTAAGTTTCCTCACCCAATTTGTTTTGCTTATATTTAACACCTTTCTTAGATTTGTATTGTCATTTGGTTTTCTCTGCTTATGTATAACACTTAGATTAGGATAAATTCCTCACAGCTTACATGGTTTTGGCCTAAATAAGCTTTGTGCTAGCTGCATTCACAGCTGCTGGTCTTTGAGAAAAGAGTCCACCAGCAGTCTACTGGCTCTCCAATAGACTCCCAATTCAGCCTCTTAAGTGGTGGATTCTCTGTTTCTTATGACTGAGTTCCCTTACAAGAGTGACTTCTTTCCTAGGCTATGCAGCTGTGGCTTGATCAAAATCATTTAGCTGACCTAAGATTGTTTACATTTTCAAGTTCTTTGCTCTGGGTAGAGCAAAGGGTAATTTGGGTGGACAAAAAAGGCCCAGTAGTAATGAAGGTCAGACTTTATTCACAGGTTTTTAGGGCCCCTGTCCTACAGTGGTGCATGCTATCATTAGGCATGTGACTATGGCTTCAAGGTTACCTAAGGTAGCTCATGCATACATGAGCTACAGTCACAGTTCTCAGGATGTGCATCACCAGTGTCTTCAAAAGTTCCCCCTGACTGAACCTGAATCTATTTGTCAAATCTACCGTCACTAAGTTGGATCCATCTTTTCTTTCTTTTTTTAAATGCTGATCCTAGGTCTTGAACTCAGGGCCTTGCAATCTTGCTTGGCTTATTTGCTTAAGATTGGTGCTTTACCACTTAAGCCACAGTCACACTCCTGTTTTTTTGCTGGCTAATTGGGAATAAGAATCTCATGACTTTGTTGGTAGGGCTGGATCTGAATCATGATACTCAAATCTCAGCTTCCTGAGTAGGTAGGATTACAGTGATGCCCAGTTATATCTTTTTATTGACACATTAAATGACCAGATCTAATGGAGGCTCAGTAATTGCTGCCATTTTGATGTAGTGTTGACTGGAAATGTCATTTTGAAATAACTGTAGCAATTATTGTAAAATGAAAATATTGGTGTTTTCAGCCAGTGACAAAAAAATTGCAAGAGTTTCTAATATTGGTTTTCTGCATTCATAATCCAAAGAAATGTTAAATTTCAAGTAGAAGTTGACACTAAAAGATTTTCTCCATGAAGCTTAAGAATTCAAAGATTATGGGTTTTCACAAACCATTGACAATATTTTTGAGCAATGACACTATAGATGGCTAAAACCTCCTTTCCAGTATTTTTCAGATTTTCTATAAGCAGATGTCACTTGTATAATTATAACAGACTTTAAGAGAAGTTTATTACTTGGCTAGATTCAAAACAGAAATAAAACAATACTTAAAAAATATTAGAGGGGAGGGATGAGGGTGGGAGAGATGAAAAGAGGGAGGAGCTACCTTTGTGAAAATAAAGAAACTGGGATCATCCCTCTAATGCTGCCTCAGAGCTAACTATCATGCAATCGTTTTAACAGACCACACATAGCTCTTAGGTCGGGAGTTGGAAGGGGAACCCTCAGGCTATAACTCACAGGTTTTATAACTTTATTGTCCACACCCTATGCATCTGTGGCTGTTGCTTCTGTGCCAGCCAGTTCTTATCTGCTTACTCCATGATTCTATTCTTGGGTTGGGAGAGAGGCATAAAAACTCCAGTTTACCCCTAACCTACCCACTACAACTTACAATTTAAAACATGCACCAGCTTCTCTGCCTTTTGATTCCTCCAATAAGCCAACCTTGGTGTTTAGCTTTTCTTGGCACTTCTGGCAGAAAAACAAACAAAAAAGCCAGTCTGGGAATGTGGCTTAATGGTAGAGTGCTTGCCTAGCATGCATGAAGCCATGGGCTCAATTCCTCAGTACCACATACACAGAAAAAGGCCAGAAGTAGTGCTGAGGCTCAAGTAGTAGAGTGCTAAACAAAAGAAGCTCAGGAACAGTGCCCAGGCCCTGAGTTCAAGCCTCACACACACACACACACAGCTAGCACCTCCCATGCCAGTACGGTGCCTCATCCCTGTAATTCCGGTGACCTCAGAGATTGACTGAAGTGTCCAGTCCATCCCGGCCAGACAGCTGATTATGGCCAAGAACAGTATTTTTATTTCCATATCGTTCCCCTCTACTAGAAAAAAAAAAAGAACTACTTGAGGGCACAGACATTGTCAATATTCGGAACACCTCAAACTCCCTTTCACAGTGGATGAGTGAAGGAAAAATTTGGGGTTCGCGAAGGCTTAGTAACGGAAATTAGCTTTTTTTTTTATACTTTGCTTATGTGGTGCTGAGGAATCGAACTCAGGGCCTCAGGCATGCAAAGCAAGCGCTCTACCACTGAGCCATCTTCCCAGCCCAAGTAACTAGTTTGTTGACTGAAAGCATACTCCTTAGAAATCTCAGTAGAAGCCGGGCTGGTGGCTCACGCCTATAATCCTAGCTACTCAGGAGGCTGAGATCTGAGGATCGCGGTTCAAAGCCACCCCAGGCAGGAGAGACCGTGAGACTTCTATCTCCAATAAACCACCAGAAAACCGGAAGTGGTGCTGTAGCTCAAGTAGCTCAAGTGGTAGAGCGCTCGCCTTGAGCTGAAGAGCTCAGGGACAGCGCCCAGGCCCAGAGTTCAAGCCCCATGACCGACAAAAAAAAAAAAAAAAGAAATCTCAGTAGATAATCATTGCCCCTGGTCCAGAAGAGCGCCCGGAGAACTTAATCCCCTAATCCCAAACAGCGTTCGCGGCGCTCGGTGCGCAACTGCGGCTGCGCAGCCCGCAGTGTGGGCGGGGCCTACACACTTCCGGAAGCGGGTCGGGAACCAGCGAGACTAGAGCGGGAATCGCGAGTGGGCTAGAGCGGCACGGGCACGGCGGGAGCCGGCCGGTCATGGAGGACGAGAAGAGCTTCACAGATCTTTGCGGCGGCCGCCTGGCCTTGCAGCGTCGTTACTACTCGCCGTACTGCCGGGAGTTCTGCCTCAGCTGCCCTCGGCTCTCGTTGCGCTCACTCACGGCTGTCACCTGCGCGGTGTGGTTGGTGGCCTACGGGCTCTTCAGCCTCTTTGAGGTAATGGCGGGCGGCCCCTGGTGGCTGGGCTCTGGAAGGTTCTCAGGTCTGAGCCTCTCATCCCCGTGGAGCCCGGGGGCGTGGCCTTGCGGGGGTGGGGGCGTGGCTTCGCCGGGCCCGGGGCGTGGCCTCGCGGTGTTGAGGGTCAGCGCCTGGCTCTAGAGTTAGAAGTGTCCCTCCTGGACGTGCGTTCTCTCCGCGGGCCGCGGCCCCGCTCCAGAGGACTCCGGAGAGCTGCTCGTGCACCGTCCACCTCCAGCCCCTCCAGCACCTCCTTCCCCCACCCTGTCCCTGCGAACGAACCTACACCCTTCCAGAAACCACACGAGTGGTTTCTATGCTCATCTTCCAGAATCATTCCCATTTTCTCAGAGCCCGGCTTCTACTGAGATTTCTAAGGAGTATGCTTTCAGTCAACAAACTAATTACTTGGGCTGGGAAGATGGCTCAGTGGTAGAGCGCTTGCTTTGCATGCCTGAGGCCCTGAGTTCGATTCCTCAGCACTGCATAAGCAAAGTATAAAAAAAAACTAATTTCTGTTGTTGTTTTTTTGCTTCCACAAGTGTGTGTGCATAGACACATTTGTATTTTTCTTCATCTGTCTTTTCGAGGCAGTTTAACTCTTCCCTCCTCTCAATCCCCTTTCCCAATTTCAAGCGAACTCTCGAGAAAAATTGGGAAATTTTATTTATATTTCTATTTTCTTTTTTTTTTGTGGGTTGTGGGGGCTTGAACTCAGGGTTCAAGCTGGGAACTGTACCACTTTGAGCCCCACTTCCCATTTCCTAGGGGTTAATTCCTGCCTGGGCTGGCTTCGAACCGCTATCCCCAGATCTCAGCTAGGATTACAGGCCTGAGCCACCAGCACCCGGCAGGAAATTTTTGACACGAGTGGTTTCTATGCTCATCTTCCAGAATCATTCCCATTTTCTCAGAGCCTCAATGTGCACATCCCTGAAAGATGGAATTAATGCTTTTAGGTTAACTGTCTTCGACATTTTATTATAGTATAGCTAACCCAGCAAGTCAGGTGATTAGATTCCCAGCGTGGGGATTCTCATTCTCATTTTAATTCAGCAAGTTTATTGCTATATACACCTGGCAGTGCAGGTCCAACAATGACAGGCACCAAGGTGGTGGGCCAGAGGGCTTAGAGGAGTCTGACTAGAGTTAGATCAAGGAGATTCTCTGGTCAGTACAAAAAATAATGAGGGGAGAGGGAGGAGTTGGGGAGGTAGTGAGGGAAGGGATGGTAGGGGAAAAACAAAAGAGGAGGTAACAATGCTCAATAGGAAATGTACTCATTACCTTACTCATATAACCATAACCCCTCTGTACAGTGTCTTTACAATAAAACATATATACTAAAAAAAAACTAAAGAAGCTGGGCCCTGGTGGATCACGCCTGTAATCCTAGCTACTCAGGAGGCTGAGATCTGAGGATCATGGTTCAAAGCCAGCCTGGGCAGGAAAGACCGTGAGACTCCTATCTCCAATAAACCACTAGAAAACCGGAAGTGGTGCTGTAGCTCAAGTGGTAGATCGCTCACCTTGAGCTGAAGAGCTGAGGGACAGCGCCCAAGCCCAGAGTTCAAGCCCCATGACCGACAAAAAAAAAAAAAAAAACTAAAGAAAAAAATATGAGACACCTCTTGGCTTCAAGAAATGATGCCCAGAAATACTGAATTTTATGGATTCTGGGTCATTGATGATTTTTTTTCTCTGTGTTAAACCTTCTAAATAACAGCTTCTCAAGAAAAACACCAATAAAATAACACATTTCAACTTTAGAAATGTTAAAAGGTTGTAAATACACCTTAACTCAAGAGAATACATAATAACTACCATTGTCCTTGCCCATGTAATTGTAACCCCTCTGTATGGTATTTTCACAATAAAAAAAACTACCATTGTTTGTGTATGTATGCATGGACATATGTGTATTACATGCATTACATGTTTGTATACACATACGTGTAACTAAAACCAGGGCCTTGTGCATGCTAGGCAAGCCCTCTAACACTGAGTTCTACCTTCAACCTAGCCATCATTTTTTTTTTTTTCCTTCTGTTCCTGAGCTGCTTTTGTTCAAGGCTAGAACTCTATCATTTGAGCCACAGCACCACTTCTGGCTTTTTCTGTTTATGTAGTACTGAGTAATTGAACCCAGGGCTTCATGCATGCTAGGCAAGCTCTCTACCACTAAGCCACATTACCAGCCCTTAGCGTCTGCTTTTTTTTTTTTTTTTGTTGTTGTTGTTTTTAAAGCCCTTAACACATCATTTCATCAATGTGATGAAGTTTGTCTTTTCTGCAGACCCTTCAACCACCACATCTTATTGGTTAGGGTTGTGTCATCTTATTTCTGAGCCAATCAGGATTCATCCCAAGTGATTTAGGAAGAGGCAAACAGTAGCATCTGCCACTGTGCTAAATAAGCACGTCACAATTGTTTGGCTTATGATTTTGTGCCATAAGTTCTGTGAAAGAGTATGTGAGGAAAAAAATCTGAGACCTTAATTTGCAATTTTGGAAGAAAAATGTCTGAGACTGGTGTGATGGTAGACATTTTGCTGGAGCCTCTACCCAGGTCTCCTTGTTAGTAGTATGTATACATTTCACTATATGCTTTCACAGCACTTAACCTGCCCAAGTAAAAGTGGTTTCTTCTTTTTCAATGCATGTTACCTTCAGTTTAGTTCACAGCAAACCAGAGACCTTTTTCAGAATTGTTTAGTTGACTTGTCATACAGCACAAATACCTTAATGCTCATATCTGGCTCTTTTCAGAACAGCATGATCCTTTCTGCTGCCATCTTCATCACCCTCTTAGGCCTACTTGGTTACCTCCATTTTGTGAAGATTGATCAAGAGACTTTGTTAATCATTGGTTCCCTTGGCATCCAGATGACTTCATATTATGCCTCTGGCAAAGAAAGTACCACCTTCATAGAAATGGGCAAAGTCAAAGATATTGTCATTAACGAGGCTATTTACATGGTAAGTATTTAAGTGGTATGTATCTCAGGCCTTTATGAAGGGGCCCAAAAGGTGTTCCAGGATCTAAACTGAATCTAATACCTCAAGTATTTGATATCACAGGATTAAGTACTCAACCCACTGTTGCAGTACTTGTTTTTTTTTATTTGTTTGTTTGTTTTTTTTGGGGTCTGGTCGTGAGGCCTGAACTCTGGGCCTGGGCGCTGTCCCTCAGCTCTTCAGCTCAAGGCTAGCACTCTACCACTTGAGCCACAGCGTCTCTTCCGGCTTTTTCTCTTATGTGGTGCTGGGGAATCGAACCCAGGACCTCATGCATGCAAGGCAAGCGCTCTACCACTGAGCCACCTTCCCAGCTCTTGTGTTTGTTTTTTGTTGGACATGTCTAAACTGTAACAAGTGAAACTTATGTTGAAAAGATAAGTCACTGTGCAATTGTGCTTCACTTAGTGATGATATGTGTTCCAAGAAATACATTGTTGGCTAATTTCCTCATTGTGTAGACATCATAGCACACACTGACAAAACAAAAGTCTTGGTGCAATATATGAATCACTCAGCCGTGGCCTCTTGATGCAGTGTTTGAAGTTGCCACCATCATACACCATATAGTTTTACAGTGAAATTTTTTCTTTCACCGTAAAAATTTTTTTTTTCTTTCACACGTTTTTATTTTATTTATTTTTTTGGGTCCGGTCGTGGGGCCCGAACTCTGGGCCTGGGCACTATCCCTCAGCTCTTCAGCTCAAGGCTAGCGCTCTACCACTTGAGCCACAGCGCCACTTCCGGCTTTTTTCTTTTTGCTTATGTGGTGCTGAGG
>NW_012267218.1:28751493-28752733 GCF_000151885.1 Dipodomys ordii
CTCAAGGCTAGCGCTCTACCACTTGAGCCACAGCGCCACTTCCGGCTTTTTTCTTTTTGCTTATGTGGTGCTGAGGAATCGAACTCAGGGCCTCAGGCATGCAAGGCAAACACTCTACCACTGAGCTACCTTCCCAGCCCTCACACGTTTTTATTATATAGTGTAGGATGCCTCAAGCTTTCTATGTGGTCCAGGCTGGCTTCCAATTTGTGATTGTTCTATTCCGTCTCCTGGGTGCTGCAATTGCAGAAGTATGCTAACTTGCCTGGCTAACAAATATATAAACACACACACACACAAACATACACATATATATTTTGTGTGCTGGTACTGGACCTTGAACTCAAGAGTTCTGCTATTGTTTAGCTTTTTGTTGACATAAGATAAGCAATCTACCACTTGAACTACACTTTCACTTACAACTTTGTAGTTGTTAATTGGAGATAAGAGTTTCATGGGCAGGCACTGGTGGCTCACCCCTCTAATCCTGGCTACTCAAGAGGCTGAGATCTGAGGATTGTAGTTCAAAGCCAGGCCAGGCAGAAAAGCCCCTGTGAGACTTTTTTTTTTTTTGCCAGTCCTGGGGCTTGAACTCAGAGCCTGGGCACAGTCCCTGAGCATTTTTTTTGGGGGGGGGTGCGGTGTCAGTCATGGGACTTGAACTCTGGGCCTGAACACTGTCCTTCAGCTCTTCAGCTCAAGGCTAGGATTCTACCACTTGAGCCACTACGTCACTTCCAGTTTTCTGAGTGGTTTATTGGAGATCAGAGTCTCACAGACTTTCCTGCCCCTGGCTAGCTTTGAACCTTGATCCTCAGATCTCAACCTCCTGAGTAGCTACGATTACAAGTGTGAGCCACCAGCGCCTGGCTCCCTGAGCATTTTTTATTCAAGATTAGCACTCTACCACTTGAGTCTCAGCACCACATCTAGCTTTTTCTGTTTGTGTGGTACTGAGGAATCAAACACAGGTCTTCCTGCATGCTAGGCAAGCATCTACCGCTAAGCCACATTCCCAGCCCCCTGTGAGATCTTCAAGAAACCACTCAGAAACCAAAAATGGTAGAACGCTAGCCTTGAGCACAAAGAGGCTCAGGTAAAGACCTTGAGTTCAAGACCTACAACTGACCAAAAAAAAAAAAAAAAAGAGTTTCGTGGACTTTTCTGCGCAGGCTAGTTTTGAACTGCTATTTTCAGACCTCAGCCTTCTGAGTAGCTAGGATTATAGATGTGAGCCACT
>NW_012267218.1:28753513-28755608 GCF_000151885.1 Dipodomys ordii
TGAAATGGGTCTCTCTCTTTTTTTTTGGGGGGGGGTCCGGTCGTGGGGCCTGAACTCTGGGCCTGGGTGCTGTCCCTCAGCTCTTCAGCTCAAGGCTAGCGCTCCACCACTTGTGGTTTTCTGGTGGTTTATTGGAGATAAGAGTTTCGTGGACTTTTCTGCGCAGGCTAGTTTTGAACTGCTATTTTCAGACCTCAGCCTTCTGAGTAGCTAGGATTATAGATGTGAGCCACTAGTGCCTGGTGGGCCTTGTGCTTTTGCATAGCTTTCTCTGCTCAAATCTGGCATGCTTTACCACTTGAGCTCCATTTCCACTTTTGGCTTTTTACTGGTTAATTGGAAATAAGAGTCCCACAAGGTTATCTTCCTAGGCTTTGAACTGTGATTCTCAGAACTCAGCCTTCTGAGTAGCTAGTATTACAGGCGTGAGTCATGAGCCACTGGTGGCTGGCTTCATATGTTCCACTTTTATATATAACATAGTTTAGTGGATTTTCCTTTTTTGTGTGGCTGTCCTAGGGTGTGAACTCAGGGCCTGTGAACTCAAGGTACTGTCCCTGAGCTTCTTCGCTCAAGGTTGGCACTCTAGTGTTGAGCCACAATTCCACTTCTGGTTTTCTTGTAGTTTAGTGGAGATAAGAGACTCATGGACTTTCCTGTTGGGGCTGGCTTCAAACTCTGATTGTTAGATTTCAGCCTTCTGGATAGCTAGTATTACAGATGTGAGCCATTGGCACTCTACTCCAGGGTTTTTTGTTGTTGTTTTTTCTTTTTGGTGGTTAGAGATAGGATTCTCATGGAATTTCCTGCTTGGGCTGGCTTCAAACCACAGTCCTCAGATCTTAGCCTCTTTAGTAGCTAGGGTTACAGGTGTGAGCCAGTAACACCTAGCTGCATAGTAGATTTATTATACCATCAACACAACATGCAAGATACATTGATACCTTGATATCACTAGACAATAATCATTCTTCAGCTTCATTCAGCTTGATTATAATCTCACAGGACACTAATATATGTAGTCAACCATTGACCAGAACATTGTTCAGCTGTGTGCATGACTACTTTTAAAGAATTAGGTTTTCAAGGATAAGGAACAAGCATTGCAACTTTCTTTTCTTTCTTTTTTTTTTTTATTGGGTCCAGTTGTGGGGTCTGAACTCTGGGCCTGGGCGCTGTCCCTCAGCTCTTCAGCTCAAGGCTAGTGCTCTACCACTTGAGCCACAGCGCCACTTCCAGCTTCATTTTTGCTTATGTGGTGCTGAGGAATCAAACCCAGGGCCTCAGGCATGAAAGGCAAGCACTCTACCACTGAGCCACTTTCCCAGCCCTTTCAATTTTATTTTCTAACCCAGCTTAAAAATCAACTGTTTTTACTCCTTTTCTCTTACTATTTTTGTTGTTGTTGTTTGTGCTGGTCCTGGGGCTTGCACTCAGGGCCTGGATGCCATTCCTTTACTATATTAGCCAGAAAGTTCCACTTTTAGCTTTTTCTTGATTAGCTGGAGATGATAGTCTCACAGATCTCAGCCTCCTGAGTAGCTGGAATTACAAGCATGAGCCACCAGCACTCAGCTTTTTCTATCTTGTAAAGGACAAGCCTATACTTCTCAATAGATTCAAGAGGTATTAAATACTAAGAATAAAATTTTAAAAAAGCAAAAAACCCAACTAACTATACTTCTCCCCTACTTCAAAATATCAAGTATTAGGCTGGGAATGTGGCTTAGTGGTAGAGTGCTTGCCTAGCAGGCATAAAGCCATGGGTTTAATTCCTCAGTACCACATACACAAAAAAGGCCAGACGTGGTGCTGAGGCTCAAGTGGTAGAGTGCTAGCCTTGAGCTGAAGAGCTGAGGGACAGCATTCAGGCCCAGAGTTCAAGCCCCATGACTGACCAAAAAAAAAAGAAAAGAAAAATAATACAACTTGAGTACTGGTGGCTCATGCCTAATAATTCTAGCTACTCAGGAGGCTAAGATGTGAGGATCAGAGCCATCCCCAGCAAACAAATCTGAGAGACTCTTACCTCCATTTAACCAGCAAAATGCTGGACTGAAGACATGGCTCAAGTGGTAGAGCGCCAGCCATTAGC
>NW_012267218.1:28756553-28757342 GCF_000151885.1 Dipodomys ordii
CCAGCCCCAAAGAGACTCTTACCTCCATTTAACCAGCAAAATGCTGGACTGAAGACATGGCTCAAGTGGTAGAGCGCCAGCCATTAGCAATCAAGCTGAGTGAAAACTTGAGCTCCTTGAGTTCAGCCTCAGTACTGACCCTCTCTCCCTCTCTCTCGATCTCTCTCTCTTTCTCTTTCACACACACACAGAATGAAAAAAGAACAAAAGAAGTTTCACTTAGATCTGTTATTTTTTATTTATTTATTTTTTTTTGCAGCAGAAGGTGATTTACTACCTTTGCATTTTATTGAAGGATCCTGTGGAACCACATAGAATATCCCAAGTAGTACCTGTCTTCCAGGTGAGCACAGAGTACTTTTTCCTTTCTCCAGGGAAATCCTCTCCCTTTTCCTCTTGTGTATATCTACTGCCTCTATCTTCAGTAGGAATGCAAACTTCTCCTTGTCAGAGTCTTGGAAGGTAACCTGACAATTAATTTCTGTGAGCATTAGGATTTTAGCTATTTTAGGACAAGTTTCTCTGTAGTAAAGATAGGCTTTCAAACGTATTAGTGATATATGCAAATTTCAGAGAAGAAAATAGACATATAACAACTTCTGTCTACAAGTTATGTTCATCTGCTAGTCTTAACTGCCAATCCACCAATGTAGTTAGTTGGGCATGTATTATATGTTGTTTGTCTTGCATTTATAACTACTTAACATGCATCTTTTACACCAAGACTGTTGTACTTACTATTATAATCACATTGTGTTTGACCCATATAAAAAGTAGTCTTTTTTTTTT
>NW_012267218.1:28757613-28763712 GCF_000151885.1 Dipodomys ordii
CTTGAGAATTTTGACATTTCTAAAGTGATGTTACAGCTGGGCACTGGTGGCTCACACCTGTAATCCTAGCTACTCAGGAAGCTGATATCTGAGGATCAAAGCCAGCCCGGGCAGGAGAGACCGTGAGACTCCTATCTCTAATAAACCACCAGAAAACTGGAAGTGGCGCTGTAGCTCAAGTGGTAGAGCCCTCGCCTTGAGCTGAAGATCTGAGGGACAGCGCCCAGGCCCAGAGTTCAAGCCCTACGACCGACAAAAAAAAAAAAGAGTGTCACAGATAAGACTAGTTTTAGCTGGGTGCTGGTGGCTCACACATGCAATCCTAGCTACTCAGGAAGCTGAGATCTGAGGATCACAATTCAAAGTCAGCCCAGTCAGGAAAGCCTATGAAACTTATCTTCAATAAATTACCCAAAGAAACCAGAAGTAGAGCTGTGGCTCAAGTGCTAAAAGCACCAGCCTTGAACAAAAGAAACTAAAGCCCTGAGTTCAAGCCCTACAACTGGCAAATAAATAGGTAAATATATAAATACTTTCCAGGTAGATAGTTGTTCACAAAAGATTTAGGATTTTGGGGCTGGGAAGGTGGCTCAGTGGTAGAGCGCTTGCCTTGCATGCATGAGGCCCTGGGTTCGATTCCTCAGTACCACATAAGCAAAAAGAAAAAAAAGCCGGAAGTGGCGCTGTGGCTCAAGTGGTAGAGTGCTAGCCTTGAGCTGAAGAGCTGAAGGGCAGTGCCCAGGCCCAGAGTTCAGGCCCCATGACCGGACCTCCCCAAAACAAAACAAAAGATTTAGGATTTTGAATTACGTTCATAAATACTTTGTTAAAGCTTATAGATTTCAATAGTGTATCAGCTTGGGCTGCAGATCCTAGACAGCTTTAGCATCTCTGGGATTTGTTCTTGTTTTTCTATAGTCTTCACTAATACTGGATTTAGCTATTTTTAAGTTCAATATCTAGGTAGAAACATTTTCAAGTTTTGAAATTAGTACTTTGTAATCTATATTGTAATCCGTCAGTATTCCCTCGTTTTTGCTATCCATCATCTTTATGTTACTCGTAAAAATTCTTTGTATATTTTGAGTAATAAATTTTTATTAAATGTATTTTCGATATAATTTCTATGGTGTTTCTTTTAATTTTGGTTAATGTTTTTTAAAATTTATATATTAAACTCCCTGTCTCTTAAGGTCTATCCACAACCTGTGGCACTTCTCAGGACTAAAAAGCTATCTTTTTTTTTTTTTTGCCAGTCCTGGGGCTTGAACTCAGGGCCTGGGTGCTGTCCCTGAGCTTCTTTTGCTCAAGGTTAGCTTGATACCACTTGAGCCACAGCGCTACTTCCAGCTTTTTCTGTTTATGTGGTACTCAGGAATCGAATCCAGGGCTTCGTGCATGCTAGGCAAGCACTCTAAGCCATCCTAAGCCACATTCCCAGCCCCAAAAAGCTATTTTTTAATTTCCCATCTTCTGTAATTTATAGGCTGGGCCTAGTTGGGAGTCCTTCTAGCAGGTTGCTTTCTAGCTTGAACTGCTTTGTCTCTAGTGAAATTTGTACCACGTAGGATGCCTTGATGTGGGCAAGAGATTGAGATTTCATGTGGGTGCAGCACCACTAAGCACTCTTACATTCACCTTGATTCTGCATTTTTCCTTTTTGGAATTCAGAGTGCCAAGCCCCGGCTGGACTGCTTGATTGAAGTGTACAGAAGCTGCCAGGAGATTCTGGCACACCAGAAAGCCACACCAACAAGCCCATGAGTCCCAGCATGCAGAAGGCCAGTACTGTCTTCCATGGGGGATGTCTCCCAAGCCATGGTGGCTGGTTTGTTTTCTCTATAGTAAAGCATTAGGTGGATGGGCCTAGGATCCACCATGCACTGGATCTCAGAGCCATAGAGCAGGTGACTGGAATTTGATGCAAGTATTTCTGTGTACTCTGGTGTTCCCCCAGTAAAGGTGTACTTTACTAACCAATGAGAGAACTTGAGAATTTTGACATTTCTAAAGTGATGTTACAGCTGGGCACTGGTGGCTCACACCTGTAATCCTAGCTACTCAGGAAGCTGATATCTGAGGACCGTGATTTCTTGCCCAGTGAGGGCAGGAAAGTCTGTGAGACTCTCATCTCCAGTTAACCACCAGAAAACTGGAAATGGAGCTGTGGCTCAAAGTGGTATAGTGCTAACCTCGAGCAAAAAGCTCAGGGACAGAGCCCAGGCCGAGTTCAAGCCCCACTACTGACCAAAAAAAAAAAAAAGTGGTGTCAGCAAAGAGCACTTTGTAAAATTTTGTAAGCACATTGAGCATTGTGTTGAAATTTGTGACAAACTGGTATCAAACCTCATGAGAAAGTTATGATTCCCTTCTATAATAGAATATACCTCTGTATAAAAAGGCAAAAAAGTCAAAGTTTCCAGGTGTGGGTTGACAGAATAAACAGCCTACAAAATACTAGCCTCTGCCCATGTGCTTCTTCCTTTCTGTACAAGGTTAACTTAAAATGACTTTTTTGTGTTTTGGTGGCCATCCTAGGCTTGAACTCAGGGTTTACATGCTGTCCCTGAGCTGTTTTGTTCTACCACTTGAGCCACAGCTTTGCTCCCAGCTTTTTGGTTCTTAATTGCAGATAAAAGTCTCATGGACTTTCCTACCCTGGCTGGCTTTTAACCACAATTCTCAGATATCAGCCTCCTGAGTAGCTAGGATTACAGGTGTGAGCCACTAGTATCCAGTAACTTTTTTTTTTTTAAAGTAGTGGTACAGGGATTTCAATTCAAAATACCAATTTATAAGATGAAAACTTTTTTTTTTTGGTCAGTCATGGGTTTTGAACTGTGGGCCTGGGGGCTGTTCCTACCTTTTCAGCTCAAGGCTAGCACTCTACGACTTGAGCACACCGCCACTTCTGGTTTTCTGGTGGTTAATTAGAGATAAGAGTCTCATGGACTTTGCTGCCTGGGCTGGCTCTGAACTGAGATCCTCAGATCTCAGCCTCCTAAGTAGCCAGGATTACAGGTATAAGCCCGATGCCTGGCTGATGAAAACTCTATAATAAACTATTTATTTTCCTAAACACACACAATTAATTATCTAGTTCATAGACAGGTGCTTTTTATTGACAGATATGATCACAGCATTTCAGTCATGGATATCAAGTACATTAATACTCTTCTGCTACTTAGCATTTTCTGTTACTTAAAAATTTGCTTTTGCCAAGAGGATAAAATAAAATTTGAGATAGAAATTTGGTTTCTGTTTCCAGACATGGAACCATCTTGTTAAAAGAGAAACTAAATTATAGAAACCTTTGTTCCTAAGGCAGTTTCTTCTATATTAAACTATTAAACTAAGAGAAGATTCCTGAAGCGTCAGGAAAAACAGAGATGGTGAGGGAAATAGCTTCACCCTAAATTCAGTGTAAACAGGCTCCATCCATACTCATTTCTTACAACTTTATTTTTAAGAAAAAATGCCTTGGCAGATATTATCCTTACTGACACTCAGAATATCAGCAGAGCTATGCAATCTCTGCCTTGTCCATCAGTCCTGAAGAGGTTTATGGGAGTCCATGGTACTTTTGATGTGTGACTTGTTTGAGGTAGAATTGTCTCTGCCAGACTCCCTCTCCTTGGGAGATTGAGAAGTGGGGACAAATGGGAAAACCCAACTGCCTTGCAAAGTCAAGTTCCTTTAAGAGGCTGGCTCACACCCCTTTCACCATGCATGTCAGTTTTAAAGGGGAAGCTTATAGCAGCTGAAGTTTCAGGTAAACTAGTTCCAGCCTTGTAGTTTTTGTAGACACACACACACACGCACACGCACGCACACTCTCTCAGGTAAACTAGTTCCAGCCTTGTAGTTTTTGTAGACACACACGCATGCATTCATTCTCTCTCTCTCTCTCTCTCTCTCTCTCCCTCTCTCCATCGCTCCCCCTCCCTCTCCTCTCCCTCAATTGGAGTTAAAGGCTTGGTTCTTGAATTCTCCTGCTAAGCCCACGTTTTTATCATAGTATTGACAAATGGTGACTGCCTTAGAGCTATGAAATAAAAACTCAAGTTTTTCAGTGTTGGAAAATCAGAGTTTGCACTCTTTTGTTTTGTTTTTTGTAAAGGAGGGTAGAAGCAAAGTTAATTTCCTCCTACCCCTCCTCAATCAGAAAGTCTGAGTGGATGAGGATACATTGTTTTCAGGGAGGCAAGCATGAAACTAACTGTACTTCATAGACTATAACAGGTATCACATACATATGTCCAACCTCATTCCCAGTGGAAGTTTTTCAGAAGTTCCAAGGGTCTTCTGTATTTCTGTGTCTTCAGTGGCCTCATAGGAGCAAAAGACAGAGAGCATTTGCTTGATCTTTTAGACAGTAACCACCTCGTCCTTCAGTAGTAAGCACAGCCTTCATTAAGATGAGACAGAGCGACATCAGACTAGACCTATTCCTCCCTTTTCCAAGCAGAGTGTGGTGCTAGGTTCAGCTCACAGTCCAGTGTAAGCAAAGAGCGTAAGTCTTAGGCAGGGATAGTATGTCCCTTGTAAAGATCAGCGCTGCTCCCAGAAGGGGCACTCACCCGTACAGGGGGAAGGTTAGGCCTTTTCCTCCAGTCTTGCCAGTATCTTTCCCACTTGGGAAAGGAAGTCCAGTTTTAGTGAGTTGAAGGCATTTGTCAGAGTTCAGGTGAGTTAGAAATTTCAGACCTTTTTCTGTTGGGATATTCAGAAAACTTCAAGTATAAATCCTCACATAAGGATCATATAAAAATTTATATATCTATATATGGGCTCCTCTGAGCATATCAGTGCCAAAGCCCCAAATGCAACCCTGCTACTCTTAGCAGTGCTGGGTCTTGTCTAAGTCAAGAAGCAGGTAGTGTCCAGAGTCAGATTTCTTGTGAAACAATTAGTGGTTTTTACACTGGACCTGGAGTTTCATATATTGGGCTCTAAAACATAAGGTACCTAGAGATAAAGGCTTCACAGACCCTACAATACACATTTTACACAGGCGGGTAAGTTAGATCCATTACAGTAGTAGTATATCCAGGACATACATCTCGATCCCAGAGACACCAGTGCTGGTGGAGAAATGGATCGGAGAAATCTTCATAGCAATGTTGGCCCTTTAGTAGTGCAGGAAACGGAAGCAAAGAACTGGCGTCCATCTAGTTCCCACGGCTGGTGGGCTGTGGGTGGGTTGGCAGGTGGATTCACAGTTGCAGAGCAGTGATTCATATAACTAGCCATGATGAAAGTGGCTTCTGCAATCTAAGGAGGTCAGAGAAGAGCTAGCTTAGGTTCAAGCACTGGCTTTCCCACTGGCTCTTGTATTGAGAACAGGATTGTTCTAAGCTTCAACTTCTTTCTCTTAAATTCTCACCTGGCAGGCAATGTCCAAAGGGGATCACTGTGGGGATTCAGGGTCTCAGTGAAATGGGTCTCTCTCTTTTTTTTTGGGGGGGGGTCCGGTCGTGGGGCCTGAACTCTGGGCCTGGGTGCTGTCCCTCAGCTCTTCAGCTCAAGGTGAGCGCTCTACTGCTTGAGCCACAGCGCCACTTCTGGTTTTCTACTGAAGATGAGTCTCACGGACTTTGCTGCCTGGGCTGGCTTTGAACCTCGATCCTCAGATCTCAGCCTCCTGAGTAGCTAGGATTATAGGCGTAAGCCACTTGTACCTGGCTAAAAGTAGTCACTTTCTAAATCATGCCCAGGTTATTTTTCTATTTAGCTCTTATGAAGAAACATTTGTGTAAACACATGGGTATAAATTTCTTTTTTATTGTAAAGGTGATGTACAGAGGGGTTTCAGTTAAATAAGTAAGGTAATGAGTACATTTCTTTCTTTTTGTCGGTTGTGGGGCTTGAACTGTGGGCCTGGGTGCTGTCCCTGAGTGCTTCAGTTCAAGGCGAGTACTCTAACACTTGAGCCACAGCACCACTTCCAGTTTTCTGGTGGTCAGTTGGAGATAAGAGTGTCACAGAAGCCGGGCGCTGGTGGCTCACGCCTGTAATCCTAGCTACTCAGGAAGCTGAGATCTGAGGATCGTGGTTCAAAGCCAGCCCGGGCAGGAGAGACCGTGAGACTCCTATCTC
>NW_012267218.1:28763762-28771153 GCF_000151885.1 Dipodomys ordii
GCCACTTCCGGCTTTTTTCTTTTTGCTTATGTGGTGCTGAGGAATCAAACCCAGGGCCTCAGGCTTTCAAGGCAAGTGCTCTACCACTGAGCCACCTTCCCAGCCCCAAGTGGGTCTCTTTTTATCTAGAGAACCTCTGAAATACATACTATCCTCCCAGGAAAAAAAGGAACAGCAGTGACTGTCCCAGAGTTAGTTTGCTCCCAGTAGCCACTGTTCCTACCAGTGACACTGAGTTACTTTGCCACCTGAACCCTTTGGGATGATTATAATATAAAGAAAAAGGTTTCATTTCGGGCCAAGTTTCTTCTAAGTTCATCACATCACACCAGAACACAGTAAAATGGCACACCTTGGGAGCAGCCATCCGAAAGATCAACTTCTCAATGTGGCCTTTTCCAGAGCTCTGGTCAGGTGCAGATCTAGTCACAAGCATGAAGTCGTCCCTGCAGCCGCCGAAGGTAGTCACAGAAGAGTACGGGTAAGTGATGTGCACTTGCTGTGGAAAGAGACAGTGAGCTCTGGGGCAACTTCTGTCTTTTCTAAGCACAGGAGGCTTTAACCAAGATGGGAGAACCCTGAAGTTATAGTTTGGGGATACACATTGTAAATGTTGATACGCTGTGTCTGGTCTAGAAGACAGCCCTCATTGGAAATGAGAACTAGGGTCACCTTGCTCAGGCCTTTGAGTCTAGAGAGGAGAAAGCACAATATCGTTCAGGAGGAGGAAGGGTAAGATAGCCTTCATTCCTCCTTCCATACCATAGTATGGTGGTCCAGGATGCTAACACCATCCTCATTCACAGCAATCCACACCAGAGTGTTCTCCTTGGAAGACAGCTGGGCAGGCTGCAGAAATGGGCCAGAGAGATCAAAACAAAAGAATAACAACCAGGGTTGTAACAGCAATCTAAAAGCCCTCTTCTCTACCCAAATGACTGGCAGGGAGAGAGTAGACAGGTCCTCTTCCTGAAGCTTCTCCTAAACTCCCGGACCAAGTGGTGCTCTACTTGGTAAGCACTCCTGTACTTTTTCTTCATAGCACTTTTTTTTTTTTTAACAGTCCTGGGGCTTGAACTCTAGGCCTGGGCTTTGTCCCTCAGCTCTTCAGTTCAAGGCTAGCACTCTCTTACTTGAGCTACAGTGCCACTTCCAGCCTTTTCTGTTCATGTGGTGCTGAGGAATTCAACCCAGGGCCTCATGCATGCGAGGCAAGCACTCTACCACTAAGCCACCTTCCCAGCCCCTTCATAGCACTTGTGACTATTTAAAACATGCTTATTAGAGCTGGGGAATAGCTTAATGGAACACTATATGCTCAGCATACTCAAGGCTCCAGTTTGATCCCCAGCAACCCCCTAAAAAAAAAAAGACAAAAATAACACATGTATGGTTAGGATTAATGAGCACTTCCTTGATTCAATAGGAAGTTACATGCAGATGGGTACTGGGTCTGGTTTGTTCACTTCTTATAACCTCAAACTAGCAGTAGACATAGTAGGAGCTCAACTATTTGTTAGACGAATGAATGAATGTCCATTGCCTGATCTGCAGTTTCAGCAAACGAAACTATGACCCAGCTTAATGTCTATGATTATAATGTCTGGTCACAGGATAATCTCTGTGATTATATGTAAAGTTCATGCATACCCAACACCTGGTGAGGAAAAGTTCCAACTGAAATTACTATTGGCCTCCTGGCCTTCATGGAGAGATGAAATTAACTCTTGCCTGAGTAGTTTATGTGGCATGCTAAGTCAGCAGAAATGAATTTGTTTCAGTTATATATTGTTCTGTCTTTCAAAGTTTTTTTAAAAAAGCACTGTTGGAAGTGTATTATTTCAAGTCTGAATCCTCAAGTGTGAGTTAGCTGATCATCTCTTTTCAGGAATAGCACTAACAAGTCAATAAAAAGAAAACATGAAGATAATTAATGAATTACAACTCTGTTCTGGATCACAGAAATCTGGAGTAGGCCAGAAATGAGTGGAGAGATGGCGACCCCTGGTGGTTGGTAGTGTGCATGTGACCAGATGGAGAGGGAAAATTTAGGGCATTCTGAAGGCTCCTTCCACTGGCACTCACCTGAGCAGCAAAGAGCTTAGCACCAAAGAAAGGCCATTTCCGGGCCACAGTCAGGTAGATGCGGATGCACTCAGGAGAGGAGCAGCCTTGCAGTGCTGCCCACTTTGTGGTCAGCGTATCTGCCAGGTGCCTGGCCGGGCAGATGGAGAGAAATGATGCCAGTAAAGTGCCAACATGTTTCCATGACATCTCTGAGGCTTTCCCATGAAGATTCCACCCAGACCTTGCAGCCTACCTACCTCAGCTGTTCAGGGGGAGCCCCAAGTCTGTAGCGCCTTGGGTAGAACCTGTCTAGGACCTGGTGGAGGAGATGCTGAACCTTGGCAGGAGGTGTGCCCCCGGCACCTGGCAGGATAGGCTTCTCAAAGTCCCCATATTCTACCTGTGGTAGAAGCACATGAGAAGCCATGAGTCTGGGGTTTGATGGAACTGGTGGGTACAGTTGGGGAGGCGAACCAAACCATTATTTCCTTTAAAAAAAAACACAACAACACAAAACAAAAGACACTTGTGAGCACACTCTTTACCCCTAGTTTCTTTTTTCTTTTCTTTTTTGTCAATTATGGGGCCTGAACTCTGGGCCTAGGTGCTGCCCCTCAGCTTTTCAGCTCAAGGCTAGTGCTCTACCACTTGAACCACAGCACCACTTCTGGCCTTTTCTGTTTATGTGGTGCTGAGGAATCGAACCCAGGGCCTCATGCATGCAAGGCAAGCCCTCTACCACTGAGCCACCTTCCCAGCCCTTATCCCTAGTTTCATAGACATCAGAGAAAGAATCTTAGGGTCTTACAGTATTAGAAGGTTTAGACCAACTTCTATTTGCAGATGAAGACAAATCCTTATCTAAAGACAGTGTGGCAGATGAAGGACATCAGTGGAACTTCTAGCTTCCAATCCAAAAACAGAGGCTACAGGATGGAAGAGGCCACAGGTCCGAGGGAACAGCCTGGCATTTGTAGTCAGACACCTGGCTCAACCCCAGCTTTGCCATTTAGCAGCTTCTTTTCTGGTCAAGTCATTTAAATTCTGAGCTTCAGTTTTCCTCACCTAAGCTAGAGTGAAGGCTCCACGGGAAAAGATGTATGAAATACATCACACAGGGCCTACTAGAGAGTATTCATGCTAACGATTATAATTATGAAGTCCACAATTACTATTCTTCCTCTCCAGCAGGTAGATCCAGACTCTTACGGGAATCATGGAGGTATCCCAAATACCTCTGGCAAGATGGCCAAGGCAAGTTGAAGTCTGATTATGTATTCCTCCTAACTCTACTTAAAACGTTGGATGGGTCTTAAGTTTTATCACACAGGTTAAGGAATAAACGTTATCAAAGTATCCTTCTTATTACAACCTTGTGGAGGCAGGCAGGGAAGCAGTTTTCAGTACAAAGAAAACTAGGTACAGCATAGTGAAGTGAAGTAACTTGGTTAAGACCTCATGTTAGAAAAAAGAGAACTCAAACCCAGATCTGGATTCTCAGTCTGACATTGTGCACACAGCCTATATCTGCAGTGGGTGAGGAGTTCTGCAGTGTGAGGAAGCAGTTGCTCTCTGTATAACAGGGACGCCGTATAACAGTAAGGACACCCTCTCCTGAGGACAGAGGATATGAAGAACCTTCTGTTTCAGGCCAAGGGAGGAGTAGTTCTAACTGGAGTCCCACAAGGGCATCCTGACCCTCCCACTTCCTGCACAGACACAACCTTACCTGGGCCATCAGGGCAGCCATCTCTAGAGCCAGTTCCTTGTTCACTGGAAATCTCCCTGCTACAATCTCTCCGTTGGTTTGAGAAGCAAGCAGTAGCCTCTCTCTTTCTGTTTCCCCTTTGATTTGACTCCGAAAGTACAGCCTTTAGGAAGAGAGCAAGAATAAGCTGTCTCAGCTGGGATTCCAGACAGTGATAGGTTTTTGATGGATAGCTATCTTAATTTCTACAGAAACTAGTTTTTTACACCATTTGCAAACCTATTTTCTATCACCCTAGAAGCTTGTGACCAAGTGTGACACATAGCAGTTGCACATCATACGGATCTCATGTCCATAGCAGCACTTGTCTAAGCCAGGCGCCAGTGGCTCACGCCTGTAATCCTAGCTACTCAGGAGGCTGAGATCTGAGGATCACGGTTCAAAGCCAGCCTGAGCAGCAAAGTCTGTGAGACTCTTTATCTCCAATAAACCACTAGAAAGCCAGAAGTGGCACTGTGGCTCAAGCGATAGAGCGTTTGCCTTGAGGTGAAGAGCTAAGGGATAGCGCCCAACCCCAGAGTTCAAGCCCCACGACCGACCAAAAAAAAAAAGTGTGTGTCTAAGCTGGACACTGGTGGCTCATGCCTGTAATCCGAGCTACTCAGAAGGGTGAGATCTGAGGATCTTGGTTCAAAGCCAGCCCGGGCAAGAAACTCAATGAGACTTTAATCTCCAATAAACCACTCAGAAAACTGGAAGTGGCGCTGTGGCTCAAGTGGTAGAGTACTTGCCTTGAGCTGAAGAATTCCAGGTCAGCACCCAGGCCCAGAGTTCAAACCCCATGATGGACCAAAAAAAAAAAGTGTGTCTACTTGTATATTTCTAAAATGGGTGCATAAGAGGTATTTATTCCTTAGCCTTGCACACTCAAAAATCGTATTCTTATGATAACATGCAGCCCTCCAAGAGGCTTGTGTGTTTTCTTGGCAAGTGTCTATACACACTTGTACACACAGTGGATGCTAGGAGGCTAGCAGGAAGCCTAAATTGCCCAGTGTCTCAACAGAAGGTCAGGAGAGGTCAAGCAAGGCCAGCCAGGACCCCAGCTGATGACCTCTATTCAGAGTGGCATCGATGAGCCCCTCTGCCATTCAGATAGGGGGCAGTGAGATGGCACCCAGAGAAACCCTCATTTTTGCCCCACCCCTGAAGCACACTAGACCTGTTCTTGTACATCAGCTTCACCACGCGTGTCCCACCCTCAGACTTTCCAGGGTGTAGCTCCTTCAGGGCCTGTTCCCACTTAGAGATGGCATCGCAGATCTTGAAGAAGAAAAGGAGAAAGTAAGGAAAGCCTCTCAGGAGGGGAGTAAGGCAGAGGCAAGCTGGACTTGGATGGTGGTGATTGTGGTTCCTCCTATTGGAAGACTGCCTTGCAGGGCCTCACACACCTGGGACTCAAGATGACTACCACTCGCTCCCCCACAGATGGTAGGCAATGCCCTGAATGTAGTGAGCTGGAAAGCAGGGAATGCCCTGGGAGGAAGCGAAAAGGTAGCTGCCCTGGGGGACAGGAAGGCCCCAATGAAAATCTAAGGCCTCATATCACTGGTTCAATTCTACCAGCTACATTTCTCCTTTCAATACATATACCCAGAGGCCTACTGTGTAACAAAGCCTGACAGATGCCTAGACATTTACAAGACATACAGTACAGTTTTCCTAAACAATGGTGAAAGACTAGAAGCCTTTGTCTTGGTGCAGTAAAGAAAGCAGATACTGGAGCCTATGTGTCTATCAAATGGAGCCCACTCCCAGACACTTAACCCCTGTGGCACTAACCCAGACCGCAATATATGTCAGGGCCTTCACTTACATAGGTACTATGAGGGCCTACCTCCTTAAACCATGGGTGGACCTATAAGCAGAGCACAGGCCCTTGCGGATGGAGTGAAAAATGGAGTGCTGGCGCTCATAGCACCATGGGTTTAAGCTGTAGCTGTCCACCTATGAATGGGAAGATGAAACTGGTGGCAGGCTCAGTGGGGTCTCCCTGTCCCTATACTGAACTGAGAAGAAGCTCTATTGAATGCTGCAAAGTGCAAGGAAGCAGGGCTGGGGAGATCACATGCAGCTTTGCTCTGCTTGTGCATACATTTTAGGATGGCCTGGTAAGTATCCTGCCTGGGCTTAGTGCCAGTGCGGCTGCTGAACAGACAGGTACATGCCAGATGGGCTTTGCCCCTACCACCTATACCCCTGAGCCAGGAGACAGCCAAGCGGGGAGGCTGTCACCTTGACACTCCCCTGCAGGTAGTGTTCCAGGTCCCTGCCGGAAGGGTCGTCTGTGAAGAGGGCAAAGCCAGAGTGGGATGACTTCCTCATGCCTGTCTCCTGGTTGAGCCGCTGGAGGAACTCATCAACTGTAGAAGAGCCGTCAAAACCAACCACCTGGTGGGAAAGAGATGATCTGCCCTGGAGCAAGCTTCTTGGGGAACTCACTAGGGATCGGGGAGGGGTCTCAGTAGAGCAGGTAGGAAGATGCAAGGTGAATACAAACGAGAGAAAGACGACACTGGGCTTCCACACTGACAGCCAGGGCCAGTTCTAAGGAATCTGAGCCTGCCAACCGTTACTGGAACCAGACAGAGGCTTGTCAATCTTCTTGGGGCGCTGCCTTGTTCCACTTCCTTAGTGTTTCAAGCTCCCTTGTTCATGCACTGGGTTCAAAAGACTCACTTCCAAGGCAGCAAACAGCAAAACATTTTTAGGACTCACATTTCCTTCTCCCTACACAATTATACTACCTACTACCCCAATCCTAGGCTCATCCTTTTTGCTGATTTTCCTATTAAAATTCTGAAAGCTGGCCTAGTGTGGTGGTACATGCCTGTAATGTCAGCTACATGAGAGGCATAGGTCTGAGGGTAGGCCTGGGCAAAAAAGAAAAACAAAACAGCCAGGTGCTCATTACTGTAATCTTAGCTTCTCAGGGGGCTGAAATCTGAGAACTGAGGTTCAAAGCCAGCCAGGCAAGAAGTTGCGAGTCTTATTTCCAATTAACCACCAAAAAGCCAGAAATGGAGCTGGGGTTCAAGCGGTAGAGTATTAGCTTTGAGCAAAAAAAATCTCAAGGCCCTGAGTTCAAGCCCCAAGACCAGCAAAAAAATAAATAGAATCTAAGGTTGTATGCTAAAAATAAGCAAAAAGAGCTAGGGGTATGAACCTAAGTTCACACCTGTCTAGCAGGTGTGAGGCCCTGAGTTCAAGCCCCAGCACCACTAACATAATAACCAAACCTCCTGTAAGCAACTGTTACCTGACCAAAGGTGTTCTACTATGGACAATGACAAAAGACTTGGGCAGGGGACACTCCCTGCCTCCTTACTTGGTAAGTTCCGTTAGCAAAGTGCACAGGGATGCTGAAGGGCAACGAGTGGTGGAAGGGATTCCGCAGCAGGATGGACACCACCTCCATGCGTGATGGCCTGGCCTCCCGCTCCCCGGTCTGCAGCGTCCGCTCCACTGCCCGCTGGCAGTAGGTGGCATACTGGCCAGTTTCATTTCTAAGAAGACAGGAAGGAAGAAGGAAACCCCAGGGACTCTGCTCCTCCCC
>NW_012267218.1:28773098-28774717 GCF_000151885.1 Dipodomys ordii
GGCTAGCGCTCTACCACTTGAGCCACAGCGCCACTTCTGGCTTTTTTCTTTTTGCTTATGTGGTGCTGAGGAATCGAACCCAGGGCCTCATGCATGCAAAGCAAGCGCTCTACCACTGAGCCACCTTCCCAGCCCAGAAACAAAATTTTTTTAAGCACAAAGTAGATTCTAAAATAGACCAGAGTCTCTGAGGATGCAGAAGCAATATAAACCTGGCTTTTCCTACTATTATTTTAGGAGGAGGGCAACTCAGGGAATAGTTTTCTCTGGCATTTCCCAGAGCAAGTGACAGCCTCTCCCTAGCTGCAGGGACCCTGTGGCTCTTCTCTCCCTTGCTCCCCGAGCCAGCCCTGTGGGCTTCTCCCTAGTTAGGTCTCTTCCACCCATGCATCACCATGGTAGGCTAAAACTGCTCCAGACAGAGCCTAGGCACATGGTGTGTGCGCCACCAGTGGGTGGGCCTGAGACCCTCTCCCCTCTCCCACTTTACCTTGAAGAGCTTGAGGGCTTCCGTCTGCAGGGCCTCGGAGGGCAGGGTTGTGAGGGAGGTACAGAGCCCATCTCTGCTGTAGCACAGCATGGGGTGCCTCCAGAGTGGAGAATCTACACAGAGCAGTGGGAGTTATTAGGAAGGAGGAGCTCACTTCCCACCCCCCACATCCCAACTTTGATTTGTGGGAGGGGCAGTGTTTAACTGTGGGGTATCTGGTTGTGCAGTCACAGGTGTGACTGCGCAGGAAGGCAGCCACTGCTCTACAATGGAGCTGCAACAGCGGGTAAGTGAGCAAGGTTATGGGTGTGTGCATAAGGCCTTCCCTTACGGTGCCAGGTCTGGTTGGAGGAACATAAACATCAGCCTGCCTGAAACAGGGAAGCCTTGGAGCAGTAATAGTGTTGAGAGTGGTATGTAACCGTAGTTAGTTCCTGAGAACCCTGAGAATCAGCAGCAAAATAAATGACACCCTCCCCACCCTGAAAAAAAACAAAAAAACAAAAACACCACAGGCTTAGGTTAGCCTTTGCAAACTTTGGCCTCCTTTATTGATTAACAAACTCTTAACTATAGATTAACCACATACCTTTTCCCCCTAGTCCTCTGCCCAGCCAGAAAAGCTGCTAGTTGAACAGAGTAAAACATTTACCCAGGTTGTGGGAAAAATCTGTTTCCCAGACAGACTCCCCCAGATAACCGTGATCCCCTCAAGGTTGTGGCCAGGATAGAGGGGCCCGGAGTGGGATGGGAGCCCCCCTTTGCAGCTTAGATGTGTTTCACAGCTTCTGGTAGAGTAGCGTTTCCTCCTGAAAGTCATGCAGCGATGGCCTTACCTGGGTTTCCCTCATCATCCATCAGTTTCCCAATGAGCTGCTCATAGACAGTGCCCACCTTGGCACTGCTGCCACCTGCAGCCACTGTGAGGTGGTACAGCCATGTTTCCTAGAGAAGGGAAAGCGGTCACGTGTGGGCGTGGGGAAAGGTAGAGGCAAGAGTAGGGTTTGGGACTGGGGTGTAGCTCAGTGGTAGTGTCGGTCATGGGGCTTGAACTCTGGGCCTGGGCACTGTCCCTCAGCTCTTCAGCTCAAGGCGAGCACTCTACCACTTGAGCTACAGTGCCACTTCC
>NW_012267218.1:28776872-28788648 GCF_000151885.1 Dipodomys ordii
AATACTGCTTGTATTTGAATGGTGGGAATACTGCTTGTATTTGAATGGCAGCTAGACTCACATCACCTGGGTCCCTTCTTTCTACTGCTAATCCTGAGAGGTGATGGGCTCAACGTGGAAGTGATTCCTAATGACTATAAAGTGGGTAAAAAAGTTCGCTTCTCTTCTGCCTTGAGAACTGGGGTCCTGATCTGTGCTTATGGAATCTCCATCATCACCCTGCATGGTCAGACATGTGTGAGAAAGTTCCTGGAGAAAGGGGCTGTGGATCAGGAGGGAGCCCACTAGCCCTCTGCATTCCCATGTTGGCTCCCCACCCCCACCCCAGTCCCCCACTTCTACCCCGTACCTTGGTCAGCCAGCCCTTCACAGTGGGCTTAGTGCCCCGATGTGGCAGGGCCGCAGGCCCAGTGGCCTGAACCTTCAACAGGCTCTGGAGAACCCGGATCCATTCTTCCAACATGCTGGGTGAATCCGCCGTCAAGTAGAAGATTTTCTTTTCAGAGATGAGCTGTCCAGGGTCAAGGATTGGGGCCAGAGGCAGCAATCAGGCTCAGAGGTGCCACAAATCCCTACAGTCATTAGGCCTTCCTTCCTCCTACCCCACTCTTCCCCTCCCCATCACTTCTTCCTTCTTTCCTCCCTTCACATTCAGTCTCCTCTCTTCCATGTGTGCATGCACACGCAGACACAGACACAGACACAGACACACAGACACACACACAGCTAGGATCACATCCTTTCCTGCACATTCATTTTTGGCCCGTCTTTGT
The DNA here is from genome assembly GCF_000151885.1 of Dipodomys ordii. Taxonomy (NCBI): domain Eukaryota; kingdom Metazoa; phylum Chordata; class Mammalia; order Rodentia; family Heteromyidae; genus Dipodomys; species Dipodomys ordii. Next base: position 28,777,646 of record NW_012267218.1, read on the forward strand.
CCCAGCCATAGTCATATCCAAACACCAGCACCTTATCTATCTAACAGCTAAGAGCAGACTCACCTGGAAAGTCTGAGCACCCTCCCCTCGAATTATCTGACAATGGGAATTCAGATCCACTTGACCTTGAGGTTTCTTGATGACATCACTCTGTAAAGAAAGAAACGTGGAGGGAAGCCTTGGATGTGGCAGCTTCTCAAAGTCTCACCCTCCTGAGAGTAGTTTATCACTGCTTTTACTTTCCAGTATTACTGTAGACACCACTAATTGGTGATGACATTTTTCTCATGGAGGAACAGATCTGGAATCCTTAACATGAAGTTGGAGGCAGCCACTACCAATCAACCAGAGTTGCACCAGAGATCTTTTTGTCCTCTTCAAACCATGACAGGGCTCATGCCTATAATTTTAGCTACTCAGGAGGTTGAGATCTGAGGATCACAGTTCAAGGCCAGCTTGGGCAGAAAAGTTGATGAGATCCTTATCTCTAATTAGCCTCCAAGAAGCCTGGAAGTGGATCTGTGGCTCAAATAGTAGAACATTAGCCTTGAGCAAAAAAAACTAAGTGCCAATGCCCAGGCTGAGTTCGCTCTAGTATGGCACTAAATGGATGGAAGGATGGATGGATGGATAGCTAGCTAGATAGATGGATGCATAAATAGGATACATGGATGGATGACTAGATGGATGGATGGCTAGATAGATGGATGCATATATAGGATAGATAGATGGTAGATATGTAGATGGCTAGATATATGGATGGATAGATACGTGGATAGGATAGGATAGGATAGATAGATAGAACGTGACAGTTCTTCAGCTCTGTCAAAGCAGATCCAACAGGTAAGATTGAGAGATAGCGATAGATAGATAGATAGATAAGATAGATAGATAGATAGATAGATAGATGGATGGATGGATGGATGGATAGATAGAATATGACAGTTCTTCAGCTCTGTCAAAGCAGATCCAACAGGTAAGATAGACAGACAGACAGATAGATAGAACATGACAGTTCTTCAGATAGACAGACAGACAGATAGCTAGAACAAGGCAGTTCTTCAGCTCTGTCAAATCAGATTCAACAGGTAAGACTCCTTAATTTCAGAGAGGGGAGGAGGCCATGAAGTTGTCTGTTAGAACAATACAGATAAGGTGAGGACTGCCTGGGAACAATCTTTTTTTAATATGAGCAAGCAGAAGAAGAAAATGGCTTCTGAAGGAAGAAAAAATGCCTAGAGCTGCCCTGACTGCCACTGCCTTATTTCACTGTGAGTGAAATGTGAGGCTGCAGTCAAATCCTGTGTGGCTCAGCGCCTCCAATCCAGTGAGGCTGCCTCTCTCACTTGTCATACTACCCCTCTCTCCCCCAGCCTAGCCCCTGGCATGCAGTGCTGGGCCTTCATGAAGACAGAATGGGAAGGGTGTGTCTCACCGGGGACTTGTAGTACAGAATCTGTCCCTGTCTCAGGACAAACCAGCGCCTCTTCCACGTCTTTACCCGGCTCCCCATTTTCAGCAGGTAGCCTGACTTCTCCAGTGACTCCTGAAGGATGAAGGGAATAGAAGAGGGAATAGAAAGGGGAAATCACTTGGGACTCTTAAACATCACAAAATGGCCAAAATGGTGAGGCTACTTCTTCACCATCAACTTTTAGGAAAAAGATGATTGAGCACCTGTTATGAGTACTTGTTTTCAGGTCTCTGTACCCTGCTGAAGTATGGTGGTAGGCCTACCATGGAAGGCCCCTCAATGGCTGGGGAAGATAGCACCTCACCCACCATGAGTGGGTGGCAGATCAAAAGCTACAAGGGGACAGATTGGCTAGAGAGAGCATCAGGAGAGATGCAGAATTTGGGTTGGTCTTTGACAGAAAGGTCAGCTTCTTCAAAGACCACTTTCAGGTGGGTGCTAGTGACTCCCGTCTGTAATCCTAGCTACTCAGGAACCTGAGATCTGAGGATTGTGGTTCAAATGCCAGCCTGGGCAGCAAAGTTCTTGAAACTCTTATCTCTAATTAAGCACCAGAAAACCGGAAGTGGTGCTGTGGCTTAAGTAGAAGAGCACTAGCTCTGAGCTGAAAAGCTCAGGCACAGCACCCAAGCCCAGAGTTCAAACCCTACAACCGACAAAAGAAAAAGAAAAGAAAAAGTACACAGGGCAATAATCCCAAGAAGACCCAGAAGTACAGAAGTGCACCAAAGACAGTACTTGGCACCATAAAGCTCAACTGTATGTGTTCACTGTAAGCAGCAGCCAAAAGTCAATGTGGAGATACACAAGGCAGCGGAGGCAAACCCCTCTTGGGCTTCCTCTTTCCTCTCTCTGACAGCTGGGATACCCCAGCCATTCTCTAGCCCCTCTGGCCACATCATCCCCTCCCTCAGCTGCTGTCTGGACAAGCGCTGAGGCCCAGGTAGCCTCTGCCGCAGCTCTGCTTCCCCTGTACCCACTTCATCCTGCCCAGGCATGGAACCGTGTTCCTTGCTCACCGTGCCTAGGCCCAGCCCATCGGTGGAGTACGATGAGGTGCGCTGGAGTTTGTGCTCGGGCTCCGAGTAGTCACTGTCCAGGGAGCAGGCATCGGGGGGAATGGCGTAGTCACCCTCGGAGCTCAGTGACGACATGGAGACCCCTGGCCACAGGAGAAGGAATCAAGGCCCAGGCCCTTTTTCACCTCTCAACCGCCACAGCCAGAGAGTAATGGAGGGTCTTCATCATCCACCCAGGATCCCTAAATCTGGCACTGCTGGGGATCATACAGGGGCCCCATCTACAAACGTCCACAATTCTGCTCCCCTTCCCTGTACCTCTTTTGATGGCCCGAGGGCTGCCGAGTCCGCTGGTCTTCTTGCACTCAGAGCAGGGGACAGACATCCGGAAACTCGCCTGAGAGCTGCAGTCATCGTCAGACCCAGAGGACTCATCCACAAAGGGTACACTGCTGATCTGCGTGGCTCTCTGCATGACAAGACCCCTCCCTACTGCAGCTCAGGCTGCAAAACAAACCCTCTGCCACCCAACCGTTTATCCCTGACTCCAAATTGCCAGGGTGTGGCCCAGACAGCCTGTCGTAAACAGTGTACGTCCCTACGCAACCGTCCATACACAGTACCTTGGGCACCCCTCTCTGCCACAATCTTCTGTGGTGCTCAGTGAGCTCTCCCATCCAGACTGAACCCTGGCCAGCTGTGACCCTTAACTCCCTCCACTCTAGAGGACCAGTCAGCCCTAACAGGAACCAAGTGTGAGACAGGAGCTTTTCACATGTGTGGGGACAGCCAGGTGCTGGTGGCTCAGAGCTGTAATCCTGGCTACTCAGCAGGCTGAGATCTGAGGCTGAGCATGGTTAGAATCCAGCCCAACAGGAAAAGTCCATGAGACTCTTATTTCCAATTAACTACCAGAAAGCTGGAAGTGTGGAGCTGTGGCTCAAAGTGGTAGAGTGCTAGCCTTGAGTAAGAGTTTAGGGACACCATCCGGGCCCCAAGTTCAAGCCCCACAACTGACAACAAACAAAAAAACCCAAAAAAACTTGCAACTTGTAAACACATAAAAAGACTGATTATACAAAAGTTGGTGAGAGTACTGTGAGAGGGAAAGGGACCAAGGATATTGCAGTGTGACTCGATGTATGTACGCATTTTGTATACTGCTGGAGAAAAAAACAGACAGGGTCTACTGAAACTACAGTCCCAACCTACCAGGTGCTTTCAAAAAGTAATTTGGGGGCTGGGATGTAGCTCAGTGGCAAAGCGCTTGCCTAGCAAGTGCAGCGTCCTGGGTTCGATCCCCAGTACCAAAAAAGAAAAAGACAAAAAAAAAAAAAAAAAAAAAGTAATTTGGCAGTAGCTACATAACTCACCCAGAATTCCACCTCTAGAACAAGTACACGCACAATGATGCTCAATGCAACATTTATTTCTAAGAAAGGGACATAAATTATTATAAATCAGTAAAGGGATATTTAAGGTAGTTAAGTTACACTGGGGTATATATATATACTGGGGTATATATATATATATATATATACACACACACAGTCAAGTGAGGAGGAAGAGGAGGAGGAGGAAGAAGAAGAGGAGGAGGAGTAGAAAGAGGAAGCACAGAAAACCTGACAGCATACAGAATGATGCATACATGGTCCCTTTGTATGCATGTGTAGGTATCTACATGCGTGTGAGAGTAAGAAGGAAATAGAGGGAAGGAGGAAGGGGAGGGAGAGAGGAAAGGAGGGAAAAAGGAAGAGAGAGAGGAGTGGAAGAATGAGAATAAAGAGAAACTAGCACAAATGCATATTTTGTAAATGCATCTGTACATGCATCGGAGGGTCTTATGGAATAAATAACAACCATTATGGCAATTGCTCTTGGAGTTAAGAATTAGGAAAAAGCAATGTAAAAGGAAATTTCATTTCTGATTTTTTCTTCTATGAAAAGTTCTTTCTGGGGCTGGGAAGGTGGCTCAGTGGTAGAGTGCTTGCCTTGCATGCCTGAGGCCCTGGGTTCAATTCCTCAGCACCACATAAGCAAAAAGAAAAAAGCCAAAGTGGCGCTGTGGCTCAAGTGGTAGAGCGCTAGCCTTGAGCTGAAGAGCTGAGGGACAGCGCCCAGGCCCAGAGTTCAGGCCCCACAGCCGGATATCCCCCCCAAAAAAAAGAAAAGTTCTTTCAAGCTTTACTATTATGTTGTAAAAACCAGGAAGAAGATTAGTTGTGTAGTTTAGGCCCTAGGTTTGATCTTTAGCACTGTAAAGACAGAAACTAACAGAAAGAAAAAAGTATGAAAACATTATGTTGGGGGCTGGGAAGGTGGCTCAGTGGTAGAGCACTTGCCTTGCATGCATGAGGCCCTGGGTTCGATTCCTCAGCACCACACAAGCAAAAAGAAAAACAAAGTGGTGCTGTGGCTCAAGTGGTAGAGCACTAGCCTTGAGCTGAAGAGCTGAGGGATAGTGTCTAGGCCCAAGTTCAGGCCCCTCGATTGGACCCCCACCGCCCACCCCAAAAAAGAAAACATTATGTTGCAATTCTATTTTAATTGAAAAAAAAAATACAATGGGCCAGAGTGTAGTTCAAGTGGTAGAGTGCCTGCCTGGATAGCAAGAGGGCTTAAGGAATTCAAACCCTGACCTCTCCCCACAAAATAGCAATACCAGTTATATGTGTGTGGGGGGGGGGTGGGACGGGGAAAGAGGTTGTATGTGTTTAAACATAAGTAAACAATTCTGAAGAAAGGAGCTCCACCATAGAACCTGGGGGTATCAAGATAAAAGAAAGGCTGGGGAGTTGAGGGAGAATAGGTATAGGTTTAATTTGGTTTCACCCATATTCATTCTGACTCAATTTTTCTTTTCCTTTGCTGGTCCTGGGGCTTGAACTCAGGGACTGAGCGCTGTCCCTGAGCTCTTTTGCTCAAGGCTAGTGCTCCACCACTTGAGCTACAGCTCTACTTCTGGCTGTTAGTGGTTAGACTTTTCTGCCTGGGTTGACTTTGAACTGCAATCCTCAGATCTGAGCCTCTTGAGTAGCTTTTTGTATGTGCAGGATATTTGCAATAAAAGCTAGAAATGATCAACAGAATGACAAGTGGTAGACTGAGCTCCTGGATCAGGATCGCTGTGCCGGATGCCTTACCATCCTACCTCACCCTGGTTACCGTGTGCTGGGTCAGGGGCCTTTTCTGATGGGGACATTCCGCTCTACCACTGAGCCACCTTCCCAGCCCTACTGTGATAATCTTTTTTTTTTTTTTTTTGTCAGTCGTGGGGCTTGAACTCTGGGCCTGGGCGCTGTCCCTCAGCTCTTCAGCTCAAGGCGAGAGCTCTACCACTTGAGCTACAGCGCCACTTCCGGTTTTCTGGTGGTTTATTGGAGATAGGAGTCTCACGGTCTCTCCTGCCTGGGGTGGCTTTGAACCGCGATCCTCAGATCTCAGCCTCCTGAGTAGCTAGGATTACAGGCGTGAGCCACCAGCGCCCGGCTGGGACATTCCCTCTTGGCATGGCAGTTTCTTACCCCCTTCAGTGCTGTGTAGACAGGCACAGTGACATTCTTGTAGACAAGGCCAGAGAAGGATCCAGGAGAAGCCAGGGCAGGAGGACTGGAAGCTGCGGGGGAAGGAGAGGGTGGCTTAACCCCCTCAGGAGAGGGTGTCAGGAGGCAGATGAAAAAAGTCTTCCTCCTTCCTCCCTCCTTTCTGGGGCCCCTTGACTGTGTGTGACCATGAAACCCATGCACTAAAGGACCCACTGCAACAGAACCTTGCCCTTTAACTACTTTCTCCGCCACAAGGCTTACACTGTGCCCCTCTTGCTGAGGTGCCCACAGGCTCCTGCCACCGTAGGGATACTGTGGCTGGCTGCTGACTTTTTATTCTCGTCAGTTGTTGGGCTTGAACTCTGTCCCTCAGCTCTTCAGCTCAAGGTGAGCACTCTACCGCTTGAGCCACAGCACCACTTCCAGTTTTCTGAGTGGTTTATTGGAGATGAGAGTCTCATGGACTTTCCTGCCTGTGCTGGCTTTGAACTGTGATCCTCAGATCTCAGTCTCCTGAGTACCTGGCTTGGTGATTTTTCTTTATTGGTCATGGGGCTTGACCTCAGGGCCTGGGAGCTGTCCCTGAGCTCTTTTGCTTTGAGCCACAACTCCATTTCTGTTTTTGTTTTTTTTTTTTTTAGTGGTTTATTGGAAATAAGAATCTCACAAGGACTTTTCTGCCCAGATTGGCTTCAAACCACAATCTTCAGATCTCAGCATCCTGAGTAGCTAGGATTACAGGCGTGAACCATGGCACCTGGCTTTTTTTTTTTAATAGGCAATGCTTCATGAATTTGTATATCCATCATGCACAGGGGCCATGCTCATCTTCTCTGTGTTGTTTCAGTTTTAGTATATGTGTTGCCAAAGTGAGCAGAAGGCTCTTGGCCACTGAGCAAGGTTCGTGTGAATCGGAGCACTTGGGGCTGCTCTCACGCACAGCCCTGGCCCTGCAGAAGGGACGCACACATGTGCTTGGCAAGGTCCCTCTCTGCTCTGTGACTGGCTATAATCCCGATCACTTCCCCTAAGCGAGAAAGATGAGTTGGCTGTGCACTACTTCCTTAACATTCCTAGAAAACGAAGGCAGCTTGAAGGCAGCCCTGGCTGTATAATTTTGCCTGAACTGTTCGTGCTGGGGAAGGGAACCAGTGCCAGGCCCACCGCGGGTGGTTGGGCCCTTGAACTCACCACAGCAGGTGGCATTACTTCGAGGAGACACATCTGACAGCTGCATGCCTGATGTGGCCACTGCGTAGATCCGGCTCTCCTGGAATGAAAGGTGCCAGAAGTCAGGACCCAGGGCTGTATCCACACCCAAGATGGACCAGTTACTGGCTAGGAGACTTCAGGCAAGATCCTGCATTTCTAAGTCTGATTTTTCTCAGTGCTACAATAAAACTGACCTTTCAGTAAGCTGCTGTGGAATCAAATGAATTAACTAAAGTAAACATTAACACCCGGAGCTTAATCCACGCCCAGCAGATACTCAGTCCCTCAGTAGCCTTCACTCTATCCCTAGGGACAAAGGAAGTTGATAAGACAGTAATCTGTTTCCCCCCCCCCCCAATCTTTCCCATTTTAGACCCAGGTCTTAATCCTGAAGTTGGGAGTGGTGAGAATGAAGTCAGAGCCACAGGTGAGGTGTGTGTTCTTTTTTTTTTTTGGGGGGGGGGGAGGGTGTGGTGGCGATTGTGGGGGCTTCAACTCTGGGCCTGGGCGCTGTCCCTCAGCTCTTCAGTTCAAGGTGAGGGCTCTACCATTTGAGCCACAGAACCACTTCTGGTTTTCTGAGAGGTTTATTAGAGATAAACAGTCTCATGTACTTTCCTGCCCAGGCTGGCTTTGAACCATGATCCTCAGATCTCAGCCTCCTCTCAGCCTCCTGAATAGCGCAGTGTGTGTGTTTTCTTTTATAAGCTATTTGGTTTTTTTTGGTCCGGTTGTGGGGCCTGAACTCTGGGCCTGGGCGCTGTCCCTCAGCTCTTCAGCTCAAGGCTAGTGTTCTACCACTTGAGCCACAGCGCCACTTCCGGCCTTTTTCTTTTTGTTTATGTGGTGCTGAGGAATTGAACCCAGGGCCTCAGGCATGCAAGGCAAGCACTCTACCACTGAGCCACCTTCCCAGCCCTTTATAAGCTATTTGGAAACCAGGATACATTGTCTTTTTTTTTTTCTTTGTGCCAGTCATGGGGTTTGAACTCAGGGTCTAGTTGCTGTCCCTGAGCTTCTTTTTACTCAAGGCTAGCACTCTACCACTGAGCTACATCTCCACTTCTGGGTTTTTTGGAGTAGTTTATGGGAGATAAGAGTCTCATGGACTTCCCAGCCCAGGCTGGCGTGATTCTTAGATCTCAGCCTCCTGAGTACCTAGTATTACAGGGGTGAGCTACCAGTGCCCAGTTTACATTGTCTTTTTATTTATTTTTTAACTTAATTTTATTTTTGGTTGGTCATGGAGCTTGAACTCTGTCTGGTTTGAGTGCTGTCCCTCAGCTCTTGAGCTCAAAGTTAGTACTCTACCACTTGAGCCACAGTGCCAATTCCAGTTTTCTGGTAGTTAATTGGAGATAAGAGTCTTATGGACTTTCCTGCCCAGGCTGGCTTTGAACTGCGATCCTAAGATCTTAGCTTCCTGAGTAGCTAAGATTACAGGCCTGAGCCACCAGCGCCTGACTACGTTGTCTTTTTATGGTAACCACGTCACATCAATGTTAAGGTTTGGAGCCAACCTGCAAAGCCTGAGAGGAATCCAGAATTCCAGAGGTGAAAGACGCTTCTGCAGAGAATGCCAGACCCAAGCATATCCCCGGGTCTGAAAAAACCCCCCCAAGGCTAGGGAGCATTGCTCCAACAACCCAAAGGCTTCATCTAGACTGTTCCAGATCAGTTTGCTCTACTGGCCCAACAGGGAAAACAAAGGCCCACTCAGGTGACTGCTGAGTCACAGGGCTGACTAGGTCAGCCAGGCTGGCCCAGGAAGGCAACTGGGGGTCAGCCAGGCTGGGACACAGGGCTGGAAGGCAGTGGGGTGAGATCATAGCAAGGGGATGCTCATAGCACTGAGACAGCCGGGGAAATAAATAATAAGAGGCAGAGATAACCAGATAGAGGGCAAGACAAGAGGGCAGGGACAGGGACGGGGGTAGAGGTTGCTGCTGCTGCTGCTGCTGCAGGACAGATCCATCCATGGAGTGTACACATAAAATAGATTATTTCTGCCCATTGCGGTCAGGGGATTACACAAAGGCCAAGCTCCTAACTCCACGAAGGAAATGAATGAAACCCAAGCTTGAAGGACTGAGGTTAAACAAAAGATAGCACTGTTTGACAAAAGGGTATGAATGTCTATCACACAAGGTGGTTTCAAGGATAAAGAGAAAGGCTGTACCAATCAGAATATCTGCCTCCCTCATTTCCCAGGTTGAAAAATATCCTTCCAAGGATTTCTCAGGCTTTGTTTTTTTTTCCCCCTGATGGCTACAGGACAGCCTTTCTGGCCCACTGCCTTCTCAAGGCTGTTAGGCAGGAGTGAATCTTCCCCAGGGGCCTTTAGATGAGCAGCAGTGTCTTTATTTCCCTCAGGAGGGGGTTACAGAGTTGAAAACAAAGACAAATTCCCCTTAAACCACACTGGCTGATTGTTGGGGTACTTAGGACCCAGCTGACAGTGGAAAAAACATCATACCCCCATCTTCAGAGCACAGCTTATGTGTCACATGGCCTATCCTTTGAGACAATGTCTCATTATGTTGCCTGTAGCATTGCTAGGCCAAGTGATCCTCCCCCCTCAGCCTCCTGAGGGGCTGGGACTACAGGCACCCCTAGTAGCATGCCTGGCTGAAGCATTTTATCTGTGTAGCTTCTCAACTCTCTTGCCCACACGCAACTTAAGAAATACAAACAATAGCCAGGCACCAGTGGCTCACTCCTGCAATCCTAGCTACTCAGGAGGCTGAGATCTGGGGATCACGGTTCAAAGCCAACCCAGGCAGGAAAGTCCGTTAGACTCTTATCTCCAATAAACCACTAGAAACCCGGAAGTGGCGCTGTGGCTCAAGCAGTAGAGCTCGCGCCTTGAGCTGAAGGGCGCAGGGACAGTGCCCAAGCCCAAAGTTCAAGCCCCAAGACAGATCAAAAAAAAAAAAAAGATACACAAACAAAATGCTAGAGCCGCACTGTTATCACAGTGGATGGCTTTACTGGAGCAAAGTGGCAGATAAAAACTTCACTTTTTGGCAAACAGATGCTGAGCCCCTTTCTGCTATAACTCTTGTCCGAATGCGCCCTCACCCCACCTTGGCCTTGCAGCTCCAGAGCATGTGAAGAACACAAGGAGCCATTGCCTGAAGGACGGCTGGTGTCAGGGGCACCGCTGTTTCCTGTCTAATCATCCTTCCAGCCCAGCTCTACACTCGGAGGTCTCTAGCCTTACAGATGGTCTCATAGAGACCCAGAAGTTCCCCCCACGGGTGTAGCTCATGAGCCTGGACTTGGAGCCTCCCTGAACCAACACTTCAAAGGGAGCCCCTGGAAGATGCTACTGAAGTCAGGAGTCTCCCAAGCCGTGCTGTGGGGAGGTAATCCCATCATGGGATGCCCCAGTCCCTCTGCTGTCAGAAGCAGTGCTGCATCGGCGCATGGCAGCATTCAATCTGACTAGAGTAAGAGAATGCCATCTGAGCCAGGTGCCGGTGGCTCACGCCTATAATCCAAGGTACTCAGGAGGCTAAGATCTGAAGATCAAGGTTCAAAGCCAGCTTGGAAAAAGTCCCTGAGGGGCTGGGAAGGTGGCTCAGTGGTAGAGCGCTTGCCTTGCATGTCTGAGGCCCTGGGTTCGATTCCTCAGCACCACATAAGCAAAAACAAAAAGCCGGAAGTGGCGCTGTGGCTCAAGTGGTAGAGTGCTAGCCTTGAGCTGAAGAGCTGAGGGACAGCGCCCAGGCCCAGAGTTCAGGCCCCACG
>NW_012267218.1:28788848-28794620 GCF_000151885.1 Dipodomys ordii
GGGGGGAAGGAAGGGAGAGAGGAAAAGGGAGGTAGGGAGGAGGCGGAGAGAGAGAGAGAGAGGGAGAGAGAGGCCATCTGCAGTGGCCATAACCCCCTAAGACTGCACAGCAAGGACACTAGAGCTGGGCTTCAAAGCAGCAGGACCTGAACTAGAAGCCACTAACTACTACAGAACTTGGGCCAGAGGCTAAACTGTACAGCCAACATTTAATTCTCCACACAGCTGAGGGTCTTTGAGACGTGCTGGGCTCTGTGTGAAGCCCTTTGAATCCTCCCATCATCCTCATTGCTGTGGGATGTTGACATCTACCTCATTTTTATTCTAGCTTTTTTTTTTTTTAATCACAGAAAATATCAGGCACATAAGTAGAGAGAACAGTGCAGAGACTGACTGGCCCCACCTTGCAGCATGCACTGTGCTCACAGACCATCCATGCACTTCCATCTGCACCCCATCTCCTCCCTCCCCTGCCATTCGCTATGAAGCAGTCCCCCCAGACCTCACAGCACTTTATCATGTTATACATAAAATATATATCCAACACTTATGTAGCATCTGCCACTTGCCACTAACCTATTTAATCATCCTAACAATCCAACTGTCACTAGGACCCTCATTTTACAGACTTGGAAACTGAGGCACAGAGGCTTAGTTACTTGCTCAGGGTCACAGAGTTAACAATTAAACCCCAGTGACATGATCCTGGAACCTGTGCTCTTAACCCCTACACATACAAGAAAATGTCACAAGGCACTCAGCTTAGTGGGCGGTAAGCACTTAGACGTTTCAGTCAGCCACCATTTACACCTTCAGATTCTGGCTCTGCTCCTCACCAACAGGTGGGCTGGGCAGGCTCTATGGTACAGGCCTCTAAGACCCAAAGCCAGGCTGCCAGGCCCACCTAGGCTCAGCTCATGGATACTATCAAGGGACCGTGTGCCCATCTTTGGCTCTGCTTCCAGCCCGGCCCCTGGTCACCTCTTACCCAGGATGGAAACCTATGCAGGGGGGGTGTGGGTGGTTTGTTCCTCAGCCCCCCTTCTTGTAGCTCAGCTCCAGTGGTCTTCAGGCTCTCTCTCTCTTTCTCCTTCCCTGCTGAAGTCGGCTCCTCCATCTCCATCTTCTCTGGTTCTTCCTGGAGCCGAGCTTGGGCCTCCAGCTTGGAAAGCCTAGAGGGGTGGAGAGCTGACAGGGCCCCGATCTCAATGCTCACCACCTGGTCAAAATGTCCAGGGCCCACCTGGGGCTGGCTATGGTGCCTTTTAGCCACCTGGATACTGTCTCGAGGGGTGCTAGGAGCCCGAACCTTTGGCAGTGTCAGGCTACTGCCAGGGCCTCCTTCCCTGGCCGAGTTCTTGGTGCCAGGAAGTGTCCCTCCTTGAGCAGTGACCAGAACCTCCCTCCAGAAGGCTGAGCCATGTCTGGGGGTGCTAGGCTTCATGCACAGCTGGCTGGGAGGTGCCTCTCTTCCCAGATGGAGTTGAAGGGTCTTGCTTTCTACTACTTCCCCAGGTCGGGCCACACTGCAGCTAGAATCCTCAGGGCTGCTGGTTTCAGACAAAGGGTCCTTGTTCTGCAAGGCTCCCGAAGAAGGTGCAGACACAGTTGCCTTTAAATCCTGGGCCTGGGGAACAATGTCCTGCCCCACAGGCTGGTCTCCTGGCCCTGAAGGGACAGAATCCGGCTCTGCAGTTCCTTCTGAGGCCCCTAGCAGCTTCCCTGTGGGTGCCATCCGAAGAGCTGTGATTGAGGAAAACACAGGCATACTGAGGTGAGACTCCATTGAGCCCCGTTCCTGTTGTGTACACCTATATGTGGCCTGCTTACCTTCCAGATCATGCTGAAGTGCTCCCACCTGGTCTCGAAGGTGCTGATTACAGCTCTTGAGGTGCTGATTCTCCATCTCCAGCTGGACAAAAAGAAAATTGAAGATTTAAGGGGCTGAGGATGGAGCTCAGTGGCAGAATGCTTGACTAGCCTGCCGGAGTCTGGATCTGATCTCCAACATCAAAAACCAATAGCTCTGAGCTGGGAAGGTGGCTCAGTGGTAGAGTGTTTGCCTCACTTGCATGAGGCCCTGGATTGATTCCTTAGCACCACATAAGCAGAAAAAGCTGGAAGTGGTACTGTGCTAGCCTTGAGCTGAAGAGCTGAGGGACAGTGCCCAGGCCCAGAGTTCAGGCCCCACAATCAACAACAACAACAACAACAAAAAGAGGGGCGGGGAAGTGGGGGAGGAAAGACAGATGGACACCAGTAACACCAGCAGCTCACACCTGTAATCCTAGTACTCAGGAGACTGGGATCTGAGGATCATGGTTCAAAGACAGCCTGAGCAGGAAAATCCATGCCCACAGACTCTTATCTCCAATTAACCAGAAGAAAGAAAAAGAAAGAAGCAGCAGCAGTAGCAGCAGCTGGAAGTGGAGCTGTGGCTCAAGAGATAGAGTGCTAGCTTTGAGCAAAAAAGCTCAGGGACAGTGCCTGGGCTGTGATTTCAAGACTCAGGATTGGCATAAGAATACAAAACAGGGCTTGGAAGGTGGCTCAGTGGTAGAGCGCTTGCCTTGCACGCATGAGGCCCTGGGTTCGATTCCTCAGCACCACATAAGCAAAAAGAAAAAAGCCGGAAGTGGCACTGTGGCTCAAGTGGTAGAGCGCTAGCCTTGAGCTGAAGAGCTGAGGGACAGCGCCGAGGCCCAGAGTTCAGGCCCCATGACCGGACCCAAGAAAAAAAAAAAAAAAGAATACAAAACAAAACAAAGAAACATCAACAAATAGTCAGTTTAAAGTAACCTGTACCTGGATGTTCAGATACCTAACTCAAAACAAGCCTAAAAGCCAAAAACGTTTAACAAATAATACTTGGTACCCTCATCTCATCAATCCAGTGCTAACCTTCCTGAGAAGTCCTGACCTTGTCTTCCTCTTGTTCTAGCTGGCATTGGCTCGCATAGAATCTTATTTGGCAGTCCTGCACTTATTTTTTTGGTCGTCCGTCATAGGCCTTGAACTCTGGACCTGAGCACTGTCCCTCAGCTCTTCAGCTCAAGGAGAGTGTTCTACCACTCGAGCCATAGCACCATTTCCGGCTTTTTGGTGGTTTATTGGAGATAAGAGTTTCACAGCCTTTCCTGCCCAGGCTGGCTTTGAACTGTGATCCTCAGATCTCAGCCTCCAGAGTAGCTACAGCCATTGGTGCCCAGCTTAGTTATTTTAAAAAAAAAGGTGTGTGTGTGTGTGTGTGTGTGTGTGTGTGTGTGTGTGTGTGTGAATGCCCCATGATTTGGATACATCCTTACTTTCAATCTTTTTTTTGGAAAATTGTGAAACATAACATGTATACAGAAAACTGCATCCCACATCAACAAATGGCTTAACAAATGACTCTGAAATGACTACTCCCAGGACCACCACCCAGGCTAGATAACAGCCTGCCAGTGCCCCAGGCAACTGGCTGACTCACGCTTCATAATCACAGGTCCCTTCCTCCCCACTAAAGGTAATCAGTCCTTTCAGTTTGCCACTCACTTCCTTGTTTCCTGGGTCTTAGCTCCCTGTTGTACATTGTTACATATTAATTTAATTGTGCCCACTTTTGAACTTTAGGTAAGTAGAATTACATAAAGTGTGCTTCTCTAAGTCTAGCTTCTTTCTCTTCACATAATGACTATGAGACCCATCTTTATAGCAGCTGTACGGGTTTAAACTAAACTCATACACGTGTGTATGTGTGCGTGTGCATACGTGTGTGTGTGTGTGTGTGTGTGTGTGTGTGTGTACTCAGGGCCTGAGCACTGTCCCTGAGCTCTTATGCTCCAGGCTAGTGCTCTACCACTTGACCCACAGCTCCACTTTCTAATAGATATCGATAAAGATAACAGATAATTACAGATGAGAGTCTCAGTGACTTTACTGCCCAGGCTGGCTTTGAACCGTGATCCTCAAGTCTCAGCCTCTTGAGGAACTAGGCTAACAGGCGTGAGTCCTGATGGCCAGCTACCCTTGCACACGTTTACTGAGCACCTTTTAGCAAGGGCCCAATATGGCTGTGGGAAAATGGAGGTAAATTGTTAGTTCTATCCCTAAAAACATATAGTTTAGCAAGTGACCTGAGATATATATTTAAAGAAGAAGGGGAGGCAAAATTAGCCAATACCCTCCTGCAGGAGTGAACTCAGAAGGCCAGAGTAAGAGCTGCATGTTTAACCTTTCCCAAACTACGACTCTCATACCTTTAGTTTATAAAGAGGCTGGCTTAGCAGTGATGAAGTACAAAAGTACATAGACAGAGAGGAAAGGGGGAACAGGGGCTACCTGGAACTGGCATGAGGGATGGACTGAGTCAGCATTGGACAGACAGTTTCTTCTGGGATGATGAAAAGCTATGAAAATAGTAGTGTGATAGTTATATAACACTATGTGTGCATTTAGCAGCAATGACAGAACTGTACACTTAAAAATATAGTTTGAGGCTGGGAATGTGGCTTAGTGGTAAAGTGCTTGCCTTGCGTTCATGAAGCCCTGGGTTCCATTCCTTAGTATGACATAAACAGAAAAAGCCACAAGTGGCGCTATGGCTCAAGTGGTAGAGTGTTAGCCTTGAGAAGCTCAAGTACAGTGCCCAGGCCCTGAATTCAAGCTCCAAACTGGCAATATATATATATTAATTTGCAGGCTGGCTGCTGCTAGTGGCTCATGCCTGTGATCCTAGCTACTCAGGAGGCTAAATTTGAGGATTGTTGTTCAAAGCCAGCCCAGGCAGGAAAAATAACTACAGTTGCAATGGCAGATTTCATGTATATTTTACTCAAAGTTAGTCTGGAACTCAAGGAAACTAACCAAGTCAAAAGGAATGAGACAGTAAAGCCAGGGGAATCAGTGAAGAACAAACATTAACAAAGTGAAGCCCAGCAAGTCCCTGGTATGGAAGAAGACAGGAAACTCTGGGGATAGGAGCAACCCAAGCAATACCCCAGGCCAGCGCCCCCCAGAATAAGGCTTCAACTCACTTCTGCTAACTTCAGGGTCACCCACTCCTTGATCTTTGCAGCTTTTTCTTGAACAATTTTTGCTTCCTCAGCCCTCATCTGCTTCTGCAAGAAAGAGAAGGCCTTTAGTTAATTATAGCAGTCACTAGAAGAGTGAATAATCAGAGGTGGGAAGCCAGAAAAAGGAACATCAAATGACTGAATGAGGGAGTCCCCATGGGGGGAATCTTGCTGTGAATTAAATAATATTTTCTAAAACTATTATTGCCAGGTGTGATGTGCACACATCTGTAATCCTAGCACTAAAGAGACCAAGGCAGGAATTGCTGCTGAGTTCAAGACAAGCCAGCTTCTGTGTCAAGAAAAAAACTCAAAACAAAAAACCTTAAAAGAAACCAACAAAAAACTGTTAAAAATGAAAAGGGCATAATATAGATTCCCCCAAAAACATGAAGGAAAAGGTAATTAATCATCACTATCAATTACTGTATGATGCATACACACAAAAGAACTCATTAAACAAAATCAAAAGACCAACTGGAAGCTGGACATAGTGGTGTATGTTTGTAGTTCCAGTCACACAGGAGGCTGAGAGGGGAGGATCACTGAAGCCCAAGACCAGTCTGGGCAACAAAGGAAAAAACTGTTTCAAAAAAACACAAAAACAAAACCCGTAATCCTAGCGACTCTGGACGCTGAGACCTGAGGATCACCATTCAAAGCCAGCCCAGGCAAGAAAGTCTATGAGAGGGGCTGGGAAGGTAGCTCAGTGGTAGAG
>NW_012267218.1:28795435-28813891 GCF_000151885.1 Dipodomys ordii
GTTCGATTCCTCAGCACCACATAAGCAGAAAAAGCTGGAAGTGGTGCTGTGGCTCAAGTGGTAGAGCTCTAGCCTTGAGCTGAAGAGCTGAGGGACAGCGCCTAGGTCCAGAGTTCAGGTCCCACTTCCAGCAAAAAAAAAGAGTCTCATAGACTTTCCTGCCTGGATGGCTTTGAACCATGATTCTCAGATCTCAGCCTCCTGAGTAGATAGGATTATAGGCGTGAGCCATTGGTGCCGGCCCAACATTTTTTTTTTTAATTTAATTTTTTGTTGTTGTTGTTGGTTGTGGGGCTTGAACTCTGGGCCTGGACACTGTCCCTCAGCAATTCAGCTCAAGGCTAGCACTCTACCATTTGAGCCACAGCGCCACTTCTGGCTTTTTTTTTTCCTGCTTATGTAGTTCTAAGGAATTGAACCCAGGGCCTCATGCATGCAAGGCAAGCGCTCTACCACTGAGCCACCTTCCCAGCCCTAGTAGGTTTATATCTAAATAAAGCAAGGGCTTGGAGGTATAGGTCCATGGTACAGCAATTGCCTAGCATGCTACCCCATCCGAGTGGCCTGGGATAAAATGAAATGGGCTTTGATCCTATACATGATGCTTATTTGCTGAGAGACATTAGTCAGGAAAGCTATTTCCTCTGTGTGCCTCTATAAGGGGGGAAAAGGAAACCCCTTTGCTGAGCTATTCTGAAGAAGAAATGAGTGAACAGTGTACACCTAACATCCAGGCATCAGCCAGCTCTACAAAAGCAGCTAGACTCTCAGGCTGAGGATGTTCCCGAAGTTCTCTTAGGAGCAAATTCCAATGCTAGACAGTGGGTTTTCCTAGGCTCTGACACACTCAGGAGGGTAAGTCTCAAATACCAGAAGGGGGCAACATTCATTTCTGCTTGTTCAGGTTCATTGAGAAACTTCGGCCAACCAGCTGACCAAGGAAGATCTTCCAGCCTTGCTGCTCCAGTCACACTACAGTCAAGTATCAAATAGCACATGCTGATGGGGCACAAGGCCAGCACAGAGAAAGAAAGGCTCTCCTTACAAAGCACCAACCATGTGTCTAATATTATATGCAGATTATCTATTAAGTCCCCCCCTCAATCAATAGATTTTTATAACCTCTATTGTACAGCTGTGTAAAATGATAACCAGCCATTTCAACAATGTGCCCAGTGAGAGAAGAGATAAAGGTAGGATTCAGACTCAGATCAGCCTGTCTCCAAGGTCCTTTACCTCTATAGCCCTTGTCTGGCTTCTAGTGAACAGATGTGAGGAAAAAAAGGCTTCTCACTAATCAAGACCCCATGTGAAAGAACAGAGTCATGGTAGCGAGTTCCCCATCACTTCAGGGCTCAAGCAGAGGGGCTTGAGAAGTGGGGTCAACTGGCGTCAATGGCGAAAGGGGATTGGTGCTCTGTTGTACACATTAACCCTTACCTGTTTCTCCAGCTGTGCCTCCAGCTGGCAGATGAGCTCATCTTTGCTTTGCATGGCTTTCAGCAATTCTTGGTACTTGCAGTGCAGGCTGCCTGTGGAGTCCACATTCTTTAGATTGGACAGTTTTACCTTCTCTTCCATCATACCCACCTGAAAAGGACAGAGAGGTCTCACATCACTCATAAGGTGTATGAAATGGTCAGTAACAGAGGTAGGGATACCCCCAGATGTAACACACTATGACTTCCAGGCAGAGCACTTGCTCTGGGCCAAATGAAGGAAGCATTTATCTGGGCAAAAGAAGGAACTGAAAACACAAAAACTCCTTTTGGCTATTCTGGGCTGGAGGCACAGCTCAAGTGCACTTGGCTGGGAAGCACAAGACCCTCAGTATCGCCAAATAATAATGATAATACGTTAACTATTAATCATTACTATACTTAATATTAATACTCGTATTAATATTAATTTCTATCAAAGTGGGTTGCTTAAAAATTCCTGCTTTGGCCTGCTGGCTTAGTTCTTGTTGATTATTCTAAGAAAGAGGAAATGCTTTAAAGAGGAGGAATTTTTGAAATGTAAGGTTTTGTCTCAACTGGTTGGTCCAAAAGGGAAGAGGAATTAAGATACACTTAAGATTGTTCAACAAAGCAGAAGAGGGTGTGAGTATGTTTTGAAGAGCAATTAAGACACACCTCAGATTGTTCCAGTAGTACAGGGTGTGAGTTTTGTTTTGAGATTGCTTAAGTACTATTACTTTTATCTCAAAGTCTTTTAACAGTCACTTTATAATTACTTGAAACTGTTATCCGGTGCTGAGAAGGTGGTTCAGTGGTACAGTGCTTGCCTTGCATGCATGAGGCCCTCGGTTTGATAAGCAGAAAAAGCGGGAAGTGGGGCTGAGGTTCAAGTGGTAGAGCGCTGGTCTACAGCTGAAAAGCTGGGGGACAGCGCCCACGCCCAGAGTTGACGCCCCACAACCGACAAAAAAACAAAAAGAAAAACTGTTAATCAGTTTTTCCAGCTTCTTCAAACTTGCCAATCATGAGCAGATTGTGAACCTGAGCTCAGCCAATCCAAGCAGAAGGGTGGGGCCTGTTGTATTAGGGATAAAAAGGGAGCAGCCTGTCTGCTCTGTGTGCTTGCTTGCCAGATTTTTGGCAGATGGCACACTCTTCTGAAGTAAATTTTGCCTTGCTGAGTTCCTTCCAGGATTGTTTCCTTATTCCCTATGACACCCCAACATTCTGAGCCATTTCTAACATTAATATCATCATCAAGGCTAGGACTCTTACCATTTTGAGCCATAGCAACACTTTTGGTTTTCTGGTGGTTAATTACAGATAAAAAGGCACAGATTTTCCTGCCCAGGCTGGCTTTTGATCTGTGATCCTCAGATCTCAGCATTCCGAGTAGCTAGGATTTATAGGCATACGCCACCAGAGCCTGGTAATTTAATATTTATTTGTTATTTTATTTTTTGTCAGTTGTGGGGCTTGAACTTGGTGCCTGGGCACTGTCCCTAAGCTCTTTTGCTCAAGGCTATGTGTCCTATAGGCTCTAACTATAAGATAGGAGAGTCTTATTTATCATGGACCCGTGAATGGCTATGGAAGCACACTCACAGTTGAACCCTTTAATGGATGAGAACCATGCATGGAACCAAATGTTATAAATCACTGGGACTGAAGACCTAATTTGTTCCTGTAGCATAGCATGGCTCACTTGGACTAATGCATCCCCTTGCTAAACCAAGCCTACCCAAACATGCCTTCATTGCCACAGAAAGC
This sequence comes from Dipodomys ordii, assembly GCF_000151885.1. Taxonomy (NCBI): domain Eukaryota; kingdom Metazoa; phylum Chordata; class Mammalia; order Rodentia; family Heteromyidae; genus Dipodomys; species Dipodomys ordii. The sequence continues at coordinate 28,798,666 of NW_012267218.1, forward strand.
TCTTTGTACTACCTGTTCAGGTCTTACATGCAACTGATGGATTTCCTGCTCTCAGAAGACCAGATCATCTCCCCCTCCTCCCCATACTCTCTTGTCAATCTCCCACCCCCAGACCCTGTTACCTGGGTCTCTGCATTTTCTGCTCTCTGCTCCGCCTCCAGCAGCCTCTGCTCCAGCTCCTGCATCTGCTCAGCCGGGGAAGTAAAGATGTAGGTACCATAACCCAACTGTCACTACACCATAAGGGCCATCAAGCAAAGGGTCAGTCAGACTTTACCACTCAAGCCAGGATTCCGCTTGTCAACACAACTGGCTCCAAGGTACCAGGGTAAAAGAATCTCATGGTGGCACTGGGAAGGTGGCTTAGTGGTAGAGTGCTTGTCTAGCATGCATGAAGCCCTGGGTTCAATTCCTCAGTACCACATAAACAGAAAAGCCAGAAGTGGCACTGTGGCTCAAATGGTAGAGTGCTAGCCTTGAGCAAAAGAAGCTCAGGTACAATGCCCTGGCCCTGAGTTAAAACCCCAGGACTGGCAAAAAAAAAAAAAGAAGAAGAAGAAGAAGCTTGGCGCCGGTGGCTCATGCCTGTATTCCTAGCTACTCAGGAGGCTGAGATCTGAGGATCGCGGTTCAAAGCCAGCCTGGGCAGGAAAGTCCATGAGACTCTTATCTCCAAAAAAACACTAGAAAACCAGAAGTGGTGCTGTGGCTCAAGTGGTAGAGCACTCGCCTTGAGCTGAAGAGCGCAAGGACAGCGCCCAAGCCCAGAGTTCAAGCCCCATGACCGACAAAAAAAAAAAAAAAGATTCTCATGGTTATTTAAGTCTCAGCTCCCTGATCCTGGGTTTATGAGTCAAGTGAAGAGCCATGGCTGCTGTCTTTGATGCTGATGAATGCAAGTCTAGGTTTTCTGTCCTTTTGTAGGATGGACCTTGTTTACATACAAGCCTGCCTTGTATCATCCACACAGAATATCTCCCTGTTTGGGCACACATGACATTCATATCACCTTATTTAGTTTAATTTAAAACTAAATTAAAGTAGACTTCAGTGCCAGGTTCAGTAGACTTTAGTGCCAGGAACCAAAGTGAACCTAAGGTCTTGAGCATACTAAGTATATTCTGTTACTAAACCATCCCTCGCTGCTACATTAAAAACAAACAACAAAAACCCAAGACAAGCACTGATGGCTCATGCCTATAATCTAGCTACTCAAGAGGTTTAGATCTGAGGGTTGTGGTTCAAAGCCAGCCCATGCAAGAAAGCCCATGAGACTCTTATTTCCAATTATCCACCAGAAAACTGGAAATAGAGCTGTGGCTCAAAATGGTAGAGCACTCACCTTGAGCAAAAGAGCTTGGAAACAGCACCCAGGCCCTAAATTCAACTCCACAACTGACCAAACAACAACAACAACAACAACAACAAAAAACACAATAACCCTGTCTTGGGGCTGGGTACAGCATATTGGCGCAGCATTTGAATCCCTGGCACCACACATCTCTATCACCACAATCAAACAAAAAGAAACAAGCCAGGTGCTGGTGGCTCACGCCTGTAATCCTAGCTACCCAGTAGGCAGAGATCTGAGGACTGTGGTTCAAAGCCAGCCTGGCAGGAAAGTCCGTGAGACTCTTATCTCCAATTAACCACCAGAAAACAGGAAGTGGCGCTGTGGCTCAAGTGGCAGGATGCTAGCCTTGAGCTGAAGAGCTAAGGGTCAGAGCCTAGGCCCAGAGTTCAAGCCCCATGACTGGAAAAAAAGAAACTCAAATCTACCTTGCTGCCTGGGGAAGCATATCACTTAGATCTAAGGAGCTAGGTAATTCTGGAATCTTACACCAAGTGGCTGAAGCAAAGGGACTGAGGCTCACAAAAGATCATATATAAGCTATAGCCTAAGGCTACATGGAGTATAGGTTAGAGATCGGCTCCCATCTTCCCCTGTCATGGAGCCATTATTCATTACCCAAACTGCACATCAGTAACTAAAGCTAAAGGCTGTGAATAGGCAGGGCAAATCCGCGTAGTCAGCTCTCAGGTCAAATGCCAGATGCTTTGGCTGAGGTGATGCCACATATTTCCTCACCTAACTCATCTTTTTTTTTTTTTCCCCGTCAGTCCTGGGGCTTGAACTTAGGGCCTGGGCACTGTTCATGAGCTTCTTCTGCTCAAGGCTAGCATTCTACTACTTGAGCCACAGTGCTACTTCTGGCTTTTTCTGTTTATGTGGTACTAAGGAATTGAACCCAGGGCTTCATGCATGTTAGGCAAGCGCTCTACCATTAAGCCACATTCTCAGACCTCCCCTAACTCATCTTATTCCTGGGCAACCTGTCTGCCCTATACATATACTTGAAGCATATCCCAATCTTATTTTCCAGAAGGAGGGACAGAACCAGTGACCCCAACCCACACACGCTCCCTCAAATGGAATGGGTACTGAGAAGCTATGTGTCTCTCCAATCCTAGAAAGAAGAAAAAAAAAATGAACAAGGAAAAGACGCCCTGATAAAAGAAGTCCTTGGGCCCTAAATTATGAACTAGCTTCTATGTAACATTCTTTTCACTGTCTAGCAGCAGCCTGGGGGTCCTTCTCTTCTATCTTTTGCCCAAGGAAAGCAAATTTCAACTAGGAAATTTAGACGCTGGGACAGAAAAAGAACTGCTTAATACACTGTACATTTTTAGGCTAAAGAGAGATGGTTGAACAGTTGGAGAAAAAGCCAGATCCACACAGGACAAGTAGACAAGGGAGGGGCTACCACTGGAATATTTTCAAGTGTGTCCAAGCTGAAATGCTAGTTTTTGAGTGTTCAGCATTGTTTTTTCCTTCGGTGGTGGGGCTTGAACTCAGGGCTGGGTGGCTGTCCCTGAGACTTCTGCTTAAGTTTAATGCTCTATTACTTTGAGTGTCAGCTCCACTTCTGGTTTTCAGGTGGATAATTGGAGGTAAGAATCTCATGGACTTTCCTGCCAGGGCTGGTTTCGAACCAAGACTCTTAGATCTCAGCCTCCTGAGTAACTAGGATTATAGGCCTGCGCCTCTGATGCCCAGATCAACTTGTTCTTTTAATTCCAGCAGATACTTTTTTCACTTGAGTAGACCTTTCTTCTCCATACTTGCTTAAAGAGCCATTCATGGAGCTCTGAGAACTGGGACTACAGGCGGTCCATTCCTTACTTGTGTTCTGTTCCTCCTCTCAGAAAGTTCCCTAGGACCATGTCCTGTTAGTGCATGGGTCTGGAGCGACATGCCAGCCAAGGATTTCGGGCTCAGGCGGCTGACAATCCACTTTCACCCTGTGGAAAGTTGAGACTCATAAGCTGTCCTAGTACTGGCTGCAGCCACCTGATGAAAGGCCCTTGGCATCGATCTGGTATCCCACCTCCTTGTGTATGGCTCCTTGTTACAGGCAGTGAAGCTGTGAAATACCAGCCCCATATCAACAAGAGCAAGGGGCAGTCTCCTGCATCCCGGTACAACTCTGCTGGGCCCCGCAGCAGCCAGAGCTAAGAACTACATCATCCTGGGTCTCAAATGTTCCTTTGGAAAGAGGATTCAAGCCACGCCTGGGGATCCACACCTATAATCCCAACAATCAAAGCAGAGAATCATGAGCTTGATATCAGCTTGAGCCACAAAGCAAAAAGCTGTCTCAGAGCTCTAAGGGCTGGTGGGGTAGTTTAGTGGCAGAACACATGCCTAGAATGTGCAAGGCCTGTGTTCCATACTCAGTACCAAAAAAAAAAAAAAAGGAGAGGTCTCAACATTCTTATCACTGCCTGGCACCTACTGGACAGAATGGTACAGGAAAGAGCCAAGCTTCTGAAGCCTGGCTAATTCCTCCACAGTGTGACTTTATACAAATTCCAGAATCTCTTCGGTTAGAGAAAACAACAGCCCTTACCTCTAGGGTTGTTAAGGTTACCCAAGATGCCCACTAGTGTAATGCACATGACCTAGAATAGCACTGTAGATAGAAGTTGTTCACTGGTGTTTCCTGATACAAAAATTGTACTCAAGAGATCAGTTTACCAGGACAGTATGACATTCACTTGTCCCAGCATCATTAGTAACAAAACTACTTTTTTCATCTTCTCTTCAGTTTACTGGTTAGAACTCACCTACATACAGAAAGAATGGCTTTAAGTCAGATGCTGTCAACTTTGAGCCTAGAGGGTTGTCTTATAAGACCTACATAGAGCCAGGTGTTGGCAGCTCATGCCTATAATCCTAGCTACTCAGGAGGCTGAGATCTGAGGATCAGGGTTCAAAGCCAGCCCAGGCAGGAAAGTCTGTGAGACTCTTATCTCCAATTAACCACCAGAAAACCAGAAGTGGCACTCTGGCTCAAAGTGGTAAAGCCTTGAGCAAAAGAGCTCAGGGACAGTGCCCAGGCCTAGGCCCTGAGTTCAAGCCCTATAACTGACAAAACAAAAAGAAGGAAATTTAACTTTACTTGACTTACATAACTGTAACTTCTCTGTGTATCACCTTGATAACAACAATTTAAAAAAAAATAAGAGCAAGAGAGAAATTGAAGCAGACAGGAAAGGTAACCTGCTCAAGGTCATACAGCTAGTAAGATTCAGAGCCAGAGATGGATGCTTATGACTCACACCTGAAATCTTAGCTACTAAGAGTTGAGATCCAACAGATCAAAGTTGAAAGCCAGCTAGGGCAAAAAAGTCCACAAGACTCCATCTATAAAATATGAGCCAGAAAAGGCCAGGCTAGAGATGTGGCTCAAGTATTAAAGAGAACCCAGCAAAGCAAGCAAACCAAGAAAGCACAAGGCCCTTGAAATCAAACACTGGTACTTGCCCCCCTTCCCCCCCAAAAAAAGATTCAGAACTAGGATTCAAACTCAGATCAAAGAGTTCCAGACTCCATGCTATTTAGACACAAGCTATATTGTCTATCGCACCCAATTTTCACATCTACTCCAAATCTATTCCATAAACATTACTCTCTGGAAGAATCTATTTACCTGATCACACTAAGGTTACATTTTCTCCTTCCAGTAAGTGGCTTCAGTATGTCCTCTCCAGTTTTCCTCTCAAGAAGCTCTCTTGCCTATTTCTTATGAGCATTTTGAGTGTGCTGGATTCTAAATGGTTCTAACTCTGTTGAAATCAAAGACAATGGCTTTCTTTTCTTCTTTCAGTGGCAGTACCGAAGTCTGAGCTCAGGGTCTTACGTTTGCTAGGCAGGTTTGCTCTACCAGTTGAACATATCCAGCCCCTTAAAGTCAAGGGTTTTAATATTTGCTGTAGCAGACCTTTGGCTCACTTGAAATCACATACTCATTTTCAAATGGCAAAACACACAATTGTGGAACTGGAGTAAGAAATAACTGACTCTTCTAAACAACAGGAAATGCTGTTTTTGCAGGGTTTAAACAAACAAACAAACAAAACTACACACAGGCTGGGGGATATACTTCAGTGGGAGAGAATTTGCTAGCATATGCAAAGCCCTAGGCTCCATCCCACACACTGAAAAGAAGTTACATAAACTTAAATGTACTGTAAGTATTTTTTTGACGTTTTCTTGTTAAAGGCTGTTTTTAAGACCACCTCACTAAATACTTTTAAAAAAAATCTTTAATTCTCATTTCTTTAGACTTATAACAGCTGGCTGTTCCCCATGATGTATTCTCTTCTTCTTGCTCATAAGCAGATCACCCATAGTGCAGCACACAATTATTTAAAATAAAGATGACATTTCCCAACCTCCTTTGAAGCTAAGTATAACATGTGACTGAGATTGGGCCAGTGAGAACACAACCGAAGGAATATATGCTACGTGTGAGTATGGATTTCAAGGGGGAAAATGGGAATGTGGGTATCAAGGTGAACCATCTTCAGATACCGAGAACATCACCCTAGAGCTGGACTGATAAGACAAGAACAGTTATAATAGAAAGAAACATCCACCTGGTTTGGATTCTTTCCTACAGCAGTAGCTGGGAACTACAAGCGGTGCGACATCACGCCCTTATCTACCTTTTATTTAGGCTGGGCCTGTTAGTAGTCCTGCCTTCATACAGAAGACAGAGTTTCAACTCAGATCGCCATTTAGTCAAATGTTATATCTGACTTCACAACTGTAAAAGCTCCAACTTTATTCCTTGTATTAAAGGAAGGCGGGGCACAGCCCTTCCTCCCTCGGCATTAGTCTCATTTTTCCCTCTTCTATTTGCCCTGAGAAATGCTCTGGCTTTTTTTTTCAACGATCATCTCTTCACTTAGGAGGATATTTTAAATAATTAATTCCGGTTTTGTACAGAAGTCTGTCCCTTCATGTGTGTTTCAGACCACCTAGCCCACGTGGATTCCTTCCTCCCTTCCCTTTTCTTTCTTCACGTGTCTCCCCCAATATCATAGCTTACGGTATTGTGCTCAAACTTTATAGTGTACAAAATCATTCTCTGGGAGCTTGTTGTGCTTAGTGGCACCCAGTTATTTGCAGCACCCTGAAGATTTGGATCAAGAGGACTGGAGTAGCTCAGGAACATACACACACTTGAACAAGCAGCATGTCATGTGATTCTGAACACACTTTGACAACTGCAGCCCTTCTTCTAAGGTGGATGAATTCTTCCATTGTCCCATATCCACAGGAACCCTGCACTGTCCAACACACTAAGAGAACAATGCCAACTGACTCAGGGGTCAAGAGTTCTAGTTTAGGCTAGTCCACAGCCTTGCCCCAGTTATTGAAACGGCCACTGACTTGCCTTCCTGATTTTGAGGTTGTACAACTGTCAATAAAACAGACTTTCTTAATGAACACATGAATTGAAAAGGAGCTGAGCTTTACCTTTGTACTGTGAGAGAAAAATTAACTGGGAAAAATAATAATATAATCAAAATGAGCGCGACCTGGGGGTGAGGAGAATACCCTCATAAAATTCAATGTATATCCTACAAAATTAAGAAAATTGAGCCAGGTGCCTGTAATCCTAGCTACTCAGGAGGCTGAGATCTGAGGATCGTGGCTTGAAACCAGCCCAGGCAGAAAAGTCCCCATGAGACTCTTATCTCCAACTAACCACTCAAGAGCTGGAAATGGCGCTGTGATTCAAGCGGTAGAGTGCTAGCCTTGAGTAAAGAGAGGCTCAGGGGCAGCACCCAGGCCCTGAGTTCAAGCCCTACAACTGACAAGAAAAGAAAATTTGGAGAAGGGGTGGGATTGGGATAGATGGGTGGAAATGATGAAAGGGGTGACACTGATCAAGATTCAATATATTCATAAGTTGCTTTGTTCAATGGCAACTCCTTTGTACAACTACTTAATGTTTTAAAACAAATTAAAATAAAAGGTTAAGTTACTCAAGTTAAACATATATACATATGTGCACATACACACACACACACACACATACACACACACACAAATATACTTTATCTCAAAGGCAAAACAAGCAAGCCAGGTGCTGGTGACTCACATTTGTAACCCTAAACTACTCAGAAAGCTGCGATCTGAGGATAATGGTTTGAAGCCAAACTAGGCAAGGAAGGCCATGAGACTCTTAGCTCCAATTAACCACCAAAAAGCAAGAAATAGAGCTATGGCTCAAGTGGTAGAACCTGAGTCCTGTGTTTAAACCCCCAAAATGGCACACACATTAAAAAAAAAAAAGAAAAAAGAAAAAAAAACAAAAGAGGAGGGCTGGGGGTATAGAATTCAGCCCTAAAAAGGTAACAAAGAATGATACCATTCTTTGATTTGGCATATGAAAAGCAGAATAGAGAAAAATGCCAAATTAAAGCTTAGTAAGGGGCTAGGAAGGTGGCTCAGTGGTAGAGCGCTTGCCTTGCATGCCTGAGGCCCTGGGTTCGATTCCTCAGCACCACATAAGCAAAAAGAAAAAAGCCAGAAGTGGCACTGTGGCTCAAGTGGTAGAGTGCTAGCCTTGAGCTGAAGAGCTGAGGGACAGTGCCTAGGCCCAGAGTTCAGGCCCCATGACTGGACCCAAAAAAAAAAAAAAAAAAAGAGCTTAGTAAGTTGTTCAGAATTTGATCCTTAAACCAAGAATCTACCTTGCATTTCATGCCACATGAAAACACGAAACGCATCTCATTGAAAGTTTGCTTTCCCCAGCTCTGCCGCCCTGACTGCAGCCTGCTGCTAACTTCTGCAATGCTCCTTGCTACTCACCTTGTCAGCCAGCAGCTCCCTAATCTTGCTGGCCTGCAGACGGAACCGGAAGAGCTGTGTTTCCAGGGTCAGGCAGCGTTTCTGCCAGTCTACACTGGCCCGGGTCTCCACCTGGACTTCCGCCATGATGGAATCAACTTCTGGATATTGCTCTAAACCCTAAGAATCAGCACACAGAGGGAGGAAAAGATAAATCAGTGTGTGTGGAGCAATTATTTGGGGAAAACAGGAAGAGGAGGAGACCAAAGAAGGACCCAGAAAGCAGTTGGGGAAAGGAGGAAGTCACTGTTCTCTCCAGGTGGTCTTCCATCTTTCTCAGCCCAGTGTGTTCCGTTCCTACAATAAGTAGCTGAATAAGCTCAGGAAGTTGGTCTCCTTTGCAGACTGGAGAAGGGCTCATGCCTATAATCCTAGCCACTCAGGAGACTGAGATCTGAGAATCAAGGTTCAAAGCTAGCTCTGGAAAGAAGGTCCATGAGCCTATTATTTCCAATTAACCATCTAAAGGCTGGAAGTAGAGTTGTGCCTCAAGTGGTACAGCATTAGCTTGGAGCAAAAAGCTATGCAAGAGCCCTGAGTTCAAGCCCCAGTACTGGAACCAAAAAAAAAAAAGTAGGACTTGTTTTCCATTCAATTTTCCACTCAACAACAATTTATACACCACTGTGTAAACTCTAGAGATGCAAATGTAGAGAGGTCCCACCTTTGAGTTTTCAAGGAATTTTAATGTCCTTTGCTAGAGATACATATGATGTATAGGTAAAATGATAAAATGTCTGAGATCTGCTTATTCTATGGTAAAGAGAGGGCAAATACGTATCAACTAAGATTTGTCAAACTGTAGGGTTAGAGCATGGCATAGGGGCAGATTGTTTGCCTAGCATACCTATGAGCTGCTGGGTTTGAGACTTAGCACTGCAAACTTTATAGACAAAAAGGGAAGCATTCAAATTCCACAAAGAATGAGGTAAATTGTTAAGAAAGAGAAAAAAAATATATAAAAATTTTAAGCCAAGCGTTGGTGGCTCACACCTGTACTAGCTACTTCTAGCTACTCAGGAGGCTGAGATCTGAGGATTGCAGTTCAAAGCCAGCCTGGGCAGGAAAGTCCATGAGACTCTTTTTTTTTTTTTGGGGGGGGGGTCGGTCGTGGGGCCTGAACTCTGGGCCTGGGCGCTGTCCCTGAGCTCTTCAGCTCAAGGCTAGCACTCTACCACTTAAGCCACAGTGCCACTTCTGGCCTTTTCTGTTTATGTGGTGCTGAGGAATCGAACCCAGGGCCTCATGTATGTGAGGCAAGCATTCTACCCCTTAGCTACCTTCCCAGCCCTCCATAATACTCTTATCTCCAATTAAGCACCAGAAACCCAGAAGTGGTGCTGTGGCTCAAGTGGTAGAGTGCTTGCTTTGAGCTAAAGAGCTCAGGGACAGTGCCCAGGCGCCACAACTGAAAAAAAAAAAATTAAGAAACTTTAACATTAAAGTAAATCTATATCTCACATTTTCTAAGGCATCCAGGGCTCAAATATTCTGTCACCATAAACAATAAGTACAGACACTTAATATGTGTCCTGTTTTTTGTCTTCCTTTAAAAATAGTCAGTAGACCTGGCCCAACAATTAAACTACTGATGGGTCTAGTGTCTGATTCTTTCAACTCTGAGCTCCTCAGAAAACTGGGTACATGATCTCAGTCCAGAACCATCATCCTGAACAATGCAAGCATTGTGACCTCTCAGCCATCCCTACCTCAAAAAGACTGGGACCAACTGGAACGGGAAGGAAGACAAAGACTAAAACAAAACATGACCTTCTCTGAGCTAAGATCACAGCTGAGAAGACAAAACAGAACCTTGTAGGGCTTCCACAGAAGCTGGGAGGCTTCACATTTGACTTTCTTTGTCTTCTGGGCAAACTTCTGCTTTTCCTCCCATCCTCCCATCAATAGAAAAAGTAGCACACCTGAGACTGGGATTTGAAACCCAACCCAAGCTAAGAATTAACCAATGAAAGCACCCAAAGTAAAACCAAAGGCTGGGAAAAAGAAACACATTTGAGTTTCATTAATTTTGTTTTCCTTTCCCTCTTACTGATTGAGATTCCCCCGGACAGAGCAAAACCTCAAATTATTAAAACTTCCAGGGATTTTAGAAATAAAACTTTTTTTTTTGGTCGGTTGTGGGGCTTGCTCTAGGCCTGGGCGCTGTCCCTCAGCTCTTCAGTTCAAGGCTAGCGCTCTACCACTTGAGCCACAGCGCCACTTCTGGCCTTTTCTGTTTATGTGGTGCTGAGGAATCAAACCCAGGGCCTCATGCATGCAAGGCAAGCACTCTACCACTGAGCCACCTTCCCAGCCGCCATATTATTTTTATTTCTGATATCAGAAATGTTATTTGGTATTTGAGCTTACACCTAGACTTCAGGTGTAAGGAAGTGACATCATGGTTCTGGACTAACCAGTGGGCGGGCTAATCCTATCCCTGGCTCTGCTTCAGGCACGTTGGCAAGCTCCTCAGGAGGCTGAGGCTCCTGCTAGGCTTGCCTCAGCTTGTAAGGGGAGCTAAGAGGTTTGGAAGAAGATCTGGAGCAAGTGCATACCGCCAAACCTCAGGCCCCGAGGCCATTCCGGCAGAAGCAGGTGTTTGGAGCAACATGAATGTTAAAGGAAGGTACTAGTACACTGAACCTCATTACTTCAGTGATCTTGCACTTGTTCCTCCCCAAACCAAGACGTGCAAGGATGAGCACAAATGAATGCCTGACTCTTAACGTTCCAAAGCAAGGCAACAAGTGTCATTATCCTCTAGACAGAAGACAGGGCAGTTATTTGCAATAATCAGATGAGATAACTCATTGTGTGTGTGTGTGTGTGTGTGTGTGTGTGTGAGAGAGAGAGAGAGAGAGAGAGAGAGAAACAGAGAGACAGAGAGAGACAGAGCTGAAGTGTAGCAGGGCTAAATCAAGAACCTTGATCTCCTAACATCTAGGAGAATCCTGTTTCCATGGAGGCTTCAGTTGTAGTGGTAGATCTCTCAGTCTACCAGGCCTGCCTAACACAAACACATCATTAATGGGAAAAATAGATGGGGCAGGCTGGGGATGTGGCCCAGTGGTGGAGCCCTTACTTACGCACACAAACCCCCAGGTATGATCCCCAACACAGGGGAGGAAACAAAGTTATGGGGTCTCTTACTATCTGATTCTCTGGCACTATTATATCCATGTGATGAGAATGGTTGTAACTCCCACTTGCTAAGGATGGACCATCGCTTCATCTGCTTTGTGTGTGTGTATGTTTGTGTGCACGTGCGCGTGGGCCCAGCATGCACCAGGCCTAGGACTTGAACTGGAACTTGAGTGTTGTCCCTGAGTTTTTCTTTTTTTTCCTCAAAGCTAGTGCACTACCACTTTAGACACAGCTCCACTCCTAGCTTTTTGGTGGTTAATTGGAGGTAATAGTCTCATGGATAGCTGGGCACCAATGGCTCAGGCCTATAATCTTAAGTACTCAGAGGCTGAGATCTGAGGATCATGGTTCAAAGCCAGCCCAGGCAGGAAAGTCTCTGAGACTCTTATCTCCAATTAACCACCAGAAAACCGGAAGTGGTGCTGTGGCTCAAAGTGGTAAAGCACTAGCCTTGAGCTGAAGAGCTCAGGACCAGCACCCAGGCCCAGAGTTCAAGCCCCACGACCAACAGAAAAAAAAAAAAGAGTCTCATGGAATTTCCTGCCCAGACTGGCTTGGAACCATGACCCTCAAATCTCAGCCTCCTGAGTAGCTAGGATTATAGACATATGCCATCGCTGCCCGGCTGCTACCTCATCTTAATGCTGGCTCTTCTAAAAGGAGACTGACCATCTGGCCAATTGTGGGAAAGAAACAGCTCTGGGCATTCCTTCTGGAGCTGGAGCTGGGAGGAGGGTACACGCACACATAGGGGTACAACTCATCTTCCTTGAATCTCAGCACCATCATGTGATCAAGCCGATGACATGCACTTCACCTCTACTCAGTGAGAGCATCAGAGCTAAGAAAAAGTGGGCATGGTGCAGGCCTTGGGAGGACCCAAATACCAAAAGAAGGGGCCAGGACAGCAAGGTATAGCACACCTGAATAATGAAAACAAGAAAGAATAACAGCGTTAACAATTAAGATCTGGCACCAAACATCTTGGGCTTGAACCCTGGCTAAGGCACTAAACAAAAATAACCCTATGCCCTAAAATGATTTGTTTAACTTGTCTAGTCCTCTGTTGCATCTTAAAATTAAGATAAATAATACTTGAAAGATGAAGGCAATAATATCAGGTTAATCCATATGACAATTAACTGTTTTTGTTGTTTTGTTTTACTTTCAAAAATGGCGCTTTCAGAGCTAATAATATAAGCTCAGTGCTTGTATAGCACACATGCATTAGGTTCAAGCCCCAGCACAGTAAAAGAAAAAGGAAGGAAGGAAGGAAGGTAGGTAGGAAGATAGGTTGGGGGGGAGGGGGAGGAAGAGAAGAGAGAGAAAGAGAAAAGGAAGGAAAGAGAAGAGAAGAGAAGAGAAGAGAAGGAAGATGGGAGTAAGGAGAGAACAGTGTGTGGTAGTATACACCTGTAATCTCAGCATTGGGGAGGCTAAGGTAGGATCAAGACTTCAAGCCTGAAACACAAAGTAAACTTGAGTTCAGCCCTGCTGCACAACAAGACCTCTCAAGATACGTAAATTAACTTAAAAGGGGGAAAAAAGAAAGAAACAAGAGAGAGACAAAAGATAAGGAAGTTAGTTCACAGATCACACCATACATATTTCCTTGAACATTAGAGATATTACAAAAGCCTGGTCCCTAGTAAGCAGGGAATGTGACCACTACTATTACATCAACAAATAATCATAGGAGTACCCTGGACCTATGACTCACAGATGTGTGCTCACCATGAACTCCACCTTAGAGAGAAGAAGCAAGTGTTAAAAATAACATCTATTTACTTTTGACTATTGAATGAAAGGATATAAGATTCAAAACTCCTTCCCATCTCGTACTAAAGCCATAGCTCTCCTGGGGTGGGGATTGTGTCTTTTCTGAGAGATGGAATGTAAGCATTCAAATACATCACACATACACAGACACACACACACACTCACACACAATGAGACACTACACAAACTGACACTACAAAAATAGGACTTAAAGATCTTCCTAGTAAATACCTATCTTTGCCATACTTTCCCTCCAAGGTTTTGTTTTGTTTTTTTGTCAGTCATGGGGCCTGAACTCTGGGCCTGGGCGCTATCCCTCAGCTCTTCAGCTCAAGGCGAGTGCTCCACCACTTGAGCCACAGCGCTACTTCTGGCTTTTTCTGTTTATGTAGTGCTAAGGAATCGAACCCAGGGCCTCCTGCATGTGAGGCAAGCACTCTACCACTGAGCCACCTCCCCCAGCTGCCTCCAAGGTTTTTAAGAGCTCTATTTTATTGTGGCTATTACACGCTCTTACTCAAGGATCCAGTATATTGGTAATAATTGAGTCGTTTCCATTTCCATCCTTTTGCTAAGATGAACAATGCTGCAATGAATATTTAATGAAAATACCTCACTTCATATACATAAGAGTATACCTGAAGGATAGCCCTGGAAATGGAATTGCAGGGTTAAGTGAGACAGATTTTTTTTTTTAAGTAACCTCCCCTGAGGCTATCCTAATTCCCACTTCAACCTGCCCTGAGAGCCTACTTCTCCACCTCAGAGGTCACTTTTGAACTAGCTTTTGATAGAAGACATGACGGCCCACGGGCCTGCAAGAGGGTGAGGGAACACCAGCCTGCCGTGAAGTTGCCCAAGACACGGGCAAAGGAATCCTGGCAGCTTAACATCACAGTGAATAAAGCATTGTCCAATCTCTAAGGACCACAGAGTTCAGCACACGGATAAACAGCCTGGTAAAGATAAGAAGAATAGAAAGAGGATTGCACGGAGGGTGAGGGAAATGGGAGGGACCTGCTTCCTTTCCATATTTGGTGACGTCTGAAGAGGGTAGAAGGGGCACCCCGGTTTTGTTTTGTTTTTTTTTTTCAGCTCAACTGTCAGTTTCAACAAGTTGGGGCTCATACATAAGGTGCACTTCCTTCTAATCCGGGCCCAGCAGGTCCTCTCTGGGCCGATGAAGGTGGACAGAACCCATTAGGAATTCCGAAGGTTTACTTGGGAGACTAGCCTCTTCCACTCGGCCTCCATGACCTTGGGCAAGTCACAACTCTTCCAGAGTCCTACGTTCCTCCTTTGTAAAGTGGAGATCATACGAATAATAGGAATGTGGCCCGGCACACTAGCCAGTGAATGCAGTGTAAAGTGATGTTAGCAGTCGGGTAGATGACCAATCTTCCACCGAAAAAAGAATCCAGACACTGGGGGGAGGAGGAGGTTACTACAGAGACTAACAGTAAAAGCTTAAGAAGACAACCTGACAAAGAGGAGGAAAGGGGGGCCCTAGCTCCTCGAGGTGGGGCAGGGTCTTCACAGCCTCTACCACCACAGCCTGCCCCCACCCCCACCCCAGCGGCCCAGGGAGCGGTCCCGGGCCCTTGGGGACCGATTCCTCTCCAGGGCTCCTAGGTGGTCACCGGGCTCCCGATCTGTTTCTTTCTCTGCTCGCCTGACCCACAAGGGCTCCTGAGAGAAACATCCAGAAAACTCCGTAGACGCAAGCTAGGATAAAGTGGGGAGGGGGGAGGGCAGAGGCAGCCGGAACGAGGTGGCCGCCGGCACGTCCGTCCCGTCCGTCCACAGGGCTCTTCCCGACTGGATCGAGCCGGTCCCCGAGGGCAGGTCCTCCCCGGGAAGGCCGGTGCGGGGCGCCCGGGGCCCCCAAGCCCGCCCCGCGGCTCGCTCCCGATCGCCCACTTCCAGATGGGTCGGCACCTGTTGGAGGTGCGGGGCGGAGACTCGGTCTCCGGGTCACCCTGCCGAACGCCCTGTCCCGCGTCCCCCAGCCGCTCACCTTCCGCGAGCTTCGGGGGTCTCCAGGGCGCCCCGCGCGCGCCGCCTTCGCCGCCGTCCCGGGCGGCCGCTGGG
>NW_012267218.1:28814151-28818857 GCF_000151885.1 Dipodomys ordii
CGGGGCCCGGCCGCCCTCCTCTGCGCACCGCGGGGCTCCGGCCCCAGCCGGCCGGACGGCTGCGGGGGGTCGGGGGGGATGGTGGTGGAGGCGTTTCCCGGGCTCAGCCCTCCCTCCCCTTGCTGCCGCGGGAAGCGGTGGGGGACCCCCCCTCCCTCCCCCTGAAGATGGTTCCGCCTTTGGCCACCTGTAGGAATGTAACGCCCGGACATTTGCAGCCAAGCTCTGGCCCGGCGTGGGGAGCTCCGAGGAGAAACGAAAAGGGAAAAAACCCACACACAGAAAGTGAGCTTGGAATCCTAGCTACTCGGGAGGCTGAGATCTGAGGATCGCGGTTCAAAGCGAGCCCGGGTAGCAAAGTCCTTGAGACTCTTATCCCCAGCAAGACGGAAGTGGTGCTGTGGCTCAAGTGATAGAGTTCTAGCTTTGAGCAGAAAAGCTCAGGGACAGCGTCCAGGCCCTGAGTTCAAGCCCCAGGACTCATGCATCTGCGGGATGCGTGCGCACACACGTACCCAGCACACACAAATTCAGAAAAGGAAAAGCAGCTCTTTGCCTCAGTTCTGTAGACTTAACTAACAGTCAGGACTTGTACAGAGGCAAACACAAAGCCACTTTCTCTTTGTGGGAGTTGAAAGATTAACTCCAGGCACTAGAGAAAAGTCCCTGGACCCACCCCAGGTTTGACTCCGAATTTCTGGGGGCGGGGCTTGGAAATTACCTGAGAACAAGCTCCCCAGGCTATCCTCATGCACAAAATTGAGAGCCAAGGGCTCTGAGGAAAGCTCTCAGACTGGGCCACATCCAAAGACTGAACTTGGGAATGGCTTGATGGCTCCCCATTCCTTGGGAGACTGCCCTCAGCCAGCCATCTGTCCTCTTGAACCATTGAAAAGCAACCTCTGGAAGCCCAGAGGTAAATCCTCTTGATTCTTCTAAAGGGAGAGGTTCATTCATTCACTTTGAATGTCAAGTAACCATGATCAAAGTATAAACTTCACATAATAGTGAAAAAGAAGTCTCTTTCCAGTTTTGTCCCTCTTCCAAGGTTTTGTCTGTTTGTTTTGGTCAGTCATGGGGCTTGAACTCAGGGCCTGGGTGCTGTCCCTGAGCCTCTTTGTGCTCAAGGCTAGCGCTCTACCACTTGAACCACAGCACCACTTTCAGCTCTTTCTGTGTATATGGTACTGAAGAATTGAACCCAGGGCTTCATGCATGCTAGGCAAGCACCCTTCCATTAAGCTACATTCCCAGCCCTCTTCCAGTTTTTGTGTGTATTCTTTCAAGTTATCTTATGTATACGTAAGTATTCATGTGTGTGTGTGTGTGTTCATGTTTGTGTATTTACATCTACCCTTGTACCCTTAAGTAATCGGCCCCAGCTTTTTTTTCTAAACATTAGCATTTGTTAACTCTGTATCTAATGACATATTACTGCACTTGCGTTTTAAAATGTTTGAAATAATGAATATTTAAGATGTTTCCAGACTTAGCCTCTTCTATATCTTGATATGATGACTACCTTTCTACATACTTCTTGGTCCATATGTATCACTGCCTTCATTGCTAGCTCAAAATCAATGCAAATTTTCAATTCCTATAGAAGCTATCACTTAGTCCTCACCAACCTACACTTGTATCATGTGTTCTAATACCCTTTGCCTGCAATCTAGCCCAAGGAAGTGATTGAGCACAAAGAACAAACCTTTTAAAAGGGAAAGCCAAATAAATGAATGTGTGAGAGGGTTTTAAAACATAAAGTATGCAGAAAGCCCCTGTCTTGGGCTGTTGGTGTGTCTCAATAGTGCCTCTCCAGGAGACCTTGGTTCCAGTTCTGTAACTTGGGCAAGTTTTCTTACCCTAGGACTTCTTAATCTAGGACTGAGTTCCTGTGATCTCTTCCCTCCCTTCCTTTTCCCTTCTCTTCCCCTCCACTGTTTGAGACAGGGCTTCTCTGTGTTTCCCCAGCTGGCTTTGAACTTGCTAAGCCCAGGCTGGCCTGGAACTCCAGATCTTCTGGCCTGAGTGCTGAGATTACATATGTGCTCCACCACACCAGCTGATTCCCTATCTTTAATGTGAGAATCACAGTCATCTCTGCGACTGAAGATTAATCAGATCATATTTACATAAATTTTGGGATCCAATAACTGCTTAATAAGTGGTACCTATTTTTCTCCTTTCAACTTTTCATTTTGAAATTTACAAAAGTTGAAAAAATGACCTATTAAGCACAGTTAACATTTTCCCACATTTCTACTTCCTCCTACGTGTGCTCATATACATGTATATTTCCTGGGCTACTTAAAAATTAATTGTTCACATCATGCTGACTATTCCAGCACTTGCTTCCTAGGAACAAGGAGGATCGTTGTATATTACCACAGTTAGGAAGTTTAACATCTAGTATTACAGGAGTCATACTCAAACTTCCCCAGTTTCCACCAGTGAACGAATGGCTAGAGAAGAATGGGCTCATCAGGGTTCCAGGGAAGGGTGATTCTCAAAGTTAGGACTACTTCAGGGCAGAAGAGTTTGGAATCTAACATAGGGATTGTCCCACCAGCCATGTTTGTGGAGACTGCCTCCTTTATCTGACTCCAGTCACCCTCTAATGGCATCAAATGGAATGGTCCTGCTGCTTCCTTTCCAAGGGTCCTCTGATTGGGTTTCTGATGTTCCACATGTTCCATTGGTCCCAACAAACAGAAGCAATTTTCTGGCATTATGGAGGCCTAGATCCTGGGGCACTCATTACCACAAGCCCCTACCCCAACCCATCCCAGCAATAACTCCGTGGGCCTGGATGCTGTCCCTGAGCTCTTCAGCTCAAAGCCAGTGCTCTACTGCTTGAGCCACAGCGCCACTTCCAGTTTTGTGAGTGGTTTATTGGAGATAAGAGTCTCACGGCCTTTCTTGCCTAGGCTGGCTTTGAATTGAGATCCTCAAATCTCAACCTCCTAAGTAGGATTACAGGTGTGAGCCACTAGCACCCAGCTTCAGACATTGTCTTCTTTCCACAATCTTCCCTTTTTTTTTTTTTAAATGCTATTGGAGTTGAACTCAGGGCTTCATAATTGCTAAGCAAGCACTCTACTGCTTGAGCCATATTCCCAACCCATTTTGCTTTGGTTATTTTTGAGATGGGTTTTTTGTTTCGTTTTGTTAGTCAGGCTAGCCTATTTATGCTTCGTATGTAGCTAGAATGACAGGCACCCCCACCCCCACCCCATAGCTATTGGTTGATGGAGGGTCCCACAAAAATTTTGCCTGTTTCAAACTTTAGCCCTTTAATTCTCTACCTTCTGAGGGAAGGGAGAGGAAGATTACAGGTGTGGGAATCACCACACCTGCCAATCTTTAGGTCTTAAGGCATAAGGTTTCAATTGATCTGAGACTAAGGATCCAACTGTGGTCACTGGCCAGATTCAGACAAGAACATCAGGTGACGTTGTTGCTCACTCCCCAGATTCTCCTTCATCTATCCACCCATCCATGGTAATTGACTTTGAAGTTGTTCCAAGTACTCTGCAAGGTGCCCCTGCCTATCAGTTTAGAAGAGCTTCATGCTGCCCCCTGCCTCAGTTTATCCTATTATAAAATGGAAGGGTAGCACAGCTACCCTTGAGGACAGAATAATAGTTCGAAGTTGGAGAAACATGCAGGATCATGAGGGAATCACTACAGGCCAAGAGGATTATGTTAATATGAAATAAAGGAAAACACCATATTGGATACTCTCTCAGTCTCTTACTGTGGTAGGAGAGGGAGGAAAGCAAGTATTGATGGGTGAGAGCTGAGATCCTCAAATTTGCTGGAAAGTCCCCACCAGAACCCTAAAAGAATCTGTGGAGAAGCCATTGGCTCACACTTGTTCTAGCTACTCAGGAGGCTGAGATCTGAGGACTGGGGTTTGAAGCCAGCCAGGGCAGGAAAGCTCCTGAGATTCTTATCTCTAATTAACCCTGGTAGAACAGTAGTCTAGTGGGTTCTTTTTGTTTTGTTTTGTTTTTTGTCGGCCGTGGGGCTTGAACTCTGGGCCTGGGCGCTTGTCCCTCAGCTCTTCAGCTCAAGGCGAGCGCTCTACCACTTGAACTACAGCACCACTTCCGGTTTTCTAGTGGTTTATTAGAGATAGGAGTCTCACGGTCTTTCCTTCCCGGCCTGGCTTTGAACCGCGATCCTCAGATCTCAGCCTCCTGAGTAGCTAGGATTACAGGCGTGAGCCACGGCGCCCAGCTAGTGGGTTCTTTTATTAGCAGCTACAGGACAGGAAAGAGAATTTGTTATTTCTCTAACCTCCTTCAGGTGGGATATTGAAAATGGCTAAGGCCAAATTGTGCCAAATATATCTATATTGGCAAGCAAGCAGAATAAGCCACCTAACCTATTTTGTGAAGGGTGGGCTGTTGGCCTGGTCTGGATCTTAGCCCTCATTCATGCAAGGATAGCAGGGCTCAGGTAATCTTCCTGAGCCAACTCCATATTATGAAAACTACTGACTTCACCAGTGAAAGATGATTTCTAGTATCACTCTAACCCATTAAGCCCTTGGGTGTAGATTTTGATGGCTTTTTTTTTTTTTTTTTTTTTTTTTGTCTTGGGGCTTGAATTCTGGGCCTGGGCTCTGTCCCTGAGCTCTTCAGCTCAAGGAACGTACTCTATCATTTGAGCCACAGCACCACTTCCAGCTTTTTCTGCTTATA
>NW_012267218.1:28819237-28834975 GCF_000151885.1 Dipodomys ordii
TGAAGGGTAAACAAAAGGAGGAGGCTGCAATGCTTGGTAAGAAATGTACGCATTATCCTGCCCATGTAATTGTAACCCCTCTGTACAGTATCTTCACAAATAAAATAAAATTAAAAAAAAAGTAAATTTGTACAGTCAATATGACAGTGAGGTAGTTTGGAACTAGTGTCAGAACTGGGCAGGACTGTAAGAAAGAAAGGAACCTGGGAACTGGCAAGACCAGTTCTCATCCTAGCTTTACCAGGAAGGTGAGAAAATGACCTTCAGGCAGGGACTTAACTTTTCTGAGTTAATCCTTCATTTGGAAAATGGTGATAATTATAATTCTTGCCACTTCGGACTATTGAAAGAATTGACGAAAAAAGAATAGTGTCTGAAAGTGGTGGCAGATCTATAAATGGTTGCTTCAGTAATTCAGTTTTTGAACAATCTATGGCGGGGAGGGGAGGGCAGGGCAAATGTTTGCCAGATTGTCTACTAGGTCTCTGTGGAATCTAAAGAGAGTCTAGACTTGATCGCTGCTCTCAAGGAGAGCTTTTTGTTATGAGACTGTAATAGTAGATCGGTAGACAGATGGCTGGATAGACAGGAATAATTCCAGGAGACCTGTGAAATGTTCACCAATTTAGTTTTCCATTCAGTCCCACTTTCTGATCCCACCTGTTTTCCCCAAGCGAATCTCTGTGCTCCAAAAAGACCCCATTCCTGTTTCACCAAATCAAAATGGCCTTTTCTTCCCACAGGACCTAGCTCTGTTAGAAAGAGAAGAAAAGGAGAATCAAGTGAGTAAGGAGAAGAAAGGAGAGGAAAGGGAAGACCCAGATTCCAAGGAACCCAGAGACTAACTGTAGTGAATAGTATGGAATACTGACATAGTGTGTTATTGAATACTGACATGGTGTGTTATTGAATAGGAATATACTGAGTGTATGTGTGCTGTGAAATAGTATGAAATACTAAGCTGTAAAATTAGGCGTTAGAACTATGGAATATAGAAATAAGGACACACCCAGGGAGCTGACAGTGCCTACAGATCCCACAGTGAAAACCAGACCGGACTAGAAGTGAAGCCATCACCAAGGCAACCAGCTAGCAGTGATAACCAGACATGGCCAGAAGCAAAGAAGCCCAGCCTAAAACATATTAAAAACCCAGGGCAGCAGAGACCCAGTGAGACAGTCTCCCCAAGTGACCAAGTGAGACCACTCCACATCAGACCAGCCCTCCACAGGAGCACCGTGCAAGGCAGCCGCTACTCCCTCCAGTGATTCGGAGCAGTGCTGAGGACACCCTTGGCAGACTCCCCTCGACCTCTGGACCGAGTGACATGCCATGTGAACTCTCCTGGGTGTGGGACACGCTTAGTAGAATTAGGCATAAGAGTTAGTTATTGGTGTAGATTATATATGAAGTGTTTGAAGACATTGAGTGAAACTAATTAGTCTAAGTGTGATGCTATATGCATCCTTGGCACACTAACCCTGGTCTGACTCTGCTCAGAGGGGGCTGGGTCGAGGCAGAACTTGGCAGTCCTTGGATTATGGAAAAGTTAGGAGGTTATTTATGGCTGACTCTTTGGAAGAAGCTGGGTTAACCGTGGGTTGGATTGGAGAATCTTAGGATTGCCATCTAAATCATACTAGGAGGGCAGTGATTGCATATGTAGAAATACAGAGTAGGAATACAAAGAAGTAGCCCAGAGTCAAAATCATATGGTGGTGGGGGGAGCGGGGGGAGTTTGTGGGAAAAAGGTGTCCTAACTCTTCTTTTGGCATGTAATTTTCTTCCCCTTATTCGTTCGGTTACTAACACATATATCACTGAACACTTACTATTTTCTAGGCGCTGGCCTATAAAGGCCAGCAAAGCAAATGTGACCCAATGAAGGGTAAGCCTAGGCCTCAGAACTAATTGAACTTGCCCTGGAATCCTGACTCTTCCTTCCCATGCATAGAATAGATGTAGTAAGCACACATATCACTGCACACGACCTGGCCTACATGCTGTAGAACGGAGAGCCACGCTCTTCTTAGAGGATGGGGATGTCAGGATTGTCTTCTGTAAAACACAAATCAGAATTCTTTCCTTAGTGGAGTGTTAAAATTTGAGGATAGCTGGGTGCCAGTGGCTCATTCCTGTAAGCCTAGCTTCTCGATGGTCACCTAGAGCAAGAGAAGCTCAGAGACAGTACCCAAGTTCAGAGTTCAAGTTCCAGGGCCAGCGCGCGCACGCACACACACACACACACACACACACACACACACAAAGTGAGGGTAAAGATTTTGCCTCAGTGTCTGGCATATTATAGGTATCTAATAACTATTATTAAGTAAGGGAGAAATCTTGGCGGAATAAAGGTATAAAAAAACTAACAAAGGGGTTGGGAAGGTGGCTCAGTGGTAGAGCGCTTGCCTTGCATGCCTGAGGCCCTGGGTTCGATTCCTCAGCACCACATAAGCAAAAAGAAAAAAGCCGGAAGTGGCGCTGCGGCTGAAGTGGTAGAGCGCTAGCCTTGAGCTGAAGAGCTGAGGGACAGCACCCAGGCCCAGAGTTCAGGCCCCACGACTGGACCCCCCCAAAAAAAAACTAACAAAGTACCCAAAGACTGGGGACTTAGAAATTACCTAAAAGGAGTGGGGTAAAAGGAGGGTCTAGTCAAGAAGTTTTTCAGTGAGAGGGAAGAGAGAGAGTGATCCTAAATCTAACCTCTCGTCATAAAATCCTGAGGGAATTGACTAAAAATATACATTTCGGGTCCCACCCCCTGGGCATTTGCACGAGCAGGCCTTGAGGGTTTGAGCTGTATGTTCTGTCCCTGAGGGCCCACTGGGTATCAGCGTTGACTGGTAGGCCCCACAGCATACTGTGACACTTCTGTGATCTTCTCAGAGAACACAAGCCCCAGAGGGGAACTCAGGGTAGAACTGCTGTAGTTACAGCATATGTCAGTGCAAAATGAGCTGTCCAATCCAGCTGTGGCTTCTGTAGGAAAATGAGCCTGGGGGAAGGCAGCTCAGTGAGATGCGGATGAGCGATGAGGTAGGAGGGAGCGGAATCCGGGCCTGTAGAGCTTAGGGAATGAGGATCAGGGAAATCTAAAATTCTAGATCATTCTAGAGCTTGCAACATCATAGTTTAATACTGGCTGTCTTATTTCTCCTTCAGATTTCATCAAAGGTGAAAACAATGGCTGCTTACACCCAGCATAGGAGGGAAGCGCTCCAAGGAGGTGGTAGGTTCTCCAGCAGGCTGAGAACTGAGATTACAAGCATGAACCACCAGCCTGAAGCTACTTTTATCTCCATTGTGTAAATGCATAAACTGAGGCTCCTGAAGACCTAGTGACAAGACTAAACTCAGATAGCGAGGAAACGATGAAGTCCAGACTCAATCTCTCCTATTCCTAACTCCAAAGACTATAGTGTTAGCCAGTGTTTCCAGCTTGCTCCAGAGAGCATGGTCTGCAGAAAGCATCCTGTAGGGCGCCTTCTGGGCTGAGTGGTTGCAGTAAGTGTGAGCCAAGTGCCCTGGATTGAAAGAAAAGGGAAAATTCCCCCACCGGCCCTGCTTCAGTGTTAGGATCAGTCAAGACTTTATCTATTACACTTCATTGTGCTCAGGCTCAGGGATTTTTAGGAAGACTCTCAGGGTTCACACCCTCATGGGCACTCTCCCTTACCCCTATTGGTTGTGGGTGACGGGGGATGTTAGTTTAGATTTTACCTGTCCTCCCTTTCCCAAGGTTCTGGGCATGATCTGCAGAGATAGAGGCTATCTCTCAGCGCCATCTGCTGGTCAGGGTGTATTGTTTTGCTTTTGTTTTTGCTTTTGTTTTTATTTTTGTGCTGTTCTTGGGGCTTGAACTCAAGGCCTGGGCACTGTCCCCCAGCTTTTGTGCTTAAGGCTAGCATTCTACTACTTGAGCACAGCTCTACTTCTAGCTTTTTAATGGTTAATTGGAGATATAAATATCATAGATTTCAGATCTCAGCCTCTTGATTTGCTAGGACTATAGGCATAATCTACCTCTGCCTGCCTGCCTTGGCTTTCTTTCCTTTCCTTTCCTTTCCTTCCCTCCCTTCTTCCCTTCCTTCCTCCCTCCCTCCCTCCCCCCCTCTCTCTTTCCCTCTTTCCTTCTTATAGTTGTGGGGCTTAAATCAGGATCTGGGCACTGTCTCTGAGCTTTTGTTTTCAAGGCTAGTGCTATACTACTTTGAGCCATAGCACCACTTCCAATTTTCTGGTGGTTAATTGGAGACAAGAGTCCCATGGACTTTCCTGCCGGGGTTGGCTCTGAACCAGGATTCTCAGATCTCAGTTTCCTGAGTAGTTAGGATTACAGATGTGAGCCACTGGCACCTGGCTGAGTTTTTGTAAGACCTTGTGACCCAACATTCTGACTCCCAGTTATGAATAAGGGTAGGTCCCTTCCCTTCTGATCTGACCACTGTATAGTTTGATTGCCTTCAAATGTAGGAATTAATGGAGCTTTCAGCTCTGCTTGAAGTGGAGGTTTTAAACTCTGTATGTTCTTCTTTTTTTTTTTTTCCCATGCTGTGGATCAAATCCAAGGCATCACAAATGCCTTATCCCTCCTGTTCCACAGGGAAAGAGGCAGTAAAACTTAAGGATATTCAAAGGCTAGAGTGGAACTGAGATCTGGCTTAGTAATAGAGTGCTTGCCAGGTCCTAGTTTGGAATTCTAGCACCAGAGAGTGGGTGGTCTGGGGATAAGACTAGTGTGTTAGAAAGATAAAAAGAACACTCCCTTCTTAGGTCAAGAATCTGGCTCCAGCTGGGCATTGGTGATTCATGCAAGGCTGAGATCTGAGGATCACCGTTCAAAGCCAGACTGGGCAGGAAAGACCATGAGACTTGTATGTCCAATTAACCACCAGGAAACCAGAAGCGGTGCTGTGGCTCAAAGTAGTAGAGTGCTAGGTTTGAGTGAAAAAGTTCAGGGATGGTGCCCAGGCCCTGAACTCAAGCCCCACGACCCACAGAAATAAGTAAATAAATGAAATAAAATATTTTTTAAAAGATAGTTTTGTTTTTCATTTCTAGATTTCAAACTTTCTGGTCCAGATCTATAAGTGGAATACTGGTTTGTGACCCCCTTATAAGACTGACCTAGCCAAAGGGATCAGATAGCGATGAAAGACAGGTGTCATACAGAAGAAGAGAGATTGGGGATGGAGCAGAACAGGCAGGTTCCTAGAATAGAACCCCAAGAAGTATTGTTCAGGGGGTGACATAAGGCAAATGCTCCTTCTAAATACCACTGACCAATGGGGAGACTCACATGGCTTCTGCATGGTCTGATTGATCCTGAAAGCATAAATTTCTTTGGCACAAGGGTTCATACTTGCTCTGGCCCAGGATCTCCAGAACAAAACCCACTCCTGAGAAAAGTGTGGTTCTTTTGGGGAGCACAATTTTTAGATAAATCCACTGCAACACTGAAGTTGTTTTCCTAAATATGTTTGTCACTTAAGCCTGCGAAATAGTAACGCATATGTAGTGTATAATATTGGATGTTCTTTTTGTCAGCCGTGGGGCTTAAACTCAGAGCCTGGGTATGTCCCTGAGCTTTTGTGCTCATGGCTTGTTCTCTACCACTATGAGCCACAGCTCCTACAGCTCCACTACTATCTTTTAGGTGGTTAATTAGAGATAAGAGTCTTATGGCCTTTCCTGCCTGGGCTGGCTTTGAACCACAATCCTCAGATCTCAGCCATCTGAGTAGCTGGGATTACAAGCATGAGCCACCAGCACCCTTTTTGGACCGGGAGTTCTCTATATAGGTGAGAATCACTGAAAATTTTCTAGAATCTTCTCCACTCCAAATCTCTGTTTTGCTGACATGGCATTTTATGATCTTTGAATTTATTCTTGAGTTACATCATTGAATATTTCTCATGTCACGTTAGGAGAAGAATGAGGGGATTTTCACAATGGTTATAGCAGCAACAAAACCAAAATAAAGGCTGTGTTTTAAGTGTCCATCAATTGGGCCCTAGTAAGTAAAGCAGTATTATAGTGACTCATACAGAGAATAAAATACTGTGCAGCCATAAAAATTTAAGGTGAAGAATTCTACTTATTGACATGGAAGATGCATTATATTGATATAGTTTGTTTTACATAAAAATATACGCATATGGGGCTGGGAAGGTGGCTCAGTGGTAGAGCGCTTGCCTTGCATGCCTGAGGCCCTGAGTTCGATTCCTCAGCACCACATAAGCAAAAAGAAAAAAAAAGCCGGAAGTGACGCTGTGGCTCAAGTGGTAGAGCGCTAGCCTTGAGCTGGAGAGCTGAGGGACAGTGCCCAGGCCCAGAGTACAGGCCCCACGACCGGACCCCAAAAAAAAAAAATATATATATATATATACGCATATAACTGTATGTATAGAAAAGTGGGTAGAAGATTTTTCTTCCCCAGACAAACAGTGACTATATTTGGGTCTAGAAATTTGATATACTATTTTTTAGTTCCTGCTTTTTTCTTTTAAATATTATATGAACATTTTTTTCAAGGAATATGAATCATTTTCCTAATAAAGCTATTAAAATGTTTTAAAAGTATTGATCTCATGAGTAAAGGAGCAAGCTGAGATTCAGGAGAGTTGATAACCAACTCAATAAAGCCACAAGCTGCCAGTCTAAGTGCCAAAATGTGCCCCCACAACCACCATCCCTCAAGTTCAGTGCTAGCCCTTTGTGTCCTGGATGTGAACCTGGAGAGGATATGGCAGTGGAGGCCTGGGGGAGTTGGGGATCAAATTCAGACCAAAGGGGACCCACATGCTTCTGATATTGTCTGTATCCCTATTATCTCTTCAAAGCAATTAAGTGATGACCACAACAGCATTACCGGATTCCTATTATACAGTATGTTCTTGTGGTCTGGCAGTTGTTCAAGCCTTAGAGGAGCAGACACAAGTCTGGAGACGGAGTTAAGTTGGGTTTCAACTTCTAATCCAAGCCCATTTCACATCCTGCCAGAGAAATGACGTTTTCAGTCATTTTCTCCACTGGAGAAAAGAAGGAACGAGAAGCTCCTTGGGTGTGGCCCAGAGGCCTGGCTGCATGCAGATCTGGGGGGACACGGTGGCCAGTGGTTACAGGAGGAAGAAGTCCTGGGTCTTGCTTCTCTCCCTCACTTCTCACCCTTCCATAACCACCCACCTTCATCCACATTCCTAACTACAGCACCAAAGACTGTCATGGCCTTTCCTTCTACATTCACCTCACTTTAGCCTGGGAAAAATAGCAATTAGGGCAGGGATAAGGGCCCTAATATCTTTCTAGAACTTAAAGTTGGGAGGTGGCATGTGGCTCAGGTGGTAGAGTGATCACCTTGAGCTGAGCTGAAGAACTCAGGGACAGTACCTAGGCCCAGAGTTCAAACCCCACAACACACACACACACACACACACACACAAACCTAAATTTGGATTTAAGCAGTAGAAGATCAAAGGCTAGACCATTAATCTCCTATCATACAACTTACAGGGCACTTAGGGGGTCAAAATTGGCCCCTAAACAATCAGTTCCATTTGAAACCTCTCTTTTGTATATAGTCATGCAGATCTACAACCAAGGGCCTGTCCTTTCTGAATTCTTGCTTTGTATCCCTAAAAACCCACCCTTCTTCCCTCCCAGATCACAGACCTTGTTACTGTATTCCCTGGGGAGGTCATAGCACCACGTACCTGCCATTATCATCCATGAATATGGAGGTGGGGAGGGAGGGGAGGAGTTTTCACTAGAGCTGTGACTGTTCCAGTTTCTTCCCCACATCTGTCCTTTGCTGAAAGACACAGCTGATCTTGACCTAAGCTGTGGGCAAGAAACAGGGCAGCAGTCTTTTGACAGAAAGAAGTGTGTGCCGATTTAAAATACCGGGTCAATTTTGAGGCCAAAGCAGAGTTTACTTTGCAAATCAAATGTGGTAGAGATAAAGGTAAGCCAGGGACTCAGCCCCATTGTAGGACATAAATGCCCACAGACCTTGAGCTGTATAGGAAGCACAGAAGTTAAAGCAGTCACTTGGAGTGTGGGATGATGCTTACAAACCATCCTGTAACACTTTCATCTTCCATGTTTGTAGCTGTAAAGCTCTGTTACCTGTAGGATCTGAATCCTTAGCAGAGTGCAGGATACATTAGTGATGGTTGAATGGAACAAGCTCCTTGAAGTCAGGAGTCTGGCCTACAAAACAGCACAGTCTTAGGCAAGACACTAAATATACATATACTAATTAATTAGCATCTAAGGAAAATAGACCACTTCAACAGAATGAATCTGCAAAAATCAATTCCATGGATTATCAATCCCTCAGGCTTCCACAACCTTTTGAAGGTGGCGGAGTTCTAAAAGGCAGGGCTAAGGAGGTTAAGAGTAGAGATAAAATTTACCTCTACTTTCTATGATGCAATCCGCACACTCTTGTGCTTCAGGCCAGCCTGTCACTTAGCCAGGGTCTATGAGAGAAACCTTTTGACTCAAATCTACAAAGAGAAAGATTCCTCGCCCCAACTTTACCCCATCCCAGGACCTAGTGGGGCCAGATGTGGGGCTTGTATGAGATGTTGGGATCAAAATTCTCAGCCTATGAATGTTGCCAAGTCCTAAGACATTCTCCTGCAATCACTGCGCCTGGCTGAATTTCCTCTTTGAACTGATATGGTGGAGTTGGGACAGGCACACAGCGCCCCCCTTCCCCCTGGGGAGCGGCAAGGGGGTTGGAGAATGGCTTAGATAGCAGCATAAAAGCTCTTAGTTGCAAAGCCTGCTTGTAACTAGGCTCCTTTTAACAATACTTCTTTGTCCCTCCTCAGGCAACTAAACTCCTTGTATCCTGGCAAAGAGAGGCACAGAGGGGAGGTGACTGGCCTGGAGTTTAGTTTTTAATCTCTAGGGCAGAAATTCTTTTAAATATGCTGAGAACTTGGTGGGATAGGAGAGCAGCAGAGTAGGAGGGAAGCGAAGGTGTATGGGTACAGGGAGTGGGGTGTTCCCCGTGATTCCCAGGGTTCCTAGTCAACTTCATCTTCCCAAATCCTAACAATGCTCACAGTTAAATCCACACTTAGAAGTATGCAGCCATGTGGTTTCATTGGTGTAGTTTCCAATGTGCGTTCAAACTCACACTTTGATTTTGTTTAGCTTTGACCTTTTCCTCTCTTAATTTACTCTGTGTGTGTGTGTGTGTGTGTGTGTGTGTGTGTGCGTGTGCTGTAGTAATGGAGTTTGATCTTAGAGCCTGGACACTGTCTCTTAGCTTTTTGGCTCAAGGCTGATATTCTACCACTTGAACCTCAGATTCATTTCTGGCTTTTCTGGTGGTTAATTGGAAATAAGAGTCTCATGGACTTTCCTTCCCAGTCTGTCTTTGAACTGTGATCCTCAGATCTCAGCTTCTTGAGTAGCTAGGATTATAGCTGTGAGCCACTGGTACCTGGCTAAGTTTTTGCTGCCTTGTGAACCTGCCCTAGTTTTCATGAAGGAGAACTAAAGGCACACATGTCATATTGCTTTATGGATGAATTCCCATTATCACAGAAACATGAGTTCTTGATTTTTAAAGGTGTTCACACTTTTCCATAGTCCTTACCCACTGCCCTTTTCTTTTGATGATGAAGGGAAAGGACCTATCTTTTAAATCCATAAGACTTTTATCCACCAAAAATCTGGAAGTGGAGTTGTAGCTCAAGTGGCAGAGCATCTGCCTAGCAAGAGCCTTGAGTCCAATCCCCAGTACCACAAAAAGAACTCTCATCCATTGCTAATGGTAATGTGAAATTGTCCTGTCCAGCCACTTTATGTCTTGTAGTACATTGTAAAGGTTTTTGTCTTTTTTCTCTTTTTGGTACTGGGGATCGAACACAGGACGTTGCACTTGCTAGGCAAGCGCTTTGCCGCTGAGCTACATCCCAGCCCCCTGTCCAGCCACTTTAAAGGGCAGTTTGGAGATTTCTTATAAAACCGAATGTAGTACCATCTGACTCAGCTATGATGCTCCTTGGTATTTTCCCAAACAACTGAAAATTTATATTCATACCAAAACCTGCATACAGTTTATAACATCTTTATTCCTTTTTCTTTTCATTTGTGTGTTAATTTTGTGCTGGACCTGGGGCTTGAACTCAGGGCCTGGGCTCTGTCCCTGAGTTTCTTTTGCTCAAGGTTAGCACTCTACCACTTGAGCCACAGTTCCACTTCTAGCTTTTTTTTTTTGTTGTTGTTGGTCATGGGGCTTGAACTCTGGGCCTGGGCGCTGTCCCTCAGCTCTTCAGCTCAAGGCGAGCGCTCTACCACTTGAGCTACAGCGCCACTTCCGGTTTTCTAGTGGTTTATTGGAGATAGGAGTCTCACCGTCTTTCCTGCCCCGGCTGGCTTTGAACCGTGATCCTCAGATCTCAGCCTCCTGAGTAGCTAGGATTACAGGCGTGAGCCACCGGCGCCCGGCCCACTTCCAGCTTTTTTGATAGTTAATTGGAGATATGAATCTCATGGGTTTTCTTGTTCGGGCTGGCTTTGAACCATGATCCTCAGATCTCAGCTTCCTGAATAGCTAGGATTACAGGCATGAGCCACAAGCATGCAGCTATTTTTTTTTTTTTTTTGAGTCCGGTCATGGGGCCTGAACTCTGGGCCTGGGCGCTGTCCCTCAGCTCTTTCAGTTCAAGGCTAGTGTGCTACCACTTGAGCCATAGCACCACTTCTGGATTTTTTTTCTGCTTATGTGGTGCTGAGGAATCGAACCCAGGGCCTCATGCATGCAAGGCAAGCGCCCTACCACTGAGCCACCTTCCCAGCCCCTGTTTTTTGTTTTTGACACAGCCTTGCAGTATGAAGCACAGGCTGGCCTTGAATTCTTGATCCTCCTATCTCCCTTATTGAATGCTGGAATTACAGGTGTGTTGAGAATCAAACCAAAAGTAGGACCTTGCTCATGCAAAGCATACATTCTTACTACTACTCTACATCATCAACACCAGCAGTTTTGCTCTTAATTTGGTCTTCATGATCATATTAATTGACCAAGATGTTCTTCAGTGGGTGAATGATTAAATAAACAGTGGTAAATCCAGAAAATGGAATATTATTTGTGTTTAAAAATGCATGAAATAAATTGGATAGCTCAATAATGAAATAAAAACTTACATATACATCTAGATGTGTCTTTAAAATTCTAACGTATGAAGTCTATAAGATACTATTTTGAAAACAAACTTTATGTCTTAGCGGGGGAGGGAGAAGTTGGGGAGGTAGGAAGGGAAGGGATGATATGGGAAAAACAAAGGAGGGGGTAACAATGCTCAATAGGAAGTATACTCATTACCTTACTCATGTAACTGTAACTCTTTTGTACAGTATCTCTACAATAAGAATATATATTAAAAATGCATGAAATAGGAGCTGGGAAGGTGGCTCAGTGGTAGAGTGCTTGCCTCGCATGCATGAGGCTCTGGGTTCGATTCCTCAGCACCACATAAACAGAAAAGGCTGGAAGTGGCACTGTGGCTCAAGAGATAGAGCCTTAGCCTGGAGTTGAAGAGCTCAGGGATAGTGCCCAAGCCTAGAGTTCAAGCTCCACAACCCACCAAAAAAAGAAAAAAATGCATGAAATAACATGGAAGAGACCTAAAGGCATATTACTGAATGAAAGAAACCAATCTGAAAAGACTTACAAATGTTATGATTTCAACCATATGGCAGTCTGGAAAAGACAAAACTATGGAGAGAGTGAAAAGTTCATTGGTTGCCAAGGGTTCAGAGGGAAAGAGATGAATCAGCAGAGCACAGAGGATTTTTATGGCAGTGAAAATATTCTGTATGGTACTATATGGTGGATACATTTGTCCAGACCCATAAAATATATAACACCAAAGGAACTCAAGTGTGCACTGGGGACTTTGGGTAATAATGTTGTGTCAGTGTAGGCCCATGGACTGTGATACTCGGGGAGTAGACAATGGGGAATGTGTTTAGTCAGGGGTGGGTTATTGTCTGTGCTTTCTGCTCAGTTTTGTTGTAAGCCTAAAATGCTCCAAGAAATAAAGTCTAGGGTGTGGGCTATAGCTCAGAGGCACCTAGCCTACAGTACTTGCTGCCTAGCTTATGTGAGGCCCTGAGTTCACTTCCTAATATGCCTGCCCCCCTCCACACACACAAAGGGATGTCATGACATATGCCTGTAATCTCAGTATTCGAGAACCAGAGCTGGAGGCAAGAAGATTTCAAGTTTGAGGCCAAACTGGACTACACAGTGAGTTTAAGGCCAATCTAGCCTACACAGCAAGTTCAGGGCAGCTATGGCTACATAGCAAGACCCTGTTTCAACAAAACAAAACGATCTAAAACAGAGGCCAGAGCCATACTTTATGCATGTAGTCCACACTATCCCAGAGGCTGAGGCAGGAGATCACTTGAACCTAGGAGTTTGGGATCAGCCTGAATAACATAGTGAGACTCTGTCTCTTAAAATAAAATAGAGATAAAATTAAAATAAACAAAACAAGCTAGGCACTGGCAGCTCATGCCTGTAATCCCAACTACTCAGGAGGCTGAGATCTGAGGATCCTGGTTCAAAGCCAGCCCAGGCAGAAAAGTCCATGAGACTGTTATCTCCAATTAATTACCTGAAAACTGGAAGTGGAGTTGTGGCTCAAAGCCGTTAGAGCACTAGCCTTAAGCAAAAAAATCTCAAGGACAGTGCCCAGGCCCTGAGTTCAAGCCCCATGACTGACCCCAAAAAAATAAATATTAAAAATAAACAAAATAATAATAACAACAAAAACTCACCAGGACCCCGCAGTATAAATTTTCTGTGCCACTTGCTTCCTTGGTCCTGGACATTGCTGTTTGGAGTTGATTTGGCAGCTTTTGCTTTTCCCTTCCTTTTATATAGTGCCTTGACTTCTCTTTCCTGCTTACCTCTTACAGTGTGTAGCGCTAGAATGGCTGTTACCCCAGGGGGTTCCTGCAGAGCTTTTGCTGGCCTAGTGGGAAGGTACATGTATAACTCAAAGGAAATTTGATTCCGTACATAGGAACAGAGTGATCAAAAGACTGGAGGTTTTCTGGTGGCAGAAATCCTTGGGGATTCTCTCTATTAATTCTCATAACCTAGACTCTTAAAGCTTACCTGCTCCTACCTAGTCTTCTCAAGTTCCTTTTAATCAACATTCCCTTGAAATAAATGAGCTTCCTGATCACATATATATCCTTCCAATAGCTTCTTTTAGATTAAGATAACAAATGTCAGCCAGGCATTGGTGGCTCATACCTGTAATCCTAGTTACTCAGAAGGCTAAGATCTGAGGATCACTGTTCAAAGCCATCCTGGACAGGAATGTCCGTGAGACTCTTATCTCCAATTAACTACTAAAAAGCTGGAAATGGAGCCACAGCTCAAAGTGGTAGAGTGTTAGCCTTGAGCACAAAAGCTCAGGGACAGTGCCCGGGCCCTGAGTTCAAGTCCTAGAACCGGCACAGGCGCGCGCACGTGCGCACACACATGCTCGATAACTCAAATCAGTTTCCATTGCTTGCACAGAGTTCTAATTATGTTTCTATTTCTTCCTATTTCAAGTAGAGGCTGGTACAGAGATTTCTCCTATTTTCAAATGCCAGTGTGCTAGCTTGGCTATGAGCTAAGACCATAACCACATACCCCCTCCCTCTCCTTCTCTCTCACCCGGCTTGTTTTCCTGTAAAGCCAATCCAAATACTTTCAAAGTCAAGATTGCCTTAGACTTTGATGCTCTTTGTGCTTCTAGCTCACTGCTCTTTTCTTGTCACAGCATCTGAGACAGACTATATGTGGTCATCTCTTGATCTCCAATTTCTGCACTCAGCCTCCCTCCCCGACCCTTTCTCATCTGGCCATGGGCCAGTTCCTCACTGAAATTACTCTCTTGAGCCACATCTCTCCTGACTAGTGGTCAGAGAGCAACCCCTAGGGAACCAATCCTCTGTAACAAGCATAACGAAATCTTTCTGATTCCTTTCAAAAGTCATCAAGAACATTCCTTATGGTGGAGACAAGAGCAAGACCTTTCTGGATGGTTTGCTTTACAGGAAAGGCAGAAAATTCTTGTCCTTCACAAAAAATTTGCCTAATGCTGGGCACCAGGGGTCATGCTTATAATCCTAGCTACCAAGGAGGCTGAGATCTGAGGATCACAGTTCAAACCCAGCCTGGGCAGGAAATTCCATGAGACTCTTATCTCTGATTAATCACCAGAAAACCCAAAGTGGTGCTGTGGCTCAAGTGATAGAGCTCTAGCCTTGAGCTGAAGAACTCAAGGACAGTGCCCAGGCCCAGAGTTCAAGCTCCACGACCGACAACAACAACAAAAAAAAGCCAGGTGCCAGTGGCTCACGCCTGTGAGTGACTACCCAGGAGGTTGAGCTCTGAGGATTGAGGTTCAAAGCCTGCCCGGGCAGGAAAGTCTGTGAGACTCTTATCTCCAGTAAACCACCAGAAAACCAGAAGTGGCTCAAGCAGTAGAGCGCTTCCCTTGAGCAGAAGAGCACAAGGACAGGACCCAAGCCCTGAGTTCAAGCCCCATGACCAACAAAAAAAATCTCTCTAATATCTATCTATCTATCTATCTATCTATCTATCTATCTATCTATCTATCTATCTATCTGCCTAAGAACTTAACTTATTCAAGTCATTTTAGAGATGACAAAGATACTTAAAAGACTGTACTTTCCGCTGCTAGGTAGTAGAAGACAGATGTAAAGGGAATTCATATTAATTTACCCACTGTGGTAGGGACTTTCCATGACAGTATGGAGCTACTACCCTTCTTACCTATGTACTATGTGCCTGGCACTATGCAAAATACTTTCTACACATTGTCTTATTCTCACAACACTCTAGGGGTGAGTATTACTATCTCATTTTGCAGATGAGGAAATGGGCTGAGAAAAGTTAGATAAACTGCTTTAAAATATCTAGCCAGGCCTGTAAGCCTAGCTACTCAGGAGGCTGAGATCTGAGGATTGAGATTCAGAGCAGGAAGTCCATGAACTTAGGATCTTGGATTCAGTGTTGCAGCAGAATGCTTTGCCCTGTACATGACTGTTTTTATTCAAAATCATCTCAATGCAGATGAAAACGACCTTGGATAGGATGCTGAAAGTCCTAACTTTGAACCATATTTTGTTTTTATTAACAATGTAACCTTGACTAAAGTATACAAACCCTCTAAGCCTTGATTTTCTCATTTATATAACTGGAGATAGAATTAGTTGCACAGCCCTAAAGAGAAAAGTCACTGCATTCCTAAGACACTATGTAAATTATTGTTAGATGATTGCTCATAGAGGAATGAGGAAAAATCCTGATCTTATTGTCAGGCCTGCATGAGAGCTGGAGAGACACTGATGCTGTCAAACCTGTGTCTCAGTTCCAAACTCCTCTCTCTCTTTCCCTCCTTTTCTCCCTCCCTCCCCTTCCTTTCTCTCTTACTTCGTCAGTCCTTGCCTGAACTCAGGGACTGGACACTGGCCCTGTCAAGGTGAGCACTTTACCACTCGAACCACAGCTCCACTTTCAATTTTTTGGTGATTAATTGGAGATAAGAGTCTCATGGACTTTCATGCCTGGGCTGGTTTCCAACCTTGATCTTCAGATCTCAGACTTCTGAGTAGCTAGGATTACAGGGTGAGCCACCAGCATCCCACAAACTCTTCTTTCTTTTAACTGTCATCTTG
>NW_012267218.1:28838349-28848979 GCF_000151885.1 Dipodomys ordii
GTGTGTGTGTGTGTGTGTGTGTGTGTGTGTGTGTGTTTGGGGGGGGGGTCAGGTTGCCATCTCTTCCTCCCCTCCCCCGCCCCCCTGCAAAGAGCACCCCCAAGGCCGCCTCGGGAGGACAGAGTGGGGCGCCAGGCTGGGCAGGGGCTGAGGAGCCATGGATCCTCTTTTGAGTTTGAGACTGGGGACTTCTCCCCAGTGTGCATGGAAAAAAAGTGGGTGAGGGTGGGCCGCACACCTGGGCATTCTCTTCCTCCCAGGTCTGTGCCCAGCCTGCAGTCAGGGGCCCAGCCCGGTCCCTGGCTGCCAGCTCCCCGATCTGTGGTCCTTGGTGAGAGATGCAGGGGGCCGGGATGCTCATGGCAAGGGCAGGGAGACTCTGGCATCCTTCCCAGGTGTCTTCCTTTCCTTTTTCCATGTCCAGTCAGAAACTGACCCCTTTGCCTTCTTTTCCTGTCTTCATTTTTTTTTTTTTAAATTGGGATGTCTTAGAGTGGAAAGGGTATGTTTGGTTTCCATTGAGACCGTGGCAGGTTGCTTTGATGCTGCTTCAAGATTCTTTCTGGAGAAAAAGAGGGACTCTGAGAAGCTGTCTGCCAGGGTAACCTTGGTGGTGGCGGCGTGTGTGTGTGTGTGTGTGTGTGTGTGTGTGAGAGAGAGAGAGAGAGAGGGTGTTGTTCAGTTCATCCACAGACCACCCCAGTAAAAAACTGCTATTCCATCTGGAAGCCTAGGTTCTTTTCTTTGCTGTACCTGGGAAAGGGTCAAAGGGAGATCTGAAAGATGTGCTCTGGGGGTGGGGTGAGGTGTGTGTGGGGTAATACAGTTTCTTTCTTAGTAGAAAACAGATCAGATCCCAGCACCCCAGTTCCCACCTTTGTGTCTGCAGGAGCAAGGTGCCTTTAGCTTGCTGCTGGTGTGCATGTGACCAGTGTGGCTCCTGTCCTGTGGCAGGACAGCCCTCCCATAGCTGATCTCCACCCCCTCCCCCTTCTTTATGGTTGGAAAGAGCTACATCTTCTGACCTATGGACACAGAAGGCATTGGAGGCTCTGGACTTCTGGGGACTGGCCGGCCTCTCCTGTGAGTGAGCTGATGACACAAGTGGTTGTAGGGATGGGGCCTTCCGGGACAACTAGAGCTAGAGGCATGGAAGGGTGGGCTGAGATGAAGCTTCCTCCCCACCCCTGAGAATTTGTATTTACAGAAAGAGATGAGCCATGGAGGATGGGTATGGGTGGGGTGTCTGGTCCTAGAAAAAAAGTTGACCACTGAAAGATACAGGACCATTAAGGGATCGTAGAAAATGAAGTGCCTTGAAGTTTAGATCTGTCACCCTGAACATATTGCTAGAGTCAGGGTCCCCATACAGGCGCCGAGCCAGCCAGGTCCACTTCTGTGGACCTTTCCACTCTGAGTAGGGTTGATTATTGCTCAGATCCTCTACTGGATTTACCCCAAGCTGTTCATTCCTAGCCGAGGATAATGATATGGAGGCCTGACCGCCCCACTCCCAGGGGTGAGAGAGCTGGCTTTTCATGGACTGACTGTTACTCAAATGTACGGGCTATAAGATGGGAAATTGATACTCCCTTGACTCCGTCTTTGAAAGTGATGAGGCATGAATTCTTACATTTACAAAGTGATTTAAGAGCCTCAGGTCTTTGGAATGAAAGATATTAAATGAGTTAGTGAGCCTTATACTGCATTTAGTTCGGTTGTATCAGACTTGCATATTGTGTCTAAAGGGAAAGGTGTCATTTTACAGGAAAAGGCTAAATTACAGCTTTTGTGATAGGGAAAGCCAACACTGGTTGGCTTCAAAAGTGTAGTTGTTATCAGAAAAGCTGTTGCCTCAGGTATACAGGCAGCAAGTGTTTGTTGTTGGTTTTTGTTTGTTTTTCTGTCAGCCTCTGTTCTCAGGATGTGTTAGAGCTCCTTCCTGGTTGGGATTTCCCTGGGAAACATCAGGCCAGGATGTCACCCTCCAAGCTCTGAGAAGGGTCTTTGATGATGTCAGCGGGGGTGGGGTGGGGTCTGATGTCATATGGATACTGTTGAGGCAGGCTGGCCCCATCAACAGTCCTATCAGATCTGGCTGTCCTTGAAGAAGAAAAGGGATAGCTAACCCTCCCCCAATCAGAGGGCTCTCAAATTTGTGTCCTTCTGACTCTCCTTCCTCTTCTCTCCACCCCTGAATTACAGACAAAGTGTTTTGGGTATTAGTTTTTTGTATTTCAGGAACATTCCTTGTAAGATGTGGATAATTTCTCTCTTGGTAAACTCTTAGCTCCCTTTGTGTTAATACCTTGGTGGTGGGGATATGGGGAAGGATTCCTATAAACCAGACTTTCTGGCCAGATTTTCTGCTTCTCTCTGCCCCTCCCCCTTCCATTTCTCAGACGTAAAAAGTAAAGCGTAAACTGATTCAGGAGGAAAGGGAAGAGAGGTCATTTTCTTTTTTAAATTGTAGTTCCCCTTGAGGGAAACTGAGTCATACTGAGAGTCAGCACTTTGGCTGTGGCATATGTGAACAGGCATGTTGAGTGGATTTGAGAGTTATACCATGAGATAAAGAATCGTGGAGAGAAATTAGGTACCTGTGTTTGGTTTAAGATGTACACCTGCCTGAGGCTTTGAGCTGTGGGATGCTCCAGCTGCTACCATCCAAGGAAAAGGAAGTGGTTTCTGGCCTTGATACATACATCCATAGATAGACCAGAGGTTAAGTGAGTAACTCAGCTGGTTCCCAAGATAGAAAGGAAGGCCTTTCTGTCTGCTCCCTTCCCTTTGCTGGCACACACCAAGCTGCAGGGGACATCTCTCACTTTCTACAACTCTTATGGTCCAACTCAAGGTTCACTTTAACATAAGTTCCTGGGTTAGGAAGGTGGCTCAGTGGTAGAGCGCTTGCCTTGCATGCATGAGGCCCTGGGTTTGATTCCTCAGCACCACATGAGCAGAAAAAGCCAGAAGTGGCACTGTGGCTTAGGTGGTAGAGTGCTAGCCTTGAGCTGAAGAGCTGAGGGACAGAGTCCAGGCCCAGAGTTCAGGACCTACGACTGACCAAAACAAACAAACCAACAACAAACCCCAAACCAAGAAAAAAACAAAAACCATCAGTTCCCCTGGTGCATAAACTTAATGGGGTCAAGGGTGCACAGTGATACTGGTCTCCTTGCTCCTTTGAAGGATGGTTCTAAAAAGAAACCCTGTCATCTTGGTGCTTCTGTGCTAGCGTCAGGCACAAATCAGTTTGGCAATCAGAAGAATAACCACAGTCGTTACTAATTCTAACCACTCCCCTCCTTCCCCCTCTCCATTCTAACCACTCCCCTCCTTCCCCCTCTCCAAGATCCTTTACTCTGCTGGCTTCCAGGGAGTTTGAGATCCTCTCAGGGCTCCTGTTTGCGATGGTGATGTTGTAGAAGGGATAACATCACTAAAATTAGGGCACCCAGGCAGGACTTGGGTCTTCAGATTGCTTCTTTCTTTGAAAGTATGGCAGTATTCAGGACTTCACCTACCAATTAATATAGGCATATCTACTAGATAATCACACACACATACACACACACACACACACACACACACACACAAATATAAAGAGAGCACTTTCTGCCACTCCTTCCAAAAGCCACACACTTAGAATATACTGAGAAATTATCTATTTCTGACTGCTCTCGAAGTTGGGCTTGAGTGATGAAAGCCTTCTAGTTGCTTCATTCATTATTTTAGTTTGTAAGAAGCACCTCTGCCATGTGAACTTCTGGAATGAACTATTTCTATCAGAAAAAAAAATCACTCACCTTGAGTTTCAGTAAGGCCTTAACACCTGCTGGGAGGACTAGGAATACCATCCAAGAAATAGATCCAAAGTTTACCAAGAGACAATTCTCTTCTAGACTTTCTGAGAGACATTGTGGCTTTGAGCCACAGTGCACTTCCTGGGGCTCTGTGGTTTCATGGCTTGCACAGTTAGCACAGGGACAGACTCTGGAGAAGTCTTTGTAGATAATACAGGAAGCCCATCTTGTACATAACAACTGCCATTCTGTGGAGCAATGATGGGAACTTGATTTTAGCTCACTGGCAATCCTTATTCTTTCCCACTATTGTTCTTGGCCAAACTCAATCCTTGTCCCTAGTCCTTAGGTCTTCTTCCCTCTTATGCATCATTCTCATCCTCATCTATCATCATAATACTAACAATATTAAGCCAGGCACTGGTGGTACATACTTGCAATCTTGGCTACTCAGAAGGCTGAGATCTGAGGATTGCAGTTTGAAGCCAGCCTAGGCAGGAAAGTCTATGAGACTCTTGATCTCCAATTAACCACCAGAAAACTGGAAGTGGAGTTGTGGAGCAAAAGACCTTAGGGACAGCAGGGTAGGCCTTGAGTTTAAACCTCATGACTGACAAAAAATTAATAAAAAATGTTTCCATAGCCAGGAATAAGGCATCCAGTGTATAAATCATATTTTCATCTACAGTTTAAAATAAATAAGGACAAGAAATATAGCAACACATGCGATTATTCTGGATTTTTGTCTTTTATTTTCTTGCCAAAAGCAATGAGATGACCTTTTTATACTGACCTGTAGATGCTGTCAAGCTTTCTTATTCCTGCACAGTGTCTAGCATATGTGAGTGCTTCTTCAACCATCAGCAGTGGCTCTTGAATGTGATCAGATGCCCAGATTTGTAGGTCATTGGGCATTGAATCTGCTTATATGGGAGCTAATGACAGACACATTTCAGAAATCAAGCTGGGCACTAGTGGCTTGTGCATGTAGTCCTAGCTGCTCAGGAGGCTGAGATCTGAGAATTATTCAAAGCTAGTCTAGGTAGCAAAGTCCATGAGACTCTCATTTCCAATTAACCATCAAATAGCTAGAAGTGGATCTGTGGCTCAAGTGGTAGCGCATTAGCTTTGAGCTCCAAAAAATAAATAAATAAAAAGCTTAGAGACATTAGGGACAGTGTACCATCACTCAGTTCAAGCCCCAGGACTGGGGTGTTTATGCACGCAAGCGCTCTCTCTCTCTCTCTCACATACACACACACACTAAAATCAGGACATTTGGGATTCCCTCCTGACTCAATTGATGTTGCATAGCCCATTTCAGCCCCAGACTCTGAGACTTGTTATAGCCTAAGAGTTGACCACCTTAATTTATTGAATGTTTATTAAAAACCAGACATTGGGTTAAATAATATATATATATATACATATATGTATGTATGTATGTATAGTCTTTCTGTTGCAGCAAAGAGCAAGCTATCATTGATATTCCTCACTTTACAGTTGGAAACACTGAGCCTTTGCAAGGTAAAGTGACTGCACAAATCACCCAGCTGAATTAGGATTTGAACAGAGAGCTATCTGATTCTCTTGTGTATTGTGAGTGTTGAATTGAGCGGGTGATGAAACAAATGTTGAGGAAAGGATCAAAACGTAAGTACCACTAGTAAACATATAAGAAAAGTCGATGTGGCTTAAACCTAGCCAGGTAGAGGGAGATGGAAGTACAGATTTTTATTTGAAAACAGCTTCCTGATGAATGTTCAGGAAAGGTCTGTAGCCTGCAGCAGGGAAGTAGGCCAGATGGCCTGGGAGCTTTTTTTTTTTTTTTATAAGGGGAACAGGATTTTTGCTTGGCATAGGAATGTATCATATAAACCCTATTTCATTGTGATGCCAAAATTTTCTTCTTGCTGGCCAATTTTCCTCTTCCTCTTCTTGGGTAGCATTTTCCTCTTTGTTACCCTGTTGCTGCTAGTCCTAACAACTTAGCTTTTCAGATTTCTGACTCTAATCTTCATTTTCCAGCGTAGTTTCTGGGCCATCCTTTTGCCTGTCGTTATCATACAGCTGGGAGGGCTGATTATGATGCCAATCCCAGGTATACTCTGCAAAGTACAGAAAGAATTAGACTGTTCTCCTGGAAAGGATTTCTGGCCACTGAGTAGTCCATTTAGAGATGACTAGTTCATTGAGATCCATTCATTTTTTGTTCAAGGCAAGTTAGCTATATACCTCTTCTAGTATTTTGAGGTGTTTGTAGAGGAGGAATGAGGGTTGAGGGGTATCATGGAGGAGATGAGCTATCTTTTCTTAGAGTTACCAAGATGCTGCATGATAGAGCATGTGATAGGAGCTAGGAAACAAGTCTCCTGCCAAAAACCCAAGCCTCTTCAAGATAACATAAGCACACAGATCATGTAGCTAATAAGTGCCCTAGCTCTGCCCAGCTCTACCAACTCTGGGCATGCGACATGAATTCATTGGCTTTTAGTTTCCTTACCTATAAAATAAGTATTGAAAGAGATGTTCTGTAGCCACTCTTTTAAGTAGTTAATTCTGGATGGTCCAGTTGAATCTGGATGGTTCTGGCTTTTCGCCTGGAAGAATTCACTCAATAGGGAACTGTAAGAAAGAGCGGGGAGAGAAAAAGTAGAGTTGAATGAGAAGGTTAAGGGACAGAGTCAGAGCTAGAGTAAGAAGCTTCTTGTGAAGAGGAACTGGGTTCT
Source organism: Dipodomys ordii (assembly GCF_000151885.1). NCBI lineage: Eukaryota > Metazoa > Chordata > Mammalia > Rodentia > Heteromyidae > Dipodomys > Dipodomys ordii. Next base: position 28,844,885 of record NW_012267218.1, read on the forward strand.
TTTCTTCGTTTTTCCAGTAGTACAGTAGAGAGGTGGCATTTGCTTACCTTTCTACTCACTATTTCTTAACCACAAAGAACACTCTCCTATTTCATTTTAAACGTCACTTCCCCTTCCTCTTCTCACTGTCCCTTGGGGAGAAACCCTTAAGTGAAGGCAGAAGTAAAGTGGTACATTTGGGCTATGTTTCACGTTCTGCACTTGAATTGGGTAGACTCCAAGGCCTGGAGTAACCCAAGCTTCTAACTCTCTCCCTACTCCCCTGTCACCAGTCAGGTCTCTAGGACTTGAAGACTTCAGTTGATGCTTTCTGGGTGATTTGGTGTTAGTGAGAACATACCTCTTTTGCTGCCCTGCCTCTACCTGAAAATGAAGATCAAGCCATAAACTCAGCCCAGGAGTCCAGGAACCATGAGTCTTTGTTCATGGAATAGGGCAATTTGGAATTCCCTTTGAAAAAGCATTTGACCCAGGGATTCTCTCAGTTATCAATAGTACCTTCTGTTTTCATTTCATCATACTCAGTGTTGAAGAGCAAACAAGTTCCCACCAAAACCACCAAATCAATCCGAATCAATCATTTCTGTCCCTGCCCATCTTATCTCTTTATTGTTATACCAGTAATTTCTAATGGTGATTGCTGTACCACTAGGTGTATGAAGGACAGACTTAGTTGGTGTGATGTGGGAACAAACATTTTGCAATAACTATATTTCTTTTTTTTTGGGTCCGGTCATGGGGCCTGAACTCTGGGCCCGGGCGCTGTCCCTCAGCTCTTCAGCTCAAGGCTAGTTCTCTACCACTTGAGCCACAGCGCCACTTCTGGCTTTTTTCTTTTTGCTTATGTGGTACTGAGGGATCGAACCCAGGGCCTCAGGCATGCAAGGCAAGCGCTCTACCACTGAGCCACCTTCCCAGCCGGCAATAACTATATTTCTGACTAAAAAGAAACATGACTCATTGGCATGTACTCATGATGCAACTTAATTTTGTGTCCCGCTATCACTTTATGCTTATTTAGTGGGATTAGTTCTTCCTTTGTCCTGGGACAAAGGAAGTAGAAGGTATGGCAGTTACCTTAAATCACAAACATGGTCTCCATTCAGTACTTCACACACACCCAAGCCTTTGTCATTGGACTGGGAGTGGTGGGAAAAGGCTCATGGGCCAGTATTGGCTCCTGGTTCTCAGTTTCCTGGACCTGGCAGGTATTTAATGCTGACTCTCTTGAGGCTATGCACATGGATTTTTCCAAGATCCTTCTTCCCCCAACTGTGAGAATATTCACTCTCCATTGTCTTGGGGAAAAAATACTCCTTTGGTTTCCTTTCCCTTTTTCCCTTCCCTCCCTCTCTGCCTCCCTCCCTCACCTTCCTTCCTTCCTTCCTCCCTCCCTCCCTCCCTCCCTTCCTTCCTTCCATGTTGTGCCAGTCCTGGGGCTTAGATTCAGGGCCTGGGCTCTGTCTCTGAGCTTTTTTTTTTTTCTTTTGCTGAAGACTAGCACTCTACCACTTGAGCTACAGCTCCACCTCTGGCTTTTTGGTGATTACTATAGCAAAGAGTCTCATGGAATTTTCTGCTCAGGTTGGCTTTGGACTGTGATCCTCAGATTTCAGGATCCTGAGTAGCTCGGATGACAGATGTGAGCCACTGGCACCTGGAAAAAATTTTTTTTTCTCTATTCTACATCATTGTTCCTTCCTCAATACTTAAAATCCAGGAATTTACCTGTAGCCTTTTCCCATTAAGGTCCTTTAGTCTGTCTGAGTAAAGGACAACTGCAACTTTGACCTGTGTATGGTCCACATTAGTCCCAGGATGCAATGGTACAATGACCCTGGAATGGCAGGGCCGTACACATCAGTACTCCCTGTCCACCAGCTGGACCTCAGGGCAAATTCTCTATTGTGAACTCACACCCACCAGCAGCACTGCCTAACTTTCTTTGCAAAGATGCCCTCCAATGTCTATTGATTTCGACTCATCAATACCATTGCTTGAAGGTTCAGGACTCTTTGCATAGATTTTGCAAATAATCTTAGTTGGCTGGAGGAGAATAATGTATGCAATATGTCTGTCTGTCTGTGAACTTGACTTTTAGAAATCACCCTTTGCTGCATGATCATCAGCAAGAACTTCACATTTCTTCACTTCTCATCATGAAGTATAAAACACTTTGAATCCAGTCTGCTGCCTTTTTTCTTTAAGAGACCTAATATATGCTTAGCAAGTCTATTCTTAAATCTAAACCTTGCATTTAACCAGTGTTAGTAAAGGTTGACTTAGACTAATAAGGCCATCTAAGGCTAGTTACATGTCATGTGTTAATAGATGTCACCACAGAAATGCTCGTTTGTTAACTTAGGAGACCCTGCTGTGGGAACTATGTACTTTACAATATGTGCTCTATATTACTTTCTTGTGTGTGTGTGTGTGTGTGTGTGTGTGTGTGTGTGTGTGTGTGTGTGTGTGTATGTTGGTACTGGGGCTTGAATTTAGGGACAGGGTGCTGTCCCTTAGCTTTTTCCTTCAAGGCTGGTGCTCTACCATACACTAACACTTGGAGGTTTTTTGTTTTTTGTTTCCTAGTCCTGGGGCTTGAACTCAGGGCTGGGGCACTGTCCCTGAGCTACTTTTGCTCAAGGCTAGCACTCTATCACTTGAGCCACAGCACCACTTCCAGTTTTTTCTGCTTATGTGGTACTGAGGACTCTAACCCAGAGCTTCATGCATACTAGGCAAGCACTCTACCAACTGAGCCACATTCCCAGCCCCACTTGCAGCTCTTTTGCTGGTCAATTGGTGATAAAAGTCTTATTGACTTTCTTGCCTGAGCTGGCTTTGAACCTTGATTTTCACATTTCAACCTCCTGCCTAGCACCAGTCTACATGATAAAATTCTAAAATATTCTGAATTCTAAGGACTCAGGATAAAGGTTATGATGCTATATAACATTTCTTATCAGAGCTATTGTTGGTATGGGAGTGGGTAAGATTTTTGGACAACATGGAACTTTACATGGAACTTGCCTCATTAATATCCCTTTGATCACAGCCCTGGTTTTTACATAGTTATAGCCCTTGGCTATGATTTGATTTTTTTTGAAATGTTGCATTAAAATATAATTTCTTTTGATTCCTAAGTTTCTTTTGACACCTGATTAAATTTTGGACTGAAAATGAATGCTTTTTCTTTCTTTTTTTTTTTAAAGGCTGAGCTTGACCTTAGGATTCTCAGTCTTCTTGCTTCAGTCTTTCAAGTGTGGGATTACAGGTTTGAGCCACTAATCCCAGCTGCAAATGTCTTTTTTGTCAGTTGCGGGGCTTGAATTCTGGGCCTAGACACCATCCCTCAGCTCTTTAGCTAAAGGGTAGTGCTCTACCACTTGAGCCACAGCACCACTTCTAGTTTTCTGAGTGTTTTATTGGAGATAAGAGTTCTCCTGGACTTTTCCTGCCCGGGCTGGCTTTGAACCTCCATCCTCAGATCTCAGCCTCCTGAGTAGCTAGGATTATAGGCATGAGCCACTGGTGCCTGGCCAAATGTCTTTTGTTGTTGGTGGTGATGGTGGTTGTGGGGCTTGAACTCAGGGCCTGGAGGCTGTCCTTGAACTTTTCTGCTCAAGGCTAGCTAGCACTCTACCACTTGCGCCGTGATCCACTTCTGGCTTTCTGGTGGTTAATTGGAGATAAGAGTCTCATTACTTTCCTGCCCTGGCTGATTGGTTGATTGATTGATTTGACTGATTGATCCTCAGATCTCAGTCTCCTAAGTATCTAGGATTATAGGCAGGAGCCACTAGCACTTGGTAGACCAGTGTCTTTCTTGCCTCACAAAAAGGCATTGACTGCCTTGTGGCTTAGTCCCAACAGGATGCCTTACCCCCCCCATCCCCACCCCCCGGCCAGTCTTGGGGTTTGAACTCAGGGCTCTGTCCCTGAGCTTCTTTTGCTCAAGGCTAGCACTCTACCACTTGAGCCACAGTGCCAAGTCTGGCTTCTTCTGTTTATGTGGTACTAAGAAATTGAACCCAGGACTAGCACTCTACTACTAAACCACATTCCCAGCCTGCAACAGGATTTTTTTTTTTTTTT
>NW_012267218.1:28849735-28887364 GCF_000151885.1 Dipodomys ordii
CAAGGCGAGTGCTCTACCACTTGAGCTACAGCGCCACTTCCGGTTTTCTGGTGGTTTATTGGAGATAGGAGTCTCACGGTCTTTCCTGCCCGGGCTGGCTTTGAACCACGATCCTCAGATCTCAGCCTCCTGAGTAGCTAGGATTACAGGTGTGAGCCACCAGCGTCCGGCTCAACAGGATTCTTAAACCACAGAGCTTTCCTCTTTTCCTTGGCTGTGATTCTGTGATAAACTGGTGGGTCCTTAAAAGAGTAGGGGCTTACTTCTCAGCAGGTTTAACACAGAGGAAAGTTTGAAAACAATACAGATATGTAATGATGAAATCTAAGGTATTCTATTGTGTTTAATTTTATGTTTAGTTATTTGAGGAAACTAATAGTAGCAGTGACACAGAATTGCATATTTGAGTAGATAGGCTGGCTAGGAGAGCCCTGTTTATATACAGACCTTGCATGAGATAGGAGACTGTTCCTTTTCTTTCTCTCCAGTCCACCTCCATGTCTCCTCAGATTTGGAGAACCTACCAGTCACCTGTCCCTTCCTGAGCAAAAGGTACATCTGTTTTTGTTTTTGACTTTTTTTGTTTAAAAAATGATAGCCAGAACTGGACACCAGTGATGCTTGTATTCCTAGTGACACAGTATGATCATGATCAAGGCCAACTTGGGCAAGAAGTTTACAAAACTTAATCACTAATTCACAAAAAGCTTGCTGGAGGTATGGCTCAAGTGGTTCAGTGTGACTCAATTGGTTGAGTGTCAGCCATGAGCAAGAAAGCCAAACCAAAGTGTGAGGCCTCAGGTACCTAAACACACACACACACACACACACACTCACACACACACACAGAATAATGGCCAGGCCTGTGGAGTTTAGGCTACCTTTCTGTCATTAAATAGCCAGGCCAACTCTGAATCTGAGCCTTGACTACTTACTTCAACCTATTGGAGGTCCTCTGGGGTGCTTACTTCTCTATCCTTATTCCTGCTCACGATTCCTCACAACATAGCCTTTTCCATAAATATCCTTAAGCATTCTCTTACATACTGTTTACTCGCCTTCTCATCCATTAAGGAGGATATGCCATAGATGGAGCCTGGCACCTGGTTCTTTAACGTCTTCTAAACACATCTCTGTGTCCAGATATTGAACCATTTATCATTTCCCTGCTCCTTCAGGTGACTTGGGATTTTCTTTCTATTATTATTATGCTGGAAAAAAAATGCTGCAAAATTGTGATCATTTGAATTAAACCAGGAAAATGGAATTTCACAAAGGCAGACAGTTGAATAGTTTTTCATAAGCCCCTTAGTTTGACCACATTATCTGTGTACTTATCATTTGGAAGCTTCTTATTGGTGTCAGTGAAAGACCATTGTCTTCATTGATCATTGAGCAGTAAAATCCATCTTGATTTTGCTCAGCCTCGAGTCCCTCTTTGCACTGCAGTTTTCCTTGCTTCCAGAGGCATATGATCTACATTGGTACCTTCATTTTATTTAGCAAAAAAATTTGTAATGCCTCATAAGTACCCTGAAAAACAGATACTATGTGTGCCTATATACATTCACTTTAATTTTTTTATTAATTTTTGTAATACTTAGGATCAAACTCAGCACTCACATGCTAGAAAAATACTCTACCATTAAGCTACATCCCCAACCCAAATGTGTGTAAATGTGTGTGAGAGACACACATTTATCCCAGGCTTGAATTGAAGTGTCCATCATCCTGCCTCTGCCTCTCAAGTGCTCGGATTGCAGGCGTGTACCACCAATATAACCAAAAAGTCTCATGTATTCTAATATGCTATTGCTTGGACATAACCACACAGAAGCTGGAAGGATACAGTCAGGTGCCTGAACCTTTACAAAGTCACTGAGAATGTAATAATCACAAATACTCATGTGATACAGGTTATTTGTGTGGGTGACTCAAATTCCAAATGTGCTGCTGGTGGTTTTGTCATTCTCCAAATTGATGTACCTTTCTTGTAAAGTGCCCAAGAACATAGAGTACAATATTTCCTCAATTTACCTACTAATTCAGCCCCTATAAAAACCATGCACAATACAGGCCTGACGTCACATCACTCTGGAGGAGGCTCTCAAGTTCAAGGCCAGACTCAGCTATGTGCAAGACTCTATCTCAGAAATCGATGACAAGGACTGAAAGAGTAGTTCAAGTGGTAGAGCACTTGTCTAATAAGCATGAGCCTCTGCGCTCCAACCTCAATACTGCTAAAAACAAAACTATAAAACAAGGGAGCTAGGAAGGTGGCTCAGTGGTAGAGCTTGCCTTGCATGCCTGAGGCCCTGGGTTCGATTCCTCAGCACCACATAAGCAAAAAGAAAAAAGCGGGAAGTGGCGCTGTGGCTCAAGTGGTAGAGTGCTAGCCTTGAGCTGAAGAGCTGAGGGACAGCACCCAGGCCCAGAGTTCAGGCCCCATGACTGGACCCCCCCAAAAAAAATAAAATAAAAATAAAAAACAAAAGAATGACAAAATCTATCAAAGGGACTGGGGCTCTAACTCCACAGTAGAGTGTTTACCTAATGTGAATGAGGCTCTAGTTTGAAATCCTAGCTCTGCAAAGCAAAACCACTTAAAATAAAAGGTTGTTGGCACAGATAATAATAGATAGGCTTTTTGATTACTTGTTGCCCAGTGCACCATTCTACACTGATGCAGGCCCCATGTGAGAACTACAGAATACCAGGCATTGCTCCTCTGGGTACCTGTAGAACTCCCCACCTACTGTGGGGTTGACAGAGCTGCCCCTAGTCTTCTTTACTGGCCTTGAATAGCCAAAGACTCTGGGAGTTTGTATTCTAGGCCTGGCTTACAGTAGTACAATGTTTGTATGACCTTAGTTAGGTTACATTTCATTTCATATGCCTGGGTCTCTTCTCTGTGAAGGAGATTAACATGACAATGTGGGTTGGGGATGCAGCTCAGTGGAAGAACCCTCGTCTGGCATGGGTGGTGTCTTGTGTTTGATCAACAAAACTGTACAATTAAAAAAATTAATTAAAAAACATAAGCCAACAAAGGAGGAGGCTACAATGCTTGATAAGAAATGTACTCATTATCTTGCCCATGTAATTGTAACCCTTCTGAACAGTATTTTTACAATAAAAAAAAAAAAAAAGTAAGCCAGGCTGGGAAGGTGGCTCAGTGGTAGAGCGCTTGCCTTGCATGCATGAGGCCCTGGGTTTGATTTCTCAGCACCACATAAACAGAAAAAGCCGGAAGTGGTACTGTGGCCCAAGTGGTAGAGCGCTAGCCTTGAGCTAAAGAGCTGAGGTTTAGTGCTCAGGCCCAGAGTTCAAACCCCATAACTCCCTTTCCCCCAAAAAACCCCCAAAAAAACAAAAACAAAAACTGTAACTCAGGCATTGGTGGCTCACACCTGTAATCCTAGCTACTCAGGAAGCCGGGATCAGCAAAAGTTGAAAGTGGAGGTATGACTCAAGTTGTAGAAAGCCATCCTTGATTTTAAAACAAAAGAAAAACAATAAAAAAAAAACCCAGTGAAACAAAACAAGCAAGAGCACAAGGTCCTGAGTTCAGGCCCTAGTACTGGCACAGGAAAAAGAAAAGTGCCTTAGGATTACTGGAGTGTGGCTCACTGTGTTCCCCGCAATCTCAGAACAGCACGGAATATCCTGCGTGTCCACAGTGGACAGCCCATTCACAAGCTCTTCTTGCTGTGATTTTTAGCCCTTAAACATCTTAGATCTCTTCAAAGAGAAAGAAAGGAAAAGAGAGGGAAGGAAGAGAGGGAGGGAGAAGGAAAAAGGAAAGTAGAAAGGAAGGAAAAGGGAGAGAGGACACGTCTTTCATGTCTGCTTGTCTAGCTATTTTTTTTCCTTCTCTTCACAAGCTCATTTCTCACGTCCCCTCTACACACTAGCCCAATGACCTCCTTCCTCCATGGTCACCAGTGCCTCTGTGTTGCCAAGTCTTTTCCATCTCTGTGTAACCTGCCTCTTTAGCTGACCCTGCCCTGGGTCATTCTCCTACTTCTGTTTCCTGGTTGTTCCAGGGCTCCTTTCCCAGGGTTCCTCCAGCCTTTTTTATCCTTCCTTAGGCCCTTTCAGACCACTTCATCTTCTACCAGCACTGGATGTCACCCCTGTACCCTCTCCCCCACAATGTTCCTCCTTCTGCAGTGCTCCATCCAGCTGGAATCCCAAACCTATCTCCAGCCTCCGGCTGGCAGTTCACACTTAGTGCATCTGAAATGCGGCTTATTGTGGCTCCCAGACTCCCATCTCCCCACCCCTTCTGTCTGTCTTCTCTTATAATGGCCTGACATTGCCCAAGGCAGTTGTCTGTATGTCATCCTTAACTCATTCCCCTCTCCTCCCAATAGAGCACTCATGGAGTCCTATCAGTCATGCTTTCCTAATAGCCTTGCACTAATTTATTGTGTTTCTTAATAGTTGTCACTAATTCGTGGTGTCTGCTAAACTGCTAATTTTCTACTTGGACTGGAAGATGACCCTGAATTAGGGTCTTAAAAGTAACTAAATATTATTCTAAATTATAAGTTTTGAGAAGCAATAGAGTTTATATGGTTACTGTGCCATAATCACTTCTTCTTGATTCATGCTCATTTCTTTTTTTTTTCTTTCCCTCACAGTGCTGAGGATGGAAACCAAGACCCCAAATGTGCTAGGCAAGCCCTGGACCACTTAGCTAACCCCCCTTTCCTTTTAAAAATAATTTTCTTCGGTGCCCTATCATAGATGGGACCCTGGTGTGTATAGTGTGCCAGCAGCCAATCAGGACCATGTAATGTGGGTTAGCTGCCTTTGGCCTGGATTGAGGTCTTTGAATCTATACGCTTTGTACATACTTGGGAACACAAACTAGATACTGAATGAGTAATTACTTATGAATGAATATGTAGATGTAGGTATGAATAATAAGATGAACTTGGAAAGTCTTGTTTAGGTAAAAAGCACTGTGAGAATGTAAGTCATTGGCAGTTTTCCAAGTATTTGATATTACAATAGAATTACCAAGATTTTGGCACAGTGGGTAAATCAGGTGGCAGAGCACCTACCTAGCAAGTGTAGAGTCTTAAGTTCAAACCCCATATTACACACATACACTCACACACACTAGTAGCAACACAGCTGGAGCAGTGAACCTGAGGAGGGGCACAGTGCTTGTGTCAGTGGGAGAGTTATTCTGGAGTTAGCTCATGGGGATGCCAGTGGGGTGTTGGAAATGGGGCATCTGCCCTAGAAAGCCTGAGTGACATCTCAAAGACAGAAACGTGGCCTGGACCATTTTTAAAAAAGCCAATAGCATATAAAACCCTGAAGCTATAGTTTAACAGGTATACCCTGACACATGAGAGCTTAGGGCAAAACAGGTGTCAATACTTGGAGAATATATTAGGTAGGGATAGTTCTCAAAGTTTAACCCTGTTTTCTGCCATTAGGATGGAGGCCTCCTGCAACACTGATCTTGGGAAAAGAAAGGAATAAAACGATGGAGAAGCAAGAAAAGGGAGGGAGGAACTATGCCTTTGAGGAACATTTTTTTTTGCCAATCCCAAGGTTTGAACTCAGGGACTGGGCACTGTCCCTTAGCTTCTTTTTTACTCAAGGCTAGCACTCTATCATTGAGCCACAGCACCACTTGTGGCTTTTTCTGTTTGAATCGAACCCAGGGCTTCATGCATACTAGGCAAGCACTGTACCACTAAGCCACATTCCCAGCCCTTTGAGGAACATTTTGACAGGTAGAAGTCCCATAGCTGAAACGTTTGTGCCCACTGAAGACATCTGATAAGTACTAGATTTGCCCTTCATATGTCTATATCCTTCCCATTCCCACCATCCACTTTGTTTCCTTGATTGTGGGATTTGAACTCAGGACCTGGGCGATATTCCTAAGCATTTTTGTTCAAAGCTAGTGCTGTACCACTTTGAGCCACAGCACCACTTCCAGTTTTCTGGTAGTTAATTAGAGGTAAGAGTGTCATGGGCTTTCCTGCCTGGGCTGGCTTTGATCTCAGCTTCCTGAGTAGCTAGGATTACAGGTGTGTGTTGGGGTGTACTGGGGTTTTAAACGTACAGCCTTGTGCTTGTTAGGCAGGTGCTCTACCACTTGAGCCATGCTTCAGTTAGTCCTTTTTGTACCAGTCCTGGGCTTGAACTCAGGGCCTGGGCGCTGTCCCTGAGCTTCTTTGTGCTCAAGGCTAATACTATACCACCACTTGAGCCACAGTATCACTTCCAGCTTTTTCTGAGTAGATTACTGGAGATAAAAGTCTCATAGAAATTCCTGCCCGGGCTGGTTTCCAATGCAGCCCTCAGATCTCAGCTTCCTAAGCAGTTCGGATTACAGGTGTGAGCCACTGGCACTGAATCCCTGTTTTGCTTTTGCTTGTTTTAGCAGTACTGGGGTTTGAACTCAGGGCACTGCATTTGTTAGGCAGGCAAGTCATTTGGGGGACACTACCCATGTGGAAGAACCTGCATGTGTTGAGCTCAGCTCAGTTGAGTCACCACTTCACAATTATTTTCTGCTGACTGGTCATGAGAAACAAATGCTTATTTGTCATGCATGCAAATAATATAGAAGAATGTTATTGTGCAGGCTACTCAGCTTTATTGTATATCGCAGAGGTATAAAAAGGAGCTTCGTGTCTTCTCTGGCTCTTGAAGCTGCCTGCAATAGAGCAGGGGGAGACAAGACTTGGACTCACTGAAAGGTAAAGGGCAATATACTGTGACTGCACAGGGAAGTCCCCTAGAACTGGGCCACAACCCTGGAGGAGAGATGCCGCTTCAGCAGCTGAGGAAAGGTGTCTTAGGAGTTTGCAGGAAGAGGGATAAGGGGGATTGTGGGTGTTAAGTTAGGTGCCAGTAATTTTTTTCTTTTTCAGTTTTCATCTCACTGGAGGGTAATTGTTGAGGGCTTGAAGGTCAGGTTGATGCAGGTCAACGTAGAGGAGAGAGCAGGGCATTGCAGGTGGAGGGAATTCTAAGCAGAGGACTAGAGAGAAGAGACAAGTGTGTATGCTTGAGTACCATCAAATTATGGTCCACATGGACCAGTCTTGGTAAGAATAGAGGACAGGATTCACTGCCTTTGGCTCTCTCTCTCTGTGTGTGTGTGTGTGTGTGTGTGTGTGCACCTATATATACAAATGTGCCAGTACTGGGGCTTGAAGTCAGGCCTTGTGCTTTTGCTTAGCCTTTTCACTCAAAGCTGGCACTCTACCATCTGAACCACACCTCTAGTTCTAGGGTTTTTTTGCTGTTTAATTGGAGAAAACAGACTCTTGGATTTGTCTGCCCAGGCTGGCTTGGAACCTGAACCTTCAGATCTCGACCTCTTGAGTAGCGAGGATTACAGGTGTGAGCCACCTACCTTTGGCTTTGCAACATGGTTTATTCACCAAAACCTTATGAATACCTATTTGTACTAGGCATTAAAAAAGAAAAATAACCAACTTCCTCCTATGCTTGACTTCCAGCTAAAAGAAAATAAATAAAAATAATAACCTTTCTTGGGGCTGGGAAGGTGGCTCAGTGGTAGAGTGCTTGCCTTGCATGCCTGAGGCCCTGGGTTGGATTCCTCAGCACCACATAAGCAAAAAGAAAAAAGCCAGAAGTGGTGCTGTGGCTCAAGTGGTAGAGCTCTAGCCTTGAGCTGAAGAGCTGAGGGACAGCGCCCAGGCCCAGAGTTCAGGCCCCATGACCGGACCCCAAAAAAAAAATTAAAGCAGAGGGGACTCAATTGTGTTAACTGAAATGGCCTTTTTGTGGGTGAAGCTGGGGTTGGAGCCCCAACACAGCAGAAGACAAACCAAAACAGAAGCAAAAACCCAGAACAAAACAAAATCAACAAAAATGAAACTTGACTAGATGAGAAATTTGACTATTATCTCTAATCCTGATTTATCTGAAGTTCCTATAAGCAGTTTAATTTCTGCTTGGTAGCGAGGAACTTTGGCTTTTAGCCTAGCATGTTGGATCTAGTGCTGGGTTTAGTTATGGCAGAAGCCTCTTGTAGCGTTCTTTTTCATTCATTCCAACCAGAATCTCAGGATTGGCTTCTATTGGAACATATATCCATCCCTAGCCAATCATGGAGCCAGGATGATCTGATGTTTTACCATGATGGTGCCCCCATTCCTTGCCCTTGAACCATACTGATACCAACTGCTCTGGCCTTGCTAATTTCCTTCCTTCCTTCCTTCCTTCCTTCCTTCCTTCCTTCCTTCCTTCCTTCCTTCCTTCTTCCTTCCCTTTTTTTTCTTTGATCCTTTTGAAGCTAGGGCCTTACACTTAGCACACAGTCTTATCACTTGGCCTTAATATTTCTCAAACTATTTACCTTGCACTGATGTAAGATTCTCTTCACCTGCTATTCACTTTCCCTAAGCTCCTTGAATGATTTCTTCTCATCTTTCCTATCTATGCCTGAATGCTACCAATATCTTTCTCCCTAGCTAGACATGATGGAACACTTACCTATAATCCAAGGTACTCACTAGGTAGAATAGCTGAGCTGAAAGTTCTAGGTCAGCTCTGGGAAAAATTAGCAGAACCTTCAAATAGGGTTTGGAGCATGGCTCAAGTGGCTGGAACAACTGCCTAGCAATTGTGAGCCTCTGGGTTTAAGTAGTCAATGGAGAAAGAAAAGAAAAGAAGGAAAGGAGGGGAGAAAGACTAGCTTTCCAGAACCTAGCCTTTTCCCTTCTTCACAGATTGTTTACTCATTCATCATGTTTCCATCAATCTGAGGGAGGGGAGGGTCAGGGCAGAAGTACTGTCTTATCCACACCTTGTACTGTGTCTGTCCTTCTACGAGTACTGCTGGAACTCAATACCTTGAATAACAGGTTCTTGAACTGAGTGGCTTAGTTGTAGAAGCAGAGCATTAGTGACCCACTGGTGGACCAGTCCAGCCTTATACTCCAAAAGACCCTCCGACTTCCTGCCTGCTCTGATGAGGTGACAAAGGGCAAAGTCCTTGTTCCTAAAGGACATGGACAGTCATAGGAAGAACCCAGATAAACTCCAGGTCATGTTGTCAATGAGAGTGTGAGGCTGTTCTCTCTTGTTTTCTGGCTGACAGGAGAAGGTTTGCTGGCCTCATGTGACAAGGCTTCTAGCCCCCTGGGATCTGCATGGGGGATTATGGCTGAAGGGCGGGAAGGAAGCTCTTTACTGTAACACATGCCTAGCTCTGGGAAAGTGGCCAGGCAGCTAATTAGAGAGCCTAGCAGCTGTCCTGCCTATCAGACAGCAAGCAGGAGCAATTCAGTGCCAGGGAGGAGGATGAGGTAGGGGAAGGAAAGAGGCCAGTGACCAACCTCCCAGGTATAGGAGTTGGCCCTTCAGGGTTTGCTCAGAGAGGGACTTGGAAGAAGCAGGTAAGGTACAATAAACTAGATGGGGAGGAAGAAGGAAGGAGAGGAAGGTTGATAGACAAGGTGGCCTCCAAATAAAGGAGAAGACAGGTATGGTGTAGAGTAGGCAGGGAAATCCATGGTCCAATCCTAGAGTGAGGGGACCAAGTAGATGGACAAGGACAAGTACAGTGGGACCCCAACTGCCATTTCTACCCACTTCCCTATCTCTTCCTTGCTTCTAAGGGGCCAAATACCACTTGTCCTTTGGAGGACTGAAAGACCAATTGCATTTGCAGCTGTGCGTGGTCACTTTGTGGTTTGCGAAGTTGCCAATTCCATTAGTCTTCAGGGTTGGTTTTACTACCAGGATGAGTAAAAGCAATTGCTCTGGGTTATCTGAGAAGAACTAAGGGCTTGGAGGAACCAGAGGGCTCCCTAATGGGTCTTTGGGAATTTTCTCTTTACTTTGTGGGCACCTGGATAAGGAAGCATATATTATAAGAGATCTAGTTGTTATTTGTCCAGGTTCTTGTCAAAGACTCCTGTGTTATTGATAATGGGAACTTTTGGTGGCACCTGAGTTTTTACGAATAAAGCCCTTATGTTGGAACCCTCAACTAGCCTGGCCTGGGCTGTACACCAAAAGACCAAAGGATGAGATTAGAGGGTTGGACCATCTAGCCCCATCTACCCACCTCTAAGGATATGAACTCTTGGACATCAATATTTGCTGTGCTCCCAGTGACTGAACATAGAGGTACTGGGAGGTAGCCAAGTGTAAATCCTGTCCCTGTATTTTTCTACATTCATTTCTTTCATATGGTTGTCCCAGGAACCAGACAACCAAGTAGGGATCAAATAGGGGTCTTGGGAACTGATTTGCACTCAGCCTATCAGAAATACACGTGATAACTTGTTACTGCTTGTGATTGGCATCTGGAGGGGCAGTATTATGGGACTGAGCCCTCAAAAGCAAGCATCTGGCATTATCTTGTGGTGGGAGCATCCGTCATGATGAATTCTGGAATAAGCAGCTGTCTTCTTGGAGAGCTACTGGGTGGAAGTATGTGGGAAGTCCCATACATTTGAGAAAGATTCTGTGTTGTGAAGGAGAGTGCTTTATCTTTTTCTGGGAGGTTTGAGAAGAGGAGAATGGGAAGGTAAATGGGATGGTATTTGCTTGCCTGTATCCATTCTGGCTCCAGTCTTGGGTTCAGGACATGGAGATGGGGGCTGGGGAAGATTTAAGTTCCGGTCAGAGAACTGGACTGAATCCTGCAAGCCCAGCTTACCCTAAATAGTTACAGAGGAGAAAAAAATGATACAGAGGAATTTCCTGCCAGCAGCTGCTGGTTAAACCTCTTTGGGAAATCAATCCTTGTGAGTGAAAACTGGCTGTGCCTTTTGAGATTGCCTGCTCATTGTAGAAATAAGAAAATAGGCACTATTATTTTTCAGTCTGAGCTAGTCTGGACTCCTGACAATCTAGGAACCTGAAATGGCCCCAAGGGTGCCTGTCTGGGGTGCTCTGCTACTTGAGTCACACCTCCAGGTCTCCCTGTGTGTTTTTTTTTCATGTTCCCCCCAACCCGTCTACTCAATCTCTCTTCACCTCAGCCAGTGTGATGGAATTTTCAGAGACAGCCTTGGTTATTGTAAGTATGTTTCTGGGAGACAGCTCTTCCATGATGCTTTAGAAATTAGAGACTAATTCCAGTCATTACTAGGAGTAGTTATCACTCAAGAATTTAGCTGGGCCCTGTCTACTCTGCTTATCTGCCCATTCAACAGAAATTCTGTGGCCTCCAGGAATTCATCACATGGTGGGGAGACAGACACATGCAGTGATTTTCAGATGGGTGAGTGGAAGCATGGTCCATATCCTATGGGCACACTTTGAAGGGGTTCTGTACAGGGCTCCAGAGAGGCACATGGAACCTGAGGAATAGGATCTGCATTGAACGTGTGTACTTAGCCAGATCCCTTACTCTCCTGAGCCTGTGTTTTTGTTCCTAAAGTGGAACACAAACAAATATCAAGTCTTGGAGATATTATTGTCACTCCAATGTGAGTGCTGAGCGTGAGATGATGCACTAGAAAAGCTCAAGTTCCACAACAGGCTCCTTGCTTAAAGGACCCTTCCCACATTCCTATTCCCCACAGACCTTTAGCTGGGGTCCTGTAATCTACCAGGAGCTTGGTGAGCTCTGTCCACTGGCACTTGCTCTAGAAGGACAGGGAGAGTCAGAGGGCGGTAGGGATGGCTTGTGCTCTTCCAGGAAGAGGTGGAAATCCTGCTATACTAGCATCTCATCCACTCCTTGGGCAAAGGCTTGCAGACCAGGAAGCAGAGCAGGTATCCAGCCAGAGGGTGGCTCCTGGAGGGACCTGCTCTAACCACTGTGCCTTCATCTTTCAAGACAGCAGTTCAGTCAACAGCAGGCTTCCAGGCCTGACACCAGATTCCACTGGCAGGATGTGGTCTTTGGTTTCCGTTTCTGTTTTGTCTCCTGCTCTGCTGTGGACTTTTGAGGGCCCCGGGGAAGGGGAAGGGCTCATGAATAAGACTAAACATCTTAGGCCATGTGTCACAGTGGTGCTGGTTGTAGAGGTTCTCAGGCATACTTTGTTAAGGCCCTTTCTTCCAGCTGATAGGTATGTGCCAGGGTGACCCCTGCCCCTCATCTGGCAGACTGGGAGAGGGGAGGAGGATGTACAGTGGGGGTGAGCTGGAGGTTCCTGTTTGTGGAAGGGCTGGGGAGGGCCAGGGCCAGGCAAGGCCGAGCACAGCCACCACTGCACTTCATACCTGACTTTCACTTTTCTCTGTACAGAGGCCCCAAGAGGAGGCCCAGGGGCACCCCCAAATCTACCTGACATAGTGAGATTAAGTCCTGAACCCTTTTCCTTTTACTTCTTTGCTCTCCTCCCATGCAAGTTATCAGCTTAGGGGACAAAGGGAGAGAAAGGATTTGTATCTGTTAAAAGTCTGGAGGAGGGAGAGGGAAGGAGCTGGATGTGGGCATTGGCACAAGCTGGCACCTCTGTGGCCTACCCTTCTTGGGGAGGTGGAGAGGGGGATGGGGCTGTCATCAGCCACACACTGTTCTCACTGAAGCCACCTTGCTGGGCTGAGCCCTCTCCTTGGGTTTGTGCAAGCTCTGTGTCAAGGGGGTTCCCAAGGGAAGTCTGCATCTGTGTACACGATGCAACAAAATATGTTGACCTCTCTAGCAAATGGTTAAATCAGCGGGCACTGGTAGCTCACGCCTGTAATCTTGGCTACTTAGGAGGCTGAGACCCCAGGATTTGTGGTTTGGAGCCAGACTGGGCAGGAAAACCCACGAGACTCCTCTCTAATGAACTACCAAAAAAGCCTAAGTGAAGCTGTGGTTCAAGTGGTAGAGAGCTGGCCTTGAGCACAAATGCTCAGGGACATTACCCAGGTCCTGAGTTCAAATTCCAGGGCCTGCACCAAAAAAAAAAAAAACAAAAACAAAAACAAATGGTCAAATCTTGGGGGTACTATTAAAAACATGCATGTAGTAAAACTATGCAGTAAGATTTATATCAGTTTAGAGCCAGTTGTTAATATAAATAGTAAGGGCCTTAACAATAATCATGGTTAAAAATATATATAAAGAGATAAATATTAGGATGGTGGATTGCAGGTAAAGGGTTTTAGCACATCTTTTATTTGCCTTTTATTTTTCTGTGCGTGATTATATCTGATTCCCCAAATTCTAAAACAGATGTCCTACAATGTGTGCCTTCTATGAGGTTCTCAATTGCCCTTGATAACAGATGTGCCCACTGCGAGGTAAAAGTGAGTGTCATTTGAAGCTAAGAATGAAGCTAGATTTTAAAATTATATTCTGTCTCAGGTTTACAAGTGTGTACACACTCATTCACTCATGACACAAGAGGTCCTAAGTCCTGACCCCATGTGTGGACTGGCCAAGAACCAGCTCAGGCTCTCATGGCGTGATTATCACCAGTCATGAGCAGACAGGACAGCAGAGACAAGATGGCAGGTTCCAGGAGAGGAAGGGAACTGGTGGGCTGCTACAGAACGCTGGGCCTTGCACCTGAATCTCTGGCTGGTGTAGTGGCTCAGGGCTGGGGAAGATTAAGTTTACAAAGGCCTCTTCTTTTGTTCCCAGGGGCACATGGAAGCCAAGGATCAGCTGAGCCCTGGGGCTGATACTTGCCCACATTGCTGATCCCTGGTGTGGCACCAAGACAAAGGTTAAGCCAGAGCTCGCCTACACAGTGATCCTGATGTCAGTTCTGAACCACTCACTCAAGGCTGAGATAAGTGAGTATGTTTTGGCACCAAAACATGAAAAAAATGCCCCTGTCTGTTTGTCTATCCAGTGTCGCATCTGAAATGGCATGAGTCCAGGGATTTCAGTTCTGAGTCTGTCCAAGGGCTTGTCATGTGGCTACAGTTCTAGAACGGCTAGGCAGAATGGAACATTTCAGGCCATGTCACTGTTGGAGCCATCTTGCAGCCACCTGACATCTAAAAACTGGGTCAGACCCAGACTGGCTGACATAAGTGAAGCCAGGCACTAGCACCTGGGAGAGGCCATTCCTGCATTCTTTCTTATCAATAGGCTCTTGTGGACTTAAGGTATCAGGTTTTACTTCTGTGCAATGGGATGTGTGCCTATCCTTGAATGAAGATTCTTTCCAATGCCATAAGCAATTCTTTCTTTTTGTATTTGCCAATCCTGGGGCTTGAACTCGGGGCGTGGGTACTGTCCCTGAGCTTCTTTTGCCATGAGCAGTTCTTATAGTACAGTACAAGAGACCTTGAGTAGTACATCTAGGGTCCCTCCTAGAGAAGGGAATTTGTGGAGTAAACTTAGCTACCAAAAATGTGACCCCCACACTGCCAAAAAGATGGCGTCTGCACAAGGGCTGTGGTACAGGTGGTACAGCACCTGTCTAACAAGAAAGAGGCCTTAAGTCCAAACTCCAGAACTGCAAAAAATAAAATGAAAATGACCGCTCAGGAAGCCAGGAGGAGCAAGTCCTTTTGCTCTTCAGCAGCACCTCTTCCTAAAACCAGAGAAACCCCATGTAGGGTGAAAGACCTCTGACCAAAGAACCATTTCTGTCTTCATCTGGCCCTTCTTCTCCTCCACCCCACCCCCACCCCAAACGTTTTGTTTCTTTTCTCTCTCTCTCTCTCTTTCTTTCTTTCTTTCTTGTCAGTCGTGGGGCCTGAACTCAGGGTCTGGACGCTATCCCTCAGCTCTTCAGCTCAAGGCTAGTGCTCTACCACTTGAGCCACAGCGCCACTTCCGGCTTTTTCTGCTTTTCGAACCCAGGGCCTCATGTATGCAAGGCAAGCACTCAACCACTGATCCACCTTCCTAGTCTCTCTAACTTTTCCTTAGTGCTTAAAAAAAATAACAATTCGCTGTAGTCCCAAGCCCCAACAAAGTCCATCTGGCCTGAAGGCTATTATGTCTGTACAGAGCAGACAGTCCAACAGTGGGGTCTAAGACCAGTAGGAAAAGAGCTCCTTGCAAGGTAGGGAAAACAGAGCTAGTGCTTTGGTGGTCTTATGCGGACAGGCTTTTGGGAGCTTGTGGGCTGGTCCATGGGAGCCCAGAGCCTCTGTGCAGGAGCCTGCGGGGAGATGGAAAAGGGGTCACTGGGTTATTTCTCAGCTGTGGGCAGATCTTGACTCTCCAGATACGTGTTTGCAGCTCAGGAGTAGAAGCTTTTTCACGCTCAGCTTTGGGCTTTCAAGACTAGGTTGTGATTAACAGGTCTTTCAAACAGTCCTCTTGTGTATATTTGTAGCCTGAGTGGTATGAACCAGCATGGACTTGAGGGGAATTGGGAGTAGGGAGTCAGCCATGAGGCCATTAAGGGAATGGAATGTAGTGACTCAGATGTAAGGTCTATTCCCTCCCCCCCCTCCCGCGGACCCCCCCCCCCCCCCCCAGTGACGGAAGTCCTTTGAGAAATCTACAGCATTGTCCTTAAGACTGTTGTACACCTTGATCTAGTGATTCCACACCTGAACTAACTCATTAAAAATATTTCAATAGGGCCAGGAGTGGTGTGGTAAGTACCTGTAATCTCAGCACTTGGGGAAGCTCAGGCAAGCAGATGGTAATTTTGAGGTCAGCCTGTGCTACATAATGATGTACTGTCTAAAAATGAAAAAAAAAATAGAAATCTTTCATTAGGAAATAGTCCCCCAAAAGCAAATGGCTCTTGCAGAAATACAAGGAATTTCTGGGGTGTCATCTCTAATAGTGGAATGGTGGAAATGGGAAATAATGGTTTCGTTTGAGTATCTTGGCTAATTACAGTTTTCAACTTGGTAGAATATCACATAGTCATTTTGATAATGAGCACGCAGGCTCTATTACAACTTTGAAAAAGTTCTAAGTAAAAATGGCAGTTATAGAGAACAAGCATGTTGTGAGAACTGTGAAGCTCATACATGAGGAGGGATTGTACAGAGGAAATGATGGTGGCTGTTAGTTTGGTGTTGTGATGAGTGCTTTGCCTTTCAATGGTGCATGGATTGAATTCTTTTACAGTTATTTAATGGGATCTACTATAGACATTAAAAGTGGCTTTCTCTAAGATGTGGGATTGAAGAGGCTTTTGCTTGCTAAGTCATTCCTTTTTATAATATTTAAATTTCAGCTGTGAACTCATGTTGTTTTAGTAATTGAAAAGAAAACAATAAAGCTATTTTTAAATGCTAGAATTAAAAATTTAAGGGCTATATTCCTCAAGATGAGGAGAGGAGAAAAGCTGAGCCAGCTAGTGGTTTACAACTGCCTAATCAGTACTTAAGGGTTTGGGCCTGCTTAGGCCCAACCATCCATCCATCTATTCCACAAGTATTTTTGAAGTTACCCCAAGTGAAGAAAACAAAGCCCCATCCTCCACTGCAATTTGGGACATACCATAAATAAGCAGCAAAATGCTGTGAAGAAAATAAGGTGGTAGGAAATAACTGGACATGGTGGCACATGCCTGTAATCCCAGCCCTCAGGAGGCAGAGGTAAGAAGATGGCAAGTTCCAGGTCAGCTAGGGATAAGAGTGAGACCCTGTCTCCAAAAACAAAACGATGGGAAGACATGAGCTATGTTGGATTGGGGAGCCAGAGAAGGCCTCAGGGGTGCAGCTGAGCTGAGACAGACGAACAACGGAGAGGAAGTCATATGAAGGTCTGAGAAGAGCAGTCTAATCTATACTCAGATGCTCAGCCTGTGGATCCCACCTGAAGGGTGCCCTTTGTACCCTGAGGCTTGTGGACCTCTAGGCTAGCATTGGTTCCACTCACCAAGCCCACTTGCCCCCTTCGCCCATGGTTCCAGGTAGGCATTTGGTTACTCTCTGAGTCCCTCTAAAATCCTGTGTGGAACAGTTGTCTTTGATACTCTGGGCAGATGACTCCTCTAGGTAGCTGCACACAGGCCATTGCTCCTGGCTGGCATTTCTACAGCAGGGCTGGCAGTAAGGAAAGCTCTGGGTAATGCGCCCCCTGGCAAGAATGGCTCTTACACTGAGGCTCTGAGGGCTGCCATGGTCCTGTGAGGGTCAGCTTTTTTCTTTTTGTGGGGGACGGGGGTGGGGGGTTGGGGGAGCTTAAACTCTGGGCCTGGGTGCTATCCTTCAGCTCAGGTGAGCCTTCTACCACTTGAGCCATAGCACCACTTCCGGCCTGTTCTGGTAGTTTATTGGAGATAAGAGTCTCATGGACTTTCCTCCTCAAATCTGTCCTGAGCAATACCCATAGCAAGCATACCCAGCCAGTGGTCACAGGTTCCCCACCCCTCTTGCTTCCTTTCTGGCCCTAGAGAAAAGCTGTTTTCCTCCTCACACTACCTTTGCTACAAGTTTAGCTCAGAATTTTTTTTTTTTTTTGGGTCCGGTCATGGGGCCTGAACTCAGGGCCTGGGTGCTGTCCCTCAGCTCTTGAGCTCAAGGCTAGCGCTCTACCACTTGAGCCACAGCGCCACTTCCGGCTTTTTTCTTTTTGCTTATGTGGTGCTGAGGAATCGAACCCAGAGCCTCAGGCATGCAAGGCAAGCGCTCTACCACTGAGCTACCTTCCCAGCCGCCTAGCTCAGAATTATTTTAGAACTTTTCCTTCCTTCCTTTCCTTCTTCCTTCCTTCCCTCCTTCCTTTTTTTCTTTTTCTCTCTTTCTTTTCTTCTTTCTTTCTTTCATTCTTTTGTTTGTTTGTTTCTTGAGGCTAACACTCTACCACTTGAGCCATAGTTCTACTTCTTAGTTTTTGGTGGTTAATTGGAGATAAGAGTCTCATAAACTTTCCTGCCTAGCCTGGCTTTGAACCATGATCCTAATATCTCAGCCTCTTGAGTAGCTAGGGTTACAGGCCTGAGCCACTGGCACCCAACAATTTTAGAACTTTTAACTTACCCCAGATATGGAATAATTGTCCTTCTCTTGTTGACTCTCCTCTCCCCAAGCACAGACCTAGCTAGAGACAGACTTGAGGTCTCTAAAGCTGAATCTCACTGCCTTGTCCCCAGGGCCTCTTAGGAGTGCTGTGTGTCTCCCTAGAACATGGAAATGAAGTGATTGGGAGGGAAGTGAATGGTGTGGCCAACCTAATTGCATGCAGGCAAGTCTATTTTTCCAGGAAGATGCATCTTGGGACAAAAATTCCCAGAGTCATTGTGTTGTGGGCACTCAGCTTCCTGGAACAAGATGAGAGTTTTTGGCAAAACCAAAGGCAATCATTCCATCTGGCTTTGCCTACAGCTTGTCTTAGTCTTTTAAGGCCATCTCCTTGTCAGTCTCTGCTGCTTGTTCTGCTCTCACTTTTCTCTGCCACACTGTGGCAGAGCTTAGCAGGTTCTAAGAGGAGCAGGTAAGATTCTCCTAGGGACTTCTCCGCTTTGCCACAATAGGTAGTTCTCTGACAAGTCACCTGGAGCTCTGGCCCTTTACCAGATTCCCTGTTCTCAGACTCTTCATTAGCAAGGGCTTCTCAGAATCATTATTTCCCAAACTTCTGCGTGTTAAGTCATCACTGCCCTCCAAAAGCTTTTTTCCTGCTTCCAGCCCTTCCCACGCATGCCTACACACTTGAACTTTATTTTCTGGGCTGTCCACTCCTTGTATCACAGTCCTCAGGATGGCTGTTTGTCACCAGTAGAAAGAAGCCAACACCCACCAAACTGCAGGTTCCTCTTGCGCAGGATTTCCCAGGACTCTGATTCCCGGGCTGAGTAAGGAAGTATTGGAAGGGGTCCAAGGGAAAGGGGGTCAGGTTAAGGAGACAAGAGCCCAGAAGAGGGTGGTGAGCCTGTCCTCGCTCAGGGTCTAGGCACAGCTTCTGTGATTGTCAGAAATAAGATTGTCTAGCTGGGCACAGCTGAGATCTGAAGTTCACAGTTTAAAGCCAACAATTCCTGTCAGGAATGTATGTAAACCACCAAAAAGCTGAAAATGGAGCTGTGGCTCAAGTGGTAGAGAGCTAGTATTGCGCAAAAAAGAAGTTTACGGACAGCACCCAGGCCCTGAGTTCAAGCCTCAGGTTGGTTTGAACTTGTGATCCTCCTGCCTCATCCTCCTCTCTGATTACCAGTGTGTACTGGCTAGTTCAAGCCTCAGAACTAGCACAAAAGAAAGAGAGAGAGAGAGAAGAAGGAAGGAAGGAGGGAGGGAGGGAGGGAGGGAGGAAGGAAGGAAGGAAGGAAGGAAGGAAGGAAGGAAGGAAGGAAGGAAGGAAGGGAAAAGAAAATAGATTTGGGAGTTGAGTTCTGAACATACTCCCAAGCCAGAGCCCCAGCTCTAATCTTAGTATCTTCCATCCTCCCACCCCCTACCCCAAGCATCCAAGCCCCAAACACTGTCTCATGTTCCTTTGTCTGAAGTCCCATCTTCTTTCCCCAGCCATGTCTTTCAGTTGACTTCATTCTTCTTGAGAGCACCAACTGTGTTTTCCTGGCACAACCCCTCAGACAAGATCTGACCTTGCCTAGGTATGCTTCTGTCTCATCTTTACAAGTACTTCCTGCTGTCCAGAAAAAGAACCCAGGCCTGGGGCTCCCCCTGTGTTTGCCCCTTTTCACCCTTTCATCTTACTTCTGCTGAGGGTTTTGGAATCTAGCTCTTCCAGATCACCTGGGAAAGACTGGAGCCTGTGGTTTCTTACCAGCTAGGAAACCATTCTTGACCTCCCAAGGAAGATGAGATCAGAGGCAAGAGAGCAGGGTTCAAAATCAGCATCAAGATGGGGGGACTGGCCTGAGTAAGATCCATGCAGTCATATCAGGCTGCTGTAGGAGAACACTGACTGGGAAACCCCTTTCTCGGCCCAGGATCCCGGGAGCACGTCTCCCTTGCCCAGGGAGGGCCAGGGATGGGTGTGCAGGGCAGGCAGGCAGCTCTAAGTTCCAAGGAGCCAAGTCATGGCAGAAGGTCGAGTGGTCTCTGTATCCCTGCGCCTGGGCCACAGGTCTCAGGGGCCGTCAGCCTCTTCTGCATTTCCTTGGAGTCAATCTCTTTGCCTAAAGAGGGGTTTCAGGATAAAGTGAGCTTCTGTTCTTGGCATGCCCACCCTTTTATTCTACCTTCTTTCCAAGCCTGATCCTCAGGGCTGGCCCTTCACCTCAATTCAGTCACAGGGAAGTGGGCAGCTCTCCTAGACAGTGTGAGGTTACTGTTTCATCAGTGTTGCCTGGCTGACTGGCTTGGCACTCTGGGTAGGGTAAAGACCTTGCGGCTGGTAGGGAAAGCTGTCCTGAGACTGGTGAGGACAAGAGCACTGTGATTCTTCCTCAGGTAGGACATGGCCCTTGAACCAAGAGAGGCTATATAGGGCTGGGAAAGTGGCTCAGTGGTAGAGTGCTTGCTTTGCATGCATGAGGCCCTGGGTTCTATTCCTCAGCACCACATAAGCAAAAAAAGAAAAAAAAAGCCGGAAGTGGCGTTGTGGCTCAAGTGGTAGAGCGCTAGCCTTGAGCTGAAGAGCTGAGGGACAGAACCCAGGCCCAGAGATCAGGCCCCATGACTGTCCCCCCCCAAAAAAAAGAAAGAAAGGCTATATAGATGCCTGGCTCTGGGCCAGGAAGGACAGTACCCATTCGGGAACAGTTGCTATATTGGATAGTACATGTCTATGAGTTCATTCAGCCTCACAAAACCCTGGACGTAGTTATTCCTATTGTTCTTCTCCTGTAAGGAAACAGAGGTTTGGGGCATTTGGGTAACTCCCCAAAAGATTCCACAGAGGTAGCCTATCAGGCCAGACTCTAGCCCGGGCAGTTAGGATCTGGGCCGCTGAGCTCAGAGGCTCCATATCTATCCCTTGGTGATGGTTTGCTGTTGGGGATGCATTCAAGGAGTTCAGTACAACCTGACACTCTGTCTCAAACAACAACAGAAGGAATTATTTCTAAAATGCCACTATGATTATTTCTCCCACGTAAAGCCCATTAGTGGGCTTTTTAACACCTACACTCCTAGGGAGAGTTGGCAAAGCCATTCCAGACTCTTCTGCCTCAGAACCTGTCCTCTGGATCTTGACATTGCTATCTTTAGTCCTTGGGATGACCTTTCCACCTGTCACAAACCCTGATGACCCATGACCCCATTGCCCTCTGTGTGACACATAGTACTGGCTTTGCTATGATTTATCTGAAGCTAGCATTAGCGGCTGCTAGGATATTTCATATAATGGTAAGAGAAAGGAGACTCCAAACACATGACTGATTTTACAAAGGTGCGCATCCATGTAAAGATACAGAAAAGTTTAGCAACAACTACATCTAGATGGTTATATCACACATGATGTTTTGTCACAATTTTCTGTGTACCCTAAATTTGCCACACACACACAAACCTAAAGAGACCTCAAGTCCTGTAAAATGAATGCACATACCACATGCTGAGTATGCCGGATGTACTGAGTGTATCTGTGGAACAGAGGGACAGACCACAACTTCCCCAGCCAAGCATAGAACAGAGCTTCTGATGACTCACACCCTCACAATCATGCCAGGCAAGATCTAATCCATACACATGTGAACTGAGTAGTAAAAGGTGATTCAGGTCACCAAGTTTTGGGCTGATTTGTCAGGTGGCATTTAGTAAGTGCTTGAGAAACATCTTCATTCCTTTGTTGAATGCGTATGTGTGTGCTGGGCACTGTGCCAGACATTGAGATTCAGCACTGAACCAGACAGACAGGTCCTTACTCACTGGAACCCTGGGTAGTGTGGGGAAATGACAGAACATGCTGGAGTTATTCACGGCCTCTGGTTTCTGAGTGCTTGGTGGTACCATTAGTCAGGATGGAATGGGAGGGAGAAAGATTGAGTTTGATTGGAAAGGAGTTTGAGGTGCCTGTGGGCCATTTCAGGTGGAGATGTACAAAGAAAAATATGTTGTAGGTACAGAAAAGAAAGGTTTGGCTTGGGACTGGAAGTTAGCAATATAACAAAATACTCTGTACCAAAGAAAAAGGGCTGGGAAGATGGCTCAGTGGTAGAGTGCTTGCCTTGCATGCATGAGGCCCTGGGTTTGATTCCTCAGCACCACATAAGCAGAAAAAGCCGGAAGTGGCACTGTGGCTCAAGTGGTAGAGCGCTAACCTTGAGCTGAAGAGCTGAGGGACAGTGCCCAGGCCCAGAGTTCAGGCCCCATGATTGAGAAAGAAAGAAAGAAGACAGAGGAAGTGCTGTAGAAATTAGGAAGAAGAGGAGATATTTTGTTTTGAAGATCAACTGGACACTGGGTTTGAACCTGTAGAGGTGAGAGGAGAGGGCACATCATACAGAATGAACAGGACGCACATCAGCATAGGGCAAGATCATAAAGTCTTGAATGTCAGACCAAGAATGCTGTAGTGCTTCATTAGGAGCTGGGCAGCAATCTGAGTAGTGACATGATGCATACTTGGTATGGAGATGGGTAGTTATATGCAACAGGATGAGTTTTGAAGTAGAAATCAGGAGATATTGGGTCTAAGTAGCCAAGTATGTTTGCAACATGACTTTAACTCTAGTAACTAAAAGGCTGTGGCAAGAGAATTGAGAGTTCAAGGCTAGCCTGAGCTACACAGTGAGAACTTGTTTAAATACACACACACACACACACACACACACACACACACAGAAATCTGTTCTAGTCTCAGCTCTTCCATTTACTGAACCAGGATGTAAGACAAATCATTACTCTTCTCTAAGCCATACTGCTTCACTCAAAGTAGGAATAAAACTACCTGTGTTTCACATGAATCCTAATTAAGAGCTAGTGAAAACAAGTATAATTAAAGTGCTAGGAAGAATGTAAATGCTGCACAACGGTGAGTTAGCTATTGTGACAATGAGGCTTGTATTAGCCAAAAGATGATGCCAGGATCCCTGGCTGGTAGGTGAATTACAGATGGCTTCTTCTTCTTTTTTTTTTTTTCTGTCAGTCATGGGGCCTGAACTCTGGGCCGGGGCATTGTCCCTCAGCTCTTCAACTCAAGGCTAGTACTCTACCACTTGAGCCACAGTGCCATTTCTGGCTTTTTCTGCTTATGTGGTGCTAAGGAATCAAACCCAGGGCCTCATGCATGCATACTACCACTGAGCCACCTTCCCAGTCCACAGGTGTCTTCTTAACCTTTGTCCTCGCCCCCATCTTGGAGAGGAGATTGACAGATATCAAGCCAAGTGTCCTCTGGCAGCTGGCAGACCATCCTGTTCTTGATGCAACCCTTGAACTCTCCCACATAAAAAGGCCATGTTATTTAGGCTCATGTTCAGCAGAGAGCTATGCCAGCAGCTACAAAACAAGGCTATAAACTAGTGTGCCCTCAAGGAGTTCGCAGGCTAGTTGGGTCATAAAGGCTTGTACATCAAAAAAACAAAAGTAGAAACTGCACAGTTATAATCCCAGCACTCAAAAGCCAGTTTGGGCTACATAATGAGACTCTGTCCTTAAACAAACAAAACACCCAACAGTATAGCCAGGTATGAACCAGTTGCTCACACCTATAATCCTAGCTACTCAGGAGGCTGAGATCTGAAGATTGTGCTTGAAAGCCAGCCAGGGCAGGAAAGTCTATGAGACTCTTATCTCCAGTTAACCACCAAAAAGGCAGAAGTGGAGTGCTAGCCTTGAGCAAAAAAGCTCAGGGACCATGTTCAGGCCCTGTGTTCAAACCCTGGGACCAGCACAAAAACAACAACAATAAATACATTTCAGTACACATGGTAGCATCTGATAATGAGCCAAATGAGTGGTCAAGACCCTGTCTGGTATACAACACAAAAGCTAGAGGCCAATTGTCCAGGACAGACTTCAGGGAAGCAGGAAAAGATGGGAGCAAGACCATGCAAACTAATGAGGTTTGAAAAGGAGGGGGAAGGAGAAAAAGGTTTGTCAGCCCACTGCTTCCCCTCGACACTCAAAAGTTAACACTAAGACTTCATCCAATGTAGCAGTGAAAAACAAATGCGAAATGCCAGCTTCAGGTGACTGCATCTATAATCCTAGCTACTCAGGAGGCCGAGATCTGAGGATCATGGTTTGAAGCCAGCCTGATAGGAAAATCCATGAGACTCTTATCTCTAATTAACTACCAGAAAACCAGAAGTGGCACCATGGCTCAAAGTGGTAGGGTGCTAGCCTTAAGCACAAAAGCTCAGGGACAGCACCCAAGCCCTGAGTTCGAGCCCCATGACCGACCAAAAACAAGAACAACAAAAGCAACAAAAAGTGAAGAAAAGGAGATACAACTTTAGGTGTTTCATTAGGATGGTCATTGTCAAGAAAATAGAAAAAAAATGTTGGCAAAGATGCGGAGGAAACAGGAACATTTGTGCATTGGTCCTAGAATGTCAACTGTGGAAAGCAGTATGTTAGTTCTTCAGAAAGGCAACCGTAGAATAACCTTAGAATTTATCATGTAATTCCACTTCTGGCATAGAACAAAAGATCTGGCTGTGGAGGAGATGTTTGTACACTCATAATCACAGTACCATTATTCCCAGCAGTTCACAGGTGGAAGCAACCCAAGGTATTTATGAACAGATAGGTGGATAAACAAAATATCCCAGCTGGTAGAATTTACTCAGCCTTCTAAAGGAAGGGAGCCAGGTGCTAGTGGCTCACACCTGCAATTCTAACTTCTCTAGAAGCTGAGTAGTTTGTAGTTTGAAACCAGCTGGGGCAGAAAAGTGTGTGAAACTGGTAGGTGCAGTTAACCAGCAAAAAAGCCAGCAGTGGAGATGTAGCTCAGTGGTAGAGCACTAGCCTTGACTGAGAAAGGCCAGGGAGAGGATGAGGCTCTGAGTTCAAGCCCCAGTACTGTACAAAAAAATAAAAAGAAGGAGGAGGAGGGGGTTCATTCAGACATAGGGCTACAACATGGAGGAGCCTCTGGCACATGGTACTCGATAGATAGATAGATATCTGGGGTACTCAGAGATGGAAAGAATGGTGGGCAGGACTGGGGGGAAGAGGGTGTGGGGGAGTTAGAGCTCCTGTTTGGGATGATGGAAAGGGAAAGGTGGGTTTGCAATCTCCAGGCACTGGCCTAGGGAGGACAACCAGGTGACGCCCTCCCTCATGTCTTCCCGTGTCACCAGCAACAGGCCTCACTTGGCGCCATGGCTTCTGCAGAGCCCCTGACCGCGCTGTCCCGCTGGTACCTGTACGCCATCCACGGCTACTTCTGCGAGGTGATGTTTACCGCGGCCTGGGAGTTCGTGGTGAATTTTAACTGGAAGTTTCCGGGCGTCACGAGCGTCTGGGCCCTGTTCATCTACGGCACCTCCATCCTCATCGTGGAGCGCATGTACCTGCGCCTGCGCGCGCGCTGCCCGCTGCTGGTGCGCTGCCTCATCTACACGCTCTGGACCTACCTGTGGGAGTTCACCACGGGCCTCCTCCTGCGCCAGTTCAACGCCTGCCCTTGGGACTACTCCCAGTTCGACTTTGACTTCATGGGCCTCATCACCCTGGAATACGCGGTGCCCTGGTTCTGTGGGGCCCTCATCATGGAGCAGTTCATCATTCGCAACACCCTCCGCCTGCGCTTTGACAAGGACGCGGAGCCTGGGGAGCCCAGTGGCCCTCCAGCCCTGGCCAATGGCCACATCAAGACTGACTGACGGGGGCAGGGCCTGGAGAGGGGTGGGGGTGGGCTCCCTCATGGAACTCGTGGACAGAGAGGCCAAGCTGTTCAGCACAAGCCCTGGGCCTCCCCCTGGTAGAGCAAACGGCCCCCGTATTCTCTATGGAAGGATGATCTTGGGGCCACAGAGGGACTTTGGAGAAGGGCCACGAATCTCAGCCCAGCTCAGCCCACCATAGGGCTGCCAGCCAGAGGTTTGTGGCTGAGCAACGGTGGAACTACAAGGATGGACTTGGGAAGCAGCGGGCCTGTTACTGGCTAAGAAACATTGAGACTGGGGTTGCAGGTGGGAGGCAAGCCCAAGGAAGCAATGGCTACCTCTGTAGCCACCTGCCCACCTCCCCTATGGATTTCGCTGGGCTTTGGCTGGTTCCATTAGGCAATATTCAGGTGCTTGCTTGCAACCAATACCTCCCTGGGGGCCTCTACGCTGCAGCCTCAGACTGACTGGGCGGCCAGGAGGCTGCTTGGTGGTTGAGATGGTGTGCAAAGGCTGGGGAACCATCTTCTGCTCCTCTCTCCTCCCCCAGGGCCCCATGCTGCTCCCTTGGCCCTTTGGGGCCCCCCTCCCCCTCCCCACACCCCCATGGTGCTGGATTCCCACCAACCTTGGGCTTTTGGAGGTTTTCATCCCCGTGTGTTCGGTGGCGTTTCCCCTTCTCTCTTATGTTCAAGGCCTTTGCCACTAGCTGCCCTTTTCTCCACGTCAGTCACTGTCCCATCCCATGTTCTCAACCCCCTTGCCAACACAGCAGCTGCCATAGGTGAAGCCCTGAGACAGACCTCCACCTCTGCTTGCCTGTAGCCTTCCTCCCTCATCCCCCCTCCCCACCTGCCATTCTCTCACTGGCCTGATGCCTAGGGGAGGTTCTAAGTTGTCTCCCAGCTCTGGTGGGGGGGGGGAGCTGGGGCAGTGCTTTCTCCCGGCTGGGGCCCTACTGAAAATAGTATTTATTCCCCAGTGCACAGCTCAGCTGAGAGGGCCCCTGTGGATCCCAATGGGAGCCTAGAGACAAATCAGTTCCATGGGGGGAAAAAGCAAAGCTCCAGGTCATATTTGAGTTTGAAAATGGATTTTCAAGCCCGTCAGATTCCTAGGGGCCCGGAGCTCTATGGAAATGAGGAACCGAAAGAGGACTCTTTGGAGCCTCCCTCTAACAACAATGGATGGGTTCTGATTCTACCATGGCCCAGCTCTGCAGCAAAATCTCAGGGCTGCCCCTTTTCCAACCCTTCCAGCAAGGCTGACCCACTGAGTTTTGTCCCTCCAACAGTATTAGCCATGCCACAACTCATGGGCATCGTCATCTCGGTTGGCTTCCCTTTCCATGACAGGTCCAATGCTGGCAGTGGACAGGTAAGATCTTCATTCCGGGCCCTCTTGGGCTCTGTCCCTCATTCTTGAGGGAAGGGGTCTATAAGCAAATGTGCCATCCTGTGAGACATGCTCTGTTGGTCACCCTAGGATTAGGAGGTGAAAGCTAACCTTTCCTTTCTTTTAGCATTTAGATAATTAAAAAGAATCTCCTCCTGCGTTGTTCTGTCTGGGTCATACAGACCACACCAGCCAGGGCAGCTAGCTACCATCTGATGCCTGGGTCCAGAGAAAGGCTTGGAGACTTGGCCTTTGGTAGCACTTTTTTTCCCCTGCAGTTCTGTCTGGGGACAGGTCTCCAGGTGGTTCCCAGTCTGGTTCTCAAATCTCAAAATGCACACAATGGGTGGCTAGCCCTGCATTTGATCTTGTGACCCCAGTTTCTGGGCATCTAGGGCTCCTAGTGTTCAGATTTTCTTGAGGGAGGGGGTATTTGCTTTCCATCTGTAGGTGGGGAGGATCCCTAGTTTCCACTGGACAGTGGTTTCCCCCAGCTCTGTGCTATCAATCTCTTGCAATCTCCTGTGTGAACAACCTCCTTCTGAATGAATCTGGTGATCAATTTGCTGAGCTCTTGCCAGCCGAAGAGTTCCCTAATGCCAGCCCAAAAGCCCTTGGAGAGCCCCCCCCCAGGTCTTACCACTCAAGATGTTGCCTTGTAGGCATTCCCTGGCACCAAGTTCTTTCCAGGTCCTCGAAATCCTAAGCCCTGGAGTTCCTGGAGTGGGCTTGTGTGCCTGGCAACATTCAGCATTACAAATCTGCTTCCTTTAGGTGCCCTCCCCTCAGTTGCTCCTATGACTCCTTATGGAACACAGAGCAACCCCCTCCGTATGGCCCCTTCCCCCCTGAGCTAGGGGAAGTTACAATACATGGCCTGACCACAGGAGCTGCAGGCTTGGATCCCTCTACAGGCAGCCCATACTTCAACTCTACTGTGTATCTTCTGGACTCCATTTCCTTAGTGCCCAGGGCTTAGAAGTTCAGTGTGATGCTAGTCCCGCTGTTGATAGCATTTTGGGAGTGCTGGTGCAGGGTCTGCTGGCCTTTTATGAGTCTCTGGAATCCTGAGCCACTCCACTGGCCATGGCAGAATCTCCGAGTTACATATCACAAACATGCATGGTTGAGCTGCTTTGGATGTCTGCTAGGCCTCCTGCCCTGTCCCTTCCTCAATGCCAGCCAGCCACAATGGCCTATGCTTATTCTCAGCAATAATATGTAGGGAGGGCCCTTTGTGCTGGCCACTAGCTTGTTCTGTATGGGGTCTCCCAGGAAGGCACTTGCTGGGTGGGTCAGTGAGAATGTGTTTATGAAGCTCTGGGCTATCCAGAAGCTGGGAGCAGAGGCCAGAGCTCCAGGCCTGGCAGAGCTCCAGGCCTCAGCTTTGGGAGGGAGCCTCTGAGGTGAGTGGGGCTGTGGTCCCCACCTAGTCAGCTCTTGAGAAAGGCATCTGACTGGTTTGTGAATCCATTGCCTGCTGTGTCTCTGTTGGTCTCTGTCTCTTCTGTTTCATATCTGTGCACATAAATATACTGGTGTTGTGTTCAAAGATTGACTCTGACCTGTCTTTTCCACTGTGGAGCTCCCAGGGGCTGCTGGAGGGGCCAGACTCTTCCTTTCCTGTATGACATCATCCCAACTCGAGGAGGGCTCCTGGGAGGTATGGGAAGGTCCCTGCCAGTCTTTACTAGCTCTGTTCCAACCCAATTGAGTAGCCTGAATCTACTCCACTAAATCTCCAGCCCAGGCAGAGCAGGATCTGGTCCAGGCCTTCTGTCCTAATCTACCAGGTGATGAGGACTCCCAGGTAATATGTAAAGTGGTTGCATGCACTTGCTCACGAGATGAGCTCCTGTTGAACACACTCACCATGACTTGGAATGAGGGCCTGAAGGAGGAAGCTCATGGTGACTCAAAGAGCTAAGAGGCCTTTACATTGCATCAAGTTTCATTTGGATGGAACAGAGTTCTGTGCTTCTCCCTGACGATTGCTGTCCTCAAGAAGTGCCTTTAAAAGGAGTGAATCCTTTCCTATATTCGGTATATCTGCTCTCTCCACCTCCCCCATTCTCTTTGCTCTACCTTAGGCCTCTGCCAACTTAACTACTTCCTGGAAGAGGATGGAGGATTTAGAAGTTGCTCAGCTTGCTCAACCAAACCAAATGACCTGGATCCTGTGCTGTAGCCAAGTGATAGAACAGGGCAGTGTTCCAAATCACCAGGAAAGCACTCTGCTTCTTCCTGTCCCAACTCACTTGATGGTATTCATTTCTTTAAATAAAAATGAGCTAGCCTTGAGCTGAAGAGCTGAGGGACAGTGCCCAGGCCCAGAGTTCAGGCCCCACAACCGGACCCAAAAATAAATAAATAAATATGAACTAGCTTTGCATAAGACGAGCTAAGCACCAGTGGCTCATACCCGTAATCCTAGAAGGAGGCTGAGACTTGGAGGATTTTTTTTTTCCTGTTGGGCACAGGGCTTGATCTCTGGCCCTAGGTACTGTCCTTGAGCTCTTCAGCCCAAGACAAGCACTCTACCACTTGAGCTACAGCGCCACTTCCAGTTTTCTGGTGGTTTATTGGAGATAAAGAATCTTATGAATTTTCCTGCCTGGGCTGGCTTTGAACCAGGATCCTCAGATCTCAGCCTCCTGAGTAGCCAGGCTTATGGGCATAAGCTACCAGTGCCCAGCTGGAAGACGGTTTAAAGTTAGTTGGGGGAAATAAAAACATCCAGGAGACACTATTTCCAATTAATTGGCAAAATGCTAGACTGGGTAACTCAAGTGATGGAGTGCCAACCGTGAGTGAAAAGGCCAAGTGAGAGGGAGATGTCCTGAGTTCAAGCCAAAAAAAAAAAAAAGTTCCCAACAGTTATTTATAGGCAAGCATGTTACAGGAAAACATATTGAAATAATCTACTTTATAAAGCTTGAGACAGGGCCCAGAGAGAAGCCAAACTTTTTATTTTTATTTTTTTGGTCCATTGTGGGGCTTGAACTCTGGGCTTGGGTGCTGTCCTTCAGCCCTTCAGCTCAGGGCAAGCACTCTACAACTTTACCCACAGCCACTTCTGGTTTTCTGGTGGTTAATTGGAGATTAGAGTCTCAAGGACTCAAAGTCCTCAAGGACTTTGAACCTCAATCCTCAGATCTCAGCCTTCTGAGTAGCTAGGATTATAGGCATGAGCCAGCACCCTGCTAAAAAACTCTTTTTAACTAGCCAATAAAGTGGGTGCCTTTCCTTCTTTCTTCCTTTCTTCCTTCCTTTCTTTCTTTCTTTCTTTCTTTCTTTCTTTCTTTCTTTCTTTCTTTCTTTCTTTCTTTCTTTCTTTTTGCCAGTCCTGGGGCTTCAATTCAGGGCCTGGGTACTGTCCCTGAGCTTCTTTTGCTCAAGGATAGTGCACTACCACTTGAGCCACAGCGCCACTTCTGGCTTTTCTGTTTATGTGGTACTGAGGAATTGAACAGAGGGCTTCATGTGTGCCAGGCAAACACTCTACCACTAAGCCACATTCCCAGCCCAAGGACTTTCTTGCTTGATGGTTCTGTTCCTCTCCTCTTCTACCTCATCTTCAACCAGTCCAAAGAGATTGTCTAAGGATAATGCCCCAAGAGAGCTAAGGTCAAGGACCTATATCTTCTGGAATCTTCCCAGTCTTTACCAAAAGCCTAATGTTTAACAAGAGTGAAGAAATGACCATAGCGTTGG
Organism: Dipodomys ordii; assembly: GCF_000151885.1. Taxonomy (NCBI): domain Eukaryota; kingdom Metazoa; phylum Chordata; class Mammalia; order Rodentia; family Heteromyidae; genus Dipodomys; species Dipodomys ordii. The sequence goes on from NW_012267218.1 coordinate 28,880,362, forward strand.
CTCCCTGGGGTAGGCATCTCAGAAGGGTGCATTGTGCTCTGATAAAAGCAAGGGACAAGTAGACTGTCTTTTGTTTTGTGTCTTTCCCTCTCTCCCTCACCCCCTCCCTTCTTCTCTCCCCCTCCCTCTCCCCCCTTTCTCTCTACTTCCCTCCCTCCCTCCCCAAATCTCTCTTTTGTTAGTTGTGGGGCTTGAACTTGGGACTTGGACATTGTCTCTGAGATTTTTCTGTTCAAGGCTAGCATTCTACCACTTTGAGCCACAGCACCACTCCTGGTTTTCTACTGGTTAATTAGAGATGAGAGTTTCTCGGACTTTACTGCCCCAGTTGGCTTTAAACTTCTATCATCAGATCTCAGCTTCCTAAGGTGATAGGAGTGAGCCACTGGAACCTAGCCTAGACTTTTTAACAGGTTTACCTAATGTAGATAAAGGATTCACTCCCTCTAAAGGCACTTCTTGAAGAGCAGCAAAGGGAAGCCAGTAACCTGAGGTTCAAGGTTAAAGACCTGAGCTAGGTCTTTAACAGCTGCGGTGGCTTCTTTCCCTGCTAGCACTATAGCCACAGGTACCAATTGCAGCCAGACGCTGCACTATGTAGATCTATGCATTCTCTCATGTTCTCCTACTTTCTGTGGATGCCATTATATCCATGCTTTTTTTCTGAAAAGATTTGTTTTTGTTTTTGGGTCGTGGGGCCTGAACTCTGGGCCTGGGCACTGTCCCTCAGCTCTTCAGCTCAAGGCTAGCGCTCTACCACTTGAGCCACAGTGCCACTTCCGGCTTTTTTTTCTTTTTGCTTATGTGGTGCTGAGGAATCGAACTCAGGGCCTCAGGCATGCAAGGCAAGTGCTCTACCACTAAGCCACCTTCCCAGCCCCTTCTGAAAAGGTTTGATGCCAATCAGTCGGAAATCTTGAATTTACCAAACCACTTTTTTCTTTTTCTTTCTTCTGTTTTCTTTCCTTTCTTTCTTTTTTTTTTTTTTTGGAGGGGGGGGTAAGATCCCACTATGCTGTACAGGGTGGCCTCGAACTCCTGGGCTCAAGTGATCCTCTTTGTCTCAACCTTTCCAAGTAGCTGGACTACAGATATGCATCAGCGTTTCACAAATCATTCGTTTCAACACAAGCCTAAAACTTTTCATAGAAGATTTTTCAAGCTTAGATCCTCTTGGCCTCTGCTTCTCTAGTGCTGGGATTCTAGATGCATACCACCACACAAGCTGTAGCAGTTTTAGAGTCCACTCATATGAATACTACTTACAAATGAAAGCATTTAGGAGTGGGAGGGTACAGGAAGCAGGGAACTGCGAGGCAGGTTGTATGGAGTGTCATCTTACCAAGTCTTAAAACAACTGGCACAAAGCTTCTTCCTCGTGGGGGAAGGTTGTAAAATTTTCACCTTGGTAATTCTGGATTTAGCCTTGACAACCTCCCCCAGCCCTCCCACACACAGCCTTATTTTTGTCCTGGACCTTTTCTCCTGGATCCTATTTCCTGTGCTGGGGGGTGAAGCCTGAGCCTCTGGTTGTAGGTGCTCTTGGAAGGTTTGATACTACCAGATGAAACTTCCTTCTAGCAGGGTAAAAAATTTCTGCCAGGCACCTTTCAGAAACTCAAACTGGTCTGACAAGTGACCTGTTTAGCTCCTCAACTTCCGTTTCAGACTCCTCCAGCCTGTTAGGGGCCAGGCTAGTGAACTTGTCACTAATAGCTAACCAAAGAGGAAGAGGTCAATGGGAGACTGCTTGCTTCTCTTCAGGGGAACCTGCTCAAGTGTGGGGCCTGGGAACGATTTTCAGTTCAGACTCAGTGCAGTGCTGAGAGTCCTCTGATGCTTTCAGAGGGGGGGCTGGATTCTCACGGACTGGAAATTCCTACCTGGGTACAGTGTTGAACTAGGCCAGCGCATCAGGGTGCTAAAGGGACCTCTTCACAAGTGAACTCCTCTCATGAGCCTATTCTAAAGGTCAGGCTGGATGTTCCAGAGTACCAGAGATCAGCAATCCTGTTCGGACTACAGTGATCCTTGCTGTATCTGTGCCCATGCCATGGAACGACTCACTGTCTGCTCCCTCTTTCCAATTTGTTAGTCCCTGTAGAGTCCCGCCACCATCCCCTAAGAGTCTTCGGGCCTTAGCTAAAGACCAGTTCCATTGCTTTGTTCATTGGTTCATTCAAGTGACGTATTTTCTTGGTTATAGCAAAGGTGGCGTCTTAGAGCCAAACATAACAGAGGGAAAAGTGTCATCGATGGGCTGACCTGGCTCTTTGCCTCTTTGCCTCTAAGTAGAAAGGAAATGTTCCAGCTTACAAGGGTCCACCAGGTAAAGAAAAATGATTCAGCTTGGTTCACAGTTTAGGAGGTTTCAATCCATGACTCTTGTGTGGGGCCTGTGGGGCCCAGTATATCTTGGAGGAGTACAGTACAGGGGCAAAGGATGTCTATTCATTTCATGGCCAGATACAAAAGAGAAGAAAAGGAAGAGCTAGGGTCCTAATATCCCTTTCAAAAGCTACACCCTGCCAGATGCTGGTGGCTCACACCTGTAATCCTGATACTCAGGAGGAGGCTGAGATCTGAGCATTGCAATTCAAAGCCAGCCTGGGCAAAGAAAGTCTGTGAAACACATCTCCAATTAACCACCAGAACACCCAGAAGTGGTGCTGTGGCTCAACTGGTAGAGTGCTTGCCTTGAGCTGAAGAGCTCAGTGAGTGCCTAGGGCCAGAGTTCAAGCCCCATAACCAACAACAACAACAACAACAAAAGTTACACCTGAAATGACTATCAGGCTTCCAACTCAACCCTGCCTCTTAAAAGGTCCCTCACCTTCCAATAGTGCCACAAGCTAAGGACAAAGACTTTAACCCATGGTCCTTGAAAAGGCAGACACTAAAATACAGCCCACATCTAAGGGGAAATTATGGGGCCTCACTCAGCCTCTCCCTGAAAATCCCTACGGAGGAGTGGCGCCAAGAAAGAGAAGGTTGCCAGTAGAAGCTTCATACTCTTAACATCTATCTCATGATCTCAAAGGCCAGATCATGGATTGAGGTCAGCAAGATTGAAAGGTAGGTCTTTCTGGCTTCTGAAAACTTTTCCTTCTACCTAGAAGTACTCCTGGGCTGGGTGCTAGTGGCTCATGCCTATAATCCCAGCTACTCAGGAGGCTGAGATCTGAGGGTCACAGTTCAAAGCCAGTCTGGGCAGGAAAGTCCATGAGACTCTTTATTTCCAATTAACCACCAGAAAACTGGAAGTGGCGCTGTGGCTCAAGTGGTAGAGCACTCACCTTGAGCTGACTTGCTTGAGGGACAGTGCCCAGGCCCAGAGTGCAAACCTTACAACTGACAAAAAAGAAAAAAAAAAAGTACTCCTGAAGTTCTCTGGGAAATCAAGCTCTGTAGACCTTTGTAGTATCAAGGATATTGTCAGTATTAGGACAGAACAGGACAAGGATGGCAGATAGCACAGGTATTGAATGAGATAGATTTTAGTTCCAACTCCTTGCTCTGCCCCTGACTGTCTGTGTGGCATTTGGCAAGATACTGAGACCCTCAGACTTCATCCAGTAGTAGATTTAGTTCAAATTCAGTCAGTTACAGTTTATTTCACATTCTGGCCTCCTCTCCAGGCTGGGTACAAAAAGGAAATGTGGTGAAGATTTAGAGCAACCAGAGAGGTATTAAGTCCCAACTCAGCAGATCAAACATCTTAAAATGGAATCTTAGACACCCATGTTATTAAAGGGCTAGTGGGTAATATCTATGGGGATTTTCACTGACCAACTCTGGCTTACCACCCTGTTGCTTATAAGGGTGACCAGATAGCCCAGTTTTCCAGAGACTAGGGTTTCCTAGGACATTGGGCTTTCTAATAAATGAACAAGGCCAGACAAATAAACTAGTTAGTGGAAGCTTAAAACACCCTTACTAATTGCAATACCACTTAGTTCCTGCTTTGCAGAGTGACCTGTCAGCCATTGGCCATGGTCTTCTTGGTGGGTCCTCTCTCCAGGCCAAGGATGGATTCCTGACACAAATAATTAGCCTCTTTCTATTTCTTTTGAACCCCAAACAAAGCCTAAACAGCCTGTCCAGTAATTCCTGCTACCTGGATCCCTGAAGGTGTTCAAGTTCCAGGCTTTCCTTGACTATTATAGGTGCCCTCATGGCTTGCCTATACTTGGTTTACATTATTTTGTTCTTTACTTGCCTCCAACTCTGTACAAAAATGAAAATATTCTGTCTGTTGACAATCCAGATTCCTCACTTCTTTTTTGTTTTTGCTGGTCCTGGGGCTTGAACTCCAGGCCTCAGTGCTGCCCTTGAGCTTCTTTTCCTCAAGGCTAGCACTTTCCCATTTGAACTGCAGCACACGTCTGGCTTTTTCTGAATAGCTTGTTGGAGATAAGATTCATACTGACTTTCTTGCCTGGCCTGGCTTAGAACTGCAATCCTCAGATCTCAGCCTCCTGAGTAGCTAAGGTTACAGGTGTGAGCCACCGACCCCTGGTTCTCACTTCTTTTTTATTTATGCACTTTTAAAATTATTATTCTATTTTTGCAGGTACTTAGATTTGAACTCAAGTTCTTGCATTTTGCTAGGCAAATACTCTTACTACTTGAGCCACAGCTTCGGCCTTTTATTTTTTTGCTTTAGTTATTTTTCAGGTAGGAACTTAACATTTTAATCCAGACTGACCTCAAACTGATATCCTGCCTATAGCCTCCTGTGTAGCTGGGACTACAGATGCACACCATATACCCAACCAAAGTTTGTGCTTTGGCTAGTCTCCTAAGTATCCAAGATTACAGATGGGAACCATCACACCCAGCCCTCTCATGCTTTTTAAATATCTGAACATCTCCTGTGATCAGATCTTTATTTATGTATTTATTTATTTATTTTGGGTCCAGTCGTGGGGCCTGAACTCTGGGCCTGGGTGCTGTCCCTCAGCTCTTCAGCTCAAGGCTAGCACTCTACCACTTGAGCCACAGTGCCACTTCCAGCTTTTTTATTTTTGCTTATGTGGTGCTGAGGAATCGAACCCAGGGCCTCATGCATGCAAGGCAAACGCTCTACCACTGAGCCAACTTCCCAGCCCAGTGATCAGATCTTTAGTCCTCACACTTTCCCTTCTTGCCCTTCCTGCCTTCAAAGCTTGTAGCTATTATCTCCCATCTAATCCCCACCTTCCATATTTGTGCTTGGGGCCAGCTCTACTCCTTCCTGAGTTTTGAGTTAACTACTGAAAATTGGAGGGAATGATAACACAGGAATATCCCAAACTAAATCTCATTTTTATAAATGACAAAGCAGCCAGGTGCCAGTGGCTCACACCTATAATCCTAGCTACTCAGGAGGCTGAGTTCTGATTATGGCAGTTCAAAGCCAGCCCAGGAAAGTCCATGGGACTCTTATCTTTAATTAATTACCAGAAAACCAGAAGTGGCATTGTGACTCAAGTGGTAGAGTGCTCGCCTTGAGCTGAAGAGCTTAGGGACAGTGCCTAGGCCCAGAGTTCAAGCCCTACGAGTGACCACAAAAAAAAAAAAGAGGTAAAGCATCCAGACTTTCCTTTAAAAAGATTTTTTTTCTAGACAGGGTCTTACTATGTAGTCTAAGTTGACCTTGGACTCTCAGTCCTTGTGACTAGGTCTCCCAAGTGCTGGGATTATAGGAATGCATTACCATGCCCAGCTTCAAGTTTTATACATACACCAGGAGGCAGACCAAATCCAGTTAGGATTAATCTGATTTAATGTTCTTTCCTTCAGTAGTGTCTCTAGGAGGTCTTTAGAGGCAGAGACTTTCAAGGTTAGCCAGTGCTCTGCACCTCTTGCCTTTCCCACTGGCAGCTTCTGTGTTAGTCTGACCTGCTGAACCCAAGCCAACAGTCATGGCAGGAGACAGAGGCTTGTCTGGACATTTTCAATATGAAAGAACCAACCCTTTTCTCTGGATCCCTTTAGAAGTGAAAATAAATTGACTTTAGGTGCAGTTTTGCTGACTTTCCATCTGTTCTCCCCAGGGTCTGAGGCCTGCTGACCAGCAGGACAGATGGTACCTTCGACAGGAATAGATATCTCATTGCTCTGCCTTCGCATGGACTCTGAAGAAACAACTTGACTTTGTCTTCTGACGGATATATCTGTGCATCCCTTCTACTTATTTCCATATTTCTCTTTCCTGTGGCTCTGATGACTGCCCTTAACCCCATCCTGGATTATGTTTCATCTACTTAGATGTTGTCCAGGAGGGAAGAAGAAAGTAAGAGAAGAGAAGGAGACCAGGAAATGCAAGGAGCTGGCTTGTTCCACATTCCTACGTGCTTACTACCAGCCTCTTTCTCAGTCATTGGCCATGTACACTCCTGTACCCCTAGGAACTTGCTGATTGCCCCCCAAAAGATTCTACCTCCCAGACTATAGAGTCATTACACTTAAGTTTGAATCCCAGGTCCTGATTCATTGGAGCATGTTCGGTCATGTGTCTGAGCATCATCTGGAAGTGGAGCTAATAATAGTTTGACCTTCCAGAGAAATGGAGACTGGTTGAAGCAATGATGGTCGGTACCCAGCATTCAAGTCATGTCAGATGTTTGGAGACATATTCTCCTGCAGTACTGTGGTACATACCTACAATTCCAGCTACTTGGGAGGTTGAGGCAGGAGGATCATGAGTTCAAGGCCAACCTGGTTAATATATGACTCTGTCTCAAAAAAAAATCTCCTCTGGGAGTTTCTCAAGTAAAATGCAAGCCAAGGTCATTCCTGCAAGCATTTTAGGGTGCTAGCTGGTGTGATCACTGTGCCAAAGTCAAGAACTTGGGAATGCTAACCATCTGGGCAAGATTACTTAGTATTAGTTAGAAGACACATAGTTAGAAGCCTTTTTTTTTGGGGGGGGGTCCAGTCGTGGGGCCTGAACTCTAGGCCTGGGCGCTGTCCCTCAGCTCTTCAGCTCAAGGCTAGCACTCTACCACTTGAGCCACAG
>NW_012267218.1:28888689-28900837 GCF_000151885.1 Dipodomys ordii
GTGTGTGTGTGTGTGTGTGTGTGTGTGTGTGTGTGTATGTGTTAAGGGTAATGTGTGATGTGCATGGTGAAAGCAAGGACTTTAAATGAAGGATCTATCTCCTAACAAACCAAGGGTTTTGTTTCCATCCAACAACAAGTTGCTAAAAATGCAATCGTGAATAACGAGAATAAGCTCAGGGGTCCCATGAAGCCAGCTCTAACCCATCAAGCATTCCTATCAGACTCTCATGGTTGGGTGAACCACTAAAATCAATGTAGACACACCTGTAATCCCAGTACTCAGGAGGTTGAGGCTGGAAGACTGCAAATTGGAGATCACAAGACCCTGTCTCAAAAAATCAAGACCAAGGCAAACAAAATTCAACAGTGAGGTGGCTGAAGAAGATTCTCTGGTATCTCACAGATATACCAAGTTGAGTGACTATTTTCTAAATAAGAGAATCAATTTTTAAAAATAAATTTAAAAAAGAATAAAAAATGTGTGCTCTCCGATTGTGTGTGTGTGTATCAGTCATAGTGCTTGAACTTGGCACCTGGGTGCTGTTCCTGAGCTCTTTTGCTCAAGGCTCGTGTTCTACCAAAGCTCTATTTCTGGTTTTCTGGTGGTTAATTGGAGATAAGAGTCTCATGGACTTTACTGCCTAGTCTGACTTTGAACATCAACCCTCAGATTTCAGCCTCCTGAGTAGCTAGGATGATAGACATGAGCTACCAGCACCAGGCTAAGCCCCAGCTTTTAAAGGATCCTCTACCTGTCACAGTAGAAACCAAGCATTACAGCACATGAAACTATTTCCTTTGAGTGGCATACCACAGCAAGCAGTACTGCTCTTGTCAGATTCAAAGGATTGCAACAAGAATTGACTGAGATCCTGACAAATGTGTTAGAAAGAACAAAATGTTGCCCAGATGATCTCTGTGAGACTGGGTACCACAGCTCATTTACTACTGTATCCTGAGTGCCAGCACAGTAGGGATCTAGCACATATTGGTAGCTCAATAAACATTGGTTAAATGAACCAGGGAGTCAACAGGTGCTATGATATATCCATCAGGGACAGTGTATTCTACCTCACTTAAACACATCAGAGGGGAAGGCTCCTCATTCCATCCTGTAGGCCTCTCCTTTCCAGAGCAGTCCCCATCCTGACCCTGTCACCTTGTGTTAACAGGTCTTTCATTCAGGACAGCAAAAATCTTAAGCCAAAGTTCACCCCAGGACAGGGGATCAAAGGCAAGAGCTGTTCTCGACTTGACAGTCTCCTCCAGTTTCACAGGCTGCAGGAACCATTGCTGCCATTGAAGGACCCATTCCTCCTCCATTTCTAGACTGTCAGGCCCCGGGGGTCATCAGTACACAGCTGCATTCCAGTAAGTTGAGAAGGACGCTAAAACCAGACAGTCAGGTCTGCATCCACTGTCAGCCAGGCTCCTAGCTGGCTCAGCCCAGCCTGTCTGCTGCTCCTGAACAGTTTCCAACAAAAGACACTTCTAGTATCAGGCCATCATTTCAAAGTGGCAAGAGCCTGGTCCACTGGCCGGACTTTTCTGAAGGGTTTTCCTGAGCCCCTGTCAACTTCTTATTGTGAACTCCTAGAGGGCAGGACCTGGTCTAAAGCTCCTTCCTGCCACTTGGGGGAGGCGGAGGAGGTCACTGACAACAATAGCTTTCCAAAGGCAGTGATTTCAGGTACATTTGACTGTCTTTTCTTTTCTTTTTTCCCTTCTGTCTTTTGCACCCAGATAAAAATCTCCAGAGATACAGGTGGGCCCATTGCAACAGTGAGATGTACAAATTGTTATGTCCAAAAACGAACTTAACAACTTTGGTGGGGGGTGGGGGAGGATGGTTTGGGGGGAGGGGAGGAGTATGGGAAGGGATGGGAAGGGGGAACAAGGAGGAGGCAGCAATGCTTGGTAAGAAATGTACTCGTTATCTTGCCCATGTAATTGTAACCCCTCTGTATGGTATTCTCACAATAAAAATAAATAAATAAATAATATTTTTTTAAAAAAATTCCATAAATAAAACGTAGAACAGGGAGAGAAATATATGTTTATGTTATATGTATATTGTACATTATGTTTATATTGTATGTATATATATATTAACTTATGATAAACCTCAGAAGACTTAAAAATAAATCTCCAGAGGTCAGGGATGCTTACCCACTATCTCTTACTTCAGTTCTGGAAACTCAGTTCCTCACCCAAAGCCAGTGCTTAATTATTTGTTGGATGGATGGATGAATGAAATGAACTCCTTTGCAATGTGATGATAGGTGATAAATCATATGTATTAAAATGAATTCCTATAAATGAGTATTATATGTGACTTTTAAAAGTTTCAGTAATTTCCAGAGTGTCTCAGGATTAATAAACACATTGTCTTGCTTTACCCATTTACTTATTGATTCAATTATCATTTCAAGCCTGTCTTTGGTCTGGAGAAGATAGGACAATTAGGTAATCACAGAACATTTATGTCAGAATGACTAAGTAAGGATGTATCAGTACTGCAGGATTCAGTCCAGTCACAGAAGCCAGCCAAAGCCCTTTGGAGGAAGCCACAATCTCACCAACATCTAAACCAGTGTTTCATGCCTATAATCTTAGCTACTCAGAAGGCTGAGAGCTAAAGTTCAGGGTTCAAAACCAGCCTGGACAGACAGCTCTAAATAAGAAACTCTTATCTTCAATTAACTAGCAAAAGGCAGACATGGAGGTGTGGCTCAAGTTGTAGAGCACCAGCCTTGAAAGAAAAAGCCAAGCAAGAGCACAAGAGCACAAACCCCAGTACCATAAGCAAATGAATAAATAAATAAAAACATGACTAAATAACCAAAGAGGGTCACTCTGAGTCAGAGTAGAGGGAGGAAGGACTACCACTACAGACAAAAGGGATGGCACAGGAATGGCTGTGCTGGGAGGGAACATGGCGGGTGGGAAAGGAGGGGCTGCCATGAGGGGAGGGGGATGGGAACAGGATGAATGGCAGCTGCAGCCAGACCTTGGCCAGGCCAGAGTAGCAGCACCAGAGCTAAATATGCTCTCCTGCGGAGCAGACCTGGTCTGGAAGTATCACTTCTCCCCGGTGACAATTCCCACCCTATAGCTTGGATTAGGTCTCTTGTTTGTCACCCCATGGGGTGCAAAGCTTCCCTTTATATTTATTCATTTTTTAAGTGCTGGGGCTCAAACTCAGGGATGTAGGCAAGCACTTTATCACTAAGGTATACCTCCAGCCCTTTCTTATAACTTTTTAAAGTCCATTTGATGATCTGTTTTCTTGCTTCTTTTGGTTTCCCTGCCTCTTGATTCATGTGCTCCTTGAATGCAGGGACCTTGGCTATCTGTCTTACGACATCAGTGCCTAATGAAGTCTCTGGGACCACACTGTCAGGACATGAGAGATGAGGTTGGGCTTTTCCACACTCAGCGGAACTCAGCTGAATCTTGGGCTTCAGTGAGGAGACAACAGTTTCCACTGACTATGGCAAGAGAAGGGACCAGAAAACTGGAAAAAAAAGAAAAAGGAAAGTCACAGGATATGGTGACGCTAGTGCCATATAAAGGAAACAGGATTACAGGTGCCACTCTCAGTTTCCAGATTCTAGAATTAGAATGTCAATAATTAAAGCTGCATAGGTCAGTAAGGCTGAACAAGAATGCCCACTGTGTGTTTAGCAGAAGCTCATGAGTTTTGCACCCAGCATTCCAAGTGCTTCCTAAGTATTAAGCCTTCTCAAGTCTCCTTGAAATAGTACAAAGCATTTGGAAATCACTATTTTACAGATGAGAAAATTGAGGAGCAAAGAGGGTAAGCATACATACACATTCACACTCACATTCACACACACGTACACACACAATCACTAGCATACCTTGTGCTGCTTCTAGGGCATACAACTGTAAGTGACAGAACTGGGATTTGAACCACAGCTGTTTGGTTCTGGAAGCAAGGTTCTGACCCCAACTCTGTGCTGCCCTCCAGGCAGGGCTGATACTAAGGACTTGATACCATTTTATTTATCTTACCTTATCTCATCTTATTTTATTATGCCAGTCCTGGGGCTTGAACTTAGGGCCTGGGCACTGGCTCTTAGCTGTTTCACTCAAAGTTGGCATTCTACCACTTGAGCCACAGCTCCATTTCTGGATTTTTGGTAGTTAATTGAGATGGGAGTTTCATGGACTTTGCTGCCTGGGTTCATTTTGAACCATGATCCTCAGATCGCAACTTCCCAAGGAGCCATCGAGGCCCAGCAGGCGTAATAACATTTTAATGGCCTCCTAAGAACGTGGTATGATTCTCCCCCATTTTGTAGATGAATAGGTTGAGGCTCAGCTCAGAGAGTTGCCTTGCCAAAGCTCAGCATCAATAAAATAAGAGTTCACCGCCACCCCTGCTGTTTCCTATAGCTGCTCAGGCCTGGGCAGCGAACCCAGCCCTCCGCATTCTGTGCAGCTGGGAACCTCAGCCAGGCACAGCAGATGGTACCACTCCACACACATTTCTGACTCAGCAGCTGAATCTAACCCCCAACTCCCCCTCCTCCATTCCAGCTCTGAACCCTAGTACATCAGCATGGGACAGAGACACCACCCTGACCTGGCACCAGATTAAGGAACAAGTCAGACCATCAGCAATTTTTTGGGGGGAAAAATAGGTGCAGCAAAAATCTATTTATATATCCCTGATGGGCAGGAAGGCAACAGGCCAGCCAAGGGAAGGCTGATCAAGGACTCAGCTAGTCAGCATCCAAGCCCTGGAGGGGGCAGATGGGAGACATCCCAGGTGGCAGGGCATGGAGTCTCAGGCAGACCCTCTGTCTCCCTACCAGATGCAAGATGCTCTTCCTGGTTTGGCCCCACCCCTGCTCTCTTTCTGTCTCTTTCCAGGCTTCCTTTACACAGGGGCTAAGAAAGTACCTGAAACCGAAGCAGTCCTTTCTTAATGTTCTTTTTATTTATTTAATTTTTGAGGCAGAGTGTTTCTATGTTGCCCAAGCTAGGTTCAAGTGATCCTTGAACCTCAGACTTCTGAGTGCTAGAACCATAGCCATGCCACTACACCCCACAAGAAAGGGACAATTTGACCTGTCAACCCAGCCCTCCCCTGCCCCCCCCCCGCCGACACAGAGCCCCAGTGCCAAGCTGATCTCCAGAGGGTAATTGGAACCGCTCTTGAGCTCAATGTTGAGTTCATTTTCACCTCCAGCATCTAACTCAAGGACATCTGTGCAGATTTCAGCTTTAGCTACTCACAGTAACTTGTCACCATGACTGTACTGTGTCTCTTTCAGAAGCAAGCCCGTCAGAAGCCCCGGAGCTATAGATGAGAGCCACGGTAGGTGAGGAAATAACTTCCCAGGCTCTTAGTGCTTGGAAGCCCTATCTAAGATAATACCAGAAACCTCCATTTATTGGTGTTTGGGAAATAGCTTGGGGATGGTAAGGGGCAGGAGAATTTGGGTTTCAGGAATAGCTTGTTTTAGGTTCATATCTTAGACCTGCTTCTTCTTGTCTATATAGTCTTGGACTAATTACCGATCTAATCCTTAAAATAGCCTTTTGAAGTGAGTGATACCTCTAGTCATAACTTAAAACCAAGAAATGGGGTCACAGAGAGATAAAGAAACTTGGTCCAGGTCACAGGACAGGTAAGAAGCAGAGTCAGGGTTCAGATGAAGGAGGCCTGGTTCTGGTTTGTGTTCTTTCCACTCCTCCACACCGCCCTGCCTCCTACCAAACTGGAAGAGCAGAATTCTGATCCTAGCCAGGCACTTCAGGCACATTGCCACTTGAGTCTCATCCGTAAAACGAGAGAAGACTTGGATGCTACATATAGCTATTACTATAACCTTCAACATGTTTCTGAGCCCCTGATGTCTCTACAGCTCCAGGGCTTCTGAGAGTCGGCTTCTGAACAATGTGGTTCATATCCAACACAAGTCATGCCCTCCCTCCCAGAGGCGTTTCCTTTGGCCTGAGCTACAGGCTCAGGATCCCTCCAGGATCCCGTTGGCCAAACTAAATAAGTCATTTAGGTAACACTGAGACTTGGTATTGGAGAGGACTGTGCAGAAAGGGCCAGTGGACCTGGATGCTGTGAGCCCATCTTTAGCATCCCTAGCCAGAGTGGGTTGGTGTGGCCACTTGATAATTCCTAGCAGTCTGCACTTCCTGATTGACCAGAATGCTTTCTGAAGCCGGGCTGCCATAAACAGACCCTATCATGACACTTGGCTAGGCTTAGTCTAGCCTTTTGGAAAGCCACACATGGTACTCCTCTCCTTTGATTCTTTGAAAAAATCAAGAACTCCTTGCCAAGACTTCCATTTTCTAGATTAAATATCCCCAGTTCCCTAGGTTCTACCTCTTAGGTCAAGTCCTTTAAGGTTTCTTCCTTGCTGCCTACTCCTTCGGTTCCCAGTGTATTCAGAGATCCTGACTCAGGACTCCTTTCCCAGAAGTTTGCTAGAACATAAAATGCCAGTGCCTGGTCTCCGGAGCCAGCATTCTTGTCTGTATTACCGTTGGTCATCCCTCTCCCCCTCCTCCTTCCAAACTCTCCAGGCTCCTTTTGGGAACTATACCCTCCCAGTGGTCCTAATGGGGGCTGCCAACTTCACCTAAAACTATGATCCCAAGACCAATTGATTAGCTAAGAGATTGGCACTTGATGGAAGCTGGTCCAACCAATTTATTTCCTAGGCTTATTTTTTAATTCAAGTGCCTTTCTGGTGACTAAAACGATAAACACACAAAACTCAGCATCTATTGGCAGTTCTATCAATCAAGATAGAATAGCCTGTGCTTGAAAATGAACCAATCAAAAAACAAAAAATAATAAAAGAACCAATCTTGAAATGGTCTGAAGCCTAATCCAGAAAAAAAAATGTATCTCCTCATGCAAAGTTTTATAACATTGGGCAGATCTCCTCCAAGAGGTGACCCAGGAGCTAAAATTCTGCTATGCTGAGTCTCCATCCCTTCAGTCTTTTGCTTCCAGCTGCAATGAAAAGAGCGGAAGAAATGGAGACAGGAAGATTGAAAATGTCCACCTTGCCAGTCACTGGTGGCTCATGCCTGAGGCTGAGATCTGAGGATCACAGTTCAAAGCAATCCTGGGCAGGAAAAGTCCTTGGGACTCTTTTTTTTTTTTTTTGTCGGTCATGAGGTCTGAACTTTGGGTCTGGGCACTGTCCCTCAGCTCTTCAGCTCAAGGCTAGCACTCTACCACTTAAGCCACAGCACCACTTCCAGGCTTTTCTGCTTATGTGATGCTGAGAAATCGAACCCAGGGCCTCATACATGCAAGGCAAGCACTCTATCATTGAGCCAACTTCCCAGCCCTCCATGAGACTCTTATCTCCAGTTAACCACCAGAAAACCAGAAGTAATGCTATGGCTCAAGTGGTAGAACCCTAGCCTTGAGCAAAAAGAAGCACAGAGATAGTGCCCAGGCCCTGAGTTCAACCCCCAGGACCTGCACAAAAACAAACAAACAAAAAAACAAACTAGAGAAAACTAGGAAACTAGTGATGGGAAAATTGCTGGAATCATATTTTGGGATTTTGTTTTGTGTGTTGTTTATTTCACTTATAGCAAGCCACAAGCAGGAGAGGAGGAGAGTGATGGGAAGAAAGTTCTTGATAGATATTCCTGAAGTTCACTCATCTTCTCCAAAGTGTTCGTCCAGTATCCTTCTTGTGCTGAGCTAATTTTGTATTATGTTTGGTCACTTTCTATCCAAAAGAGAGCTCATACAAGCTTGGTCTTAATATTATAATGCTACTAATAAAGATGAAACAATTATGTTTCCTTTTCTTTTTTGCCTTTTGTTTTTCACTTGAATTTCTATAAAATCAAATTTCTCTGCTAAGTGTGTATTTTCCTTCCAACCTTGAAGTTCCTATGTTGGAATTCTAGATCCTAAATTAGGTTATTAGGCCATGATTAGAACTGATTGGGTCATAAGAGTGAGACGCTTGTGAAGGCTTAGAGACCCTATGAAAACATCTCTCTTAGTGACCTGATAGAGATGGTACAACAAGAAAGTACTGTCTTTGAACCAAGAAGTGGGCCCTCAGCAGGCCTCAAACTTCCTAGTCTCCAGAACTTAGAGAAAATGTGATTGTACTTATAAATAACTAGTCTATGGCATTTTATCTCACAGCCTAAAAAGATTAAGATACTCCCCAACTAGGGCCTGGGAAGGTAGCTCAGTGGTAGAGCGCTTGCCTTGCATGCATGAGGTTCTGGGTTTGATTCCTCAGCAGCACATAAGCAGAAAAAGCCAGAAGTGGCGCTATGGCTCAAGTGGTAGAGCGCTAAGCTTGAGCTGAAGAGCTGAGGGACAGCGCCCAGGCCCAGAGTTCAAGCCCCATGACTACCCCCCTCCAAAAAAGATACTCCCCATCTAGTCTTCCTTTTCCGGACCAGCAGTTAAACAGATGGTTTTTTGTTGTTGTTTGTTTTTGCAGGCTCAGACATGCTCTTTCCAAGGCCAGATGAAAAATGTGGTGGTAAAACAGGAAATTCATTCAGGAGGTCAGGATTGGTTACAGGAGCCTTGTTAGAAATAAGAAAGGTCTCCACTGGACACTGGTGGCTCACTCCTATAATCCTAACTACTCAGGACGCTGAGATCTGAGGATTGTGGTTCAAAGCCAGCCCAGGCAGGAAAGTCCATGAAACTCTTATCTCTAATAAACCACCAGAAAACCAGAAGTGGCACTGTGGTTCAAGTGGTAGAGCGCTAGTCTTGAGCTGAAGAGCTGAGGGACAATACCCAGGCCCAGAGTTTAAGCCCCATGACTGACAAAAAACCATCTTGTCACAAGATGTTTATTGATCACACTTGTTTATAAAATCCAAGATAACCGTAAGAGAGAATGGTCCAGCAAAGAACAAATGAGAAAAGCATTGAAACTGAGGTAGGAGGGTTGCAAATTTGAGTCCAGCCTAGGCTACAAATTGAGATCCTGAAAGGAGAGAATCAGAGGAAAAGGAAGAGGGAGAGGGAAAGGGAAAGGAAGGGAAACGGGAAGGAAAGAAGAAGAGAAGGGGAGGAGGAGAAGAGAGAAGATGGATGATGAATTAGTTAGGTCCAGCATCAGGCCCTCCGTCAAGTTTAGGAAGAAGACTGGAGACTTCTATGTGTCTCTTCAATAGTCTGGAATAGGCTATTCTAAAAGCTGGTGGCTGACAAATAATCTGTTAATTATGATGTCTGTCTTGAAGAGAAAGGGTTACCACTTGAAGGTGAACAGTCCTTAAAATAATTAACATGTCTTTGTACAAAGTTGAATAAGAGGACTCTGACCCAAAGGATACAAATGTAAAATGAAGGCAGATACATCGAATTTTAATCTTGCTTTTTTTTCTTTTTTGTCAGTTATGGGGCTTGAACTCTGGGCCTGAGTGCTGTCTCTCAGCTCTTCAGTTCAAGGCTAGCACTCTACCACTTGAGCCACAGAGCCACTTCTGGTTTTCTGGTGGTTTATTGAAGATAAGAGTTTCACAGCTTTTCCTGCCCTGGCTGGCTTTGAACCACAATGCTCACTCAGATCTCAGCCTCCTGAGTAGCTAGGATTACAGGCATGAGCTACCAGCCCCCAGCTAATCTTGCTTTTATTTATCCACTGAATATCTGCGCACCCAAGTGAAGAGTCAGTGCTTTTAGCAAAAATAGCCTCTGAGACCCTGTTGTAATTGCACTGATAATTAAGTGTCCACCCTTCTCCCCTGAAGGTCGAGGACACGCCTCCTTTTCTTAGTACTTGTTTCACCTAATCTGAGTGGAACTGTTCAATCCCTTGTCACTCACCGAACCCTGGGCTTTTTCTGTTTGCCTGCGATATGTCTTCTGCTTTGAATGATTTGTGCGCCACTCCCCCACAACAAATACTTAGGAAAATGGGAGTGGGAAGAAATCAGTTTTATTTAAAGCTTCCCCTGAAGAAGATGGAGGGTCTTGCTAGCACTATGCTTTGTGCCCTGACTTCCTGAGAAGACCACAAGCATTCAGTTTGTTTAGCTTTGCCACGAACATGTCATGTACACTCATGTACTAAATATTTGGTACTGGTCTACAGTGACAGAAGTCAACCTACTTAGGCAAGCAAGAACTAGGACAGGGCACTGAGCAAGACTTGATATGAAAATAAGAATGGATACTGATTGAAAGTCACTCTTGTCAGAGGAAGCTATTACTTATCCCACACCTGGATCCTGATTTACTGTGCCTCCTGCACTGCTAGGCCATTACCCACTGTGCACAAACACATAATTCTAGCTACATATAATTAATAGGTAAAACTCTAGGTGACAGCTCCCAAAATAATATCTTCTTCAAGGTCAGTGGAAAGCCACAGAAAGAACATCCCATCATCCTACTGAACCAGGAAATGGTTCCCAGGCTCAAGGATCCCTCATTCTCAAGGATGGGAGTGTCCAGAGATCACTTTATAAGTTGCATGAATTTCAGGCATTTGTATCTCTATGGGTCCATTCTTCCATAAACATATGTTTAACATTATACTTTATGGCTACCTTGGTATAAAAACAAAAGTAATCTGTGTTTAATTCCTGTTTCTATATTTTGTCACTATTTTTGTCATTGTCTAATTTTTCCAGGAAATTAAAATGAAGACTTTCTAGGGAGCTCAAAAAGTAGAGGGATGATGAGAATCTGGGTTTTTCAGGAAAAAAAAGAACCCACTGACTAGAGATATATATCTCGGGTGTGAATGGAGGTCAGGAAGTCCTGGGATCTGCATTGGCAAGCTGGTGGCTCAGGAATACCAAGAGAATAAGTTCTAGTCCAAGTCCAAGTCCAACAGCATGAGAAGACAAAAGTCCACGCTCAAAGAAAATTGAACAGAGAGAACCTAATTCTCTCTTGCTGTGCTTATTTTTGTTGTTGTTTTTGTTCTTTCCAGGCTTCTAACATATTAAATAAGACCTACCTACATTAAGGAGGACAATTTGCTTTATTCAGTATACTGATTCAGAGTAATAGTTAACCAAGTGTCTGGGCAAGTCAACACATATTTATCATCATCATGGAACCCTGAGCACTGTGTCTACTGAGCCTTTTGGAGATGTTTGTCCTGAGTACATTACATGTAGCCCTTTCTTTGTAGTTATCGCTTTGTAAGAGGGACCCATAAAAGAGATGTCTTAGCATTGGTGGTCACCTGGTACTATAGTTTGGGTATTAAGTGTTTCCCAAAGGCCCAGGTGTTAAAGCCTGAACCCCAAAAAGGCAATAATGAAAAGGAAAAAAAAACCTTAAAAAGGAAAACAACGGGAAGTCTTTAGGTCATTGGGCCCTGCCCTTGAAGAGGATTGTTTAGTAGGACTGCAGTTTTTTCCTTTTCCTCTTTTTTCTTTTAGAGCTGGGGATCTAGCCCAGTGCCACACCCAAGCTAGTCAAATCTTCTACTGCCAAGCTACACCATCAGACTCTTTTCATCCTTTAAAGTCATGAGGTGAGCTGTTTTGTTCTACCAGGCATTCCTGCCATGATATGGTGCCTCGCCACAGGCTCAAAGTCACAGGGCTAATCTCCCAACTGTGAACCAGAATAATTTTTTGTTATTTTTATAAACTGATTATCTCTGATATGTGTTTACAGTGATGGAAAGCTGGCCAACATCTCTGGGCTCACTGAGAAGGGTTCTGAGTTTAGAAACCCATGTCCTATGTGTTTTAATCTATAGAAGAGAAAAATGGGAAAGGAAGACAGCTAGCACCTTAAAAGGCTGGCTTTTCATCTTCCCGTGGTCACAAACCATTTCTATCCCTTGCCAGATATCTGTGCTCTATGTTGAGCCTTCAGGAGATAAAGTTTTCCTTGCAGGACTTGGAGAAGCAGAAGCTCCTCTCAGCCAGAAGAAAATGAACTTGCACCCTGAGTCAATCTAACACACTGACCTTGAGCAACAACCCAATTGAGAAAATTCTTTTCAGTGGAGTCCTTTATTTAAACATGTTCATCATGAGCAAGGCATGGTAGTATATGCTTCTTGTCTCAGGTATGTAGGAGGATGAAGCAAGAGAATCACAGTCTGAAAAGCATCACAAGACCTTGTCCGTTAAAAACTAAAAAAGAAGGTCTGGGAAGGTGGCTCAGT
>NW_012267218.1:28902412-28932815 GCF_000151885.1 Dipodomys ordii
CTTCCTTCTTTCCTTCTTCCTTCCTCCATCCTTCCCTCCCTCCCATTCTTTCTTTCTCTTTCTTTTTTAAGATAGGGTTTCACTTGTAGTCCAGGCTAGCCTTGAACTTAAAATCCTCCTGGCTTCTCATTATTATGATCTTCCTAAATAGGATTACAGATGTCTGCTACTACATCAGGCCATTCAGATTTAGTGCTTAAAAGCTAATTCCTTGAAATTTCAACCACACCCCATGTGATAAGCCCAAGAATTACCCCCCAAATAGATGAAGCACAAAATAAACCACAAAACAAAACCCAGCTTACCTCTCAGAGGCAAGTGAAAACTGGGTTTATGGCTGGGAGTGCACAGCGTAAGGCTCATTTTCCCAGACGCTGTGATTCCTCACTGCTTTGGGGACTGATGTCTGTCACCTGTCTTGTCAGGGATGGTCTCCTTAAGATTCAAAGGCGGCAGTGGTTCTAGCTACCATCTATCTTGCTCTCTGGGTATGGGGCACATTCTCTCTAAAATCCCCTCAGTTGTTATTATTTCTATTGCACAGGTGACATAACTACAGTTTGGAAAGATAACCTGCCCAAGATCACACTGCTGATTGGTACTTGAGGGGAGGGTTTTCTGACTCTGGGGTTCCTGTTCCTAATCCTGTAAAGAAAGCAGGGACTATATTCCATTTCTGAATCAGAAACACCCAGGGAAGAAACTGACATCTGCCCCCAAATTCCCTGCTTCCCAGGTTCCTATCCCAACCTGTCATAGAACTTCTAGGACTCAATCAGAAAGAGGGCGCTAGTAAAGGCATTCTGAGAAAAGGAGGGAGGCTTAGGGAAGATTTGGGAAAAGACAAAGCATCCTGGGGCCAGAGCATTCTACTCAGGGAACTTTGCTGAGAAAGTCTGAAGGGGCCTTGGTGAGGTATTGGGAGGCATTCTGAGAGCTGGGCTGGGCATGGGGTGCTAGACCAGGAGCACTCTGCCCTGGGAACAGAAGGCCCAACATGACAAACCTCCTCCTGTGTGTGCGTATTATCTCCTAGCTTTGACCCTGGACTTCTGGGGTTCAACCACCGTTTTCTCAGCTTAGAAAATCAAGCTTTACAGCCTGGCTGGGAAGGGACATAAAATAATGAATTTCTTGACTTCAGAATCAGGCTGAGCCAGAAGACAAAACTGGGTCCCATCCCTGCACTCCCCACCCTTATACTTCCTCTCACCAGTCTTCATGGTGATAACACCATCCACTAAAGAGTTAGTCAGCCTTGACCTCTCCCTCTTCCTCCCTCCAGCCCAGCAGGAAGTCCTGCAGGTAAACCTCCCAATTATTCTCACATTTCCCTGACTCTATTTCACCCAGTCCAACCCAGCACCCTCTCTAACCTGAGGTCAGCAGAGGCTCCCGTGCGCTCTCCTGCCTTCCAAGCTTGCCCCTGGGTTCTGTTCTCTGGCCTGCAAGCGCAGTGGCACCTGCCAGCTTAAATCCCATCACCACACTTGCTTAACCCTCCAATCATTTCCCATTTTACTCAGGTAACCATCAAAATTTCCCTCCTGGTGACACATACCTGTAATCCCAGTACTTAGGAGACAACTTTGACTGTAAAGCTAGATGCTAGACCTTGCCTCACAAAAGAAAGAAAGAAAAAAAACTCCCTTAACTTGGCTCACCTGATCAGTCCATTCACAACCTCTCCATCCAACCAACCATCTGATCTCATGCCATAAGCCTTCACTCCCAGAACTCCCACCTCCAATGAACTGAGTTTCCTTGAGGATTTTCATTCACATTCCTTAATCCTAATGCAACTCCCTGGTAATCCTAATGCAACATCCTGTCACCCAGACTCAGCCCCTGATCATCTTATCAGTAGCAAGATCCCACTCATTTTCTGTCATAACACCTGTTTATTTCCTTTCGGAACACTCATTACCATTGGATTGTGTCTCTTTGATACTTGGATTGCCTGTTTGCTTTTGGCCTCCCCACTGATTTCCATGAGGTCACAGTTATATAAGCTCATGGCAACAGTTTAGTTGATGCATAGTATGCATTTAAGGAATGCTCTCAGGAGAAGGAGGAAAGGCCTATTGCACACATACAACAGGACCTCATGCTGGGTACCTTTTCCACAATTTTTGTCCTCTGCTCTCTACCTGCAGAGGTCACTGACCCTTCCCAAGTGGGAAGGACTTGCAAAACAACTGACAGTGGAGGTTAGACCAGGCTGGATCCTGGATGGAGGATGGGAACTGTGTGACAGTTTCTAAGTATTTACTCTGATGTCCTGATTTACCCACCCTGGTTTTCCTTACAAAACAAGGGCTTCCTCTGCTGGACCATTCAAGACGGGAGACCACCCTGGGGGAATAGCCATGAGATTGCCAGGAAAGGATGGAAGTTGGTATTTCTAGGACACAGAACCAGGGACAGTAATTTAAAAGGAGGTACATATGCTTTTTCTTAGGAGTGAAGAATATCTGGACTCTTTTTTTTTTTTTAACCAGACTTGAACTCAGGGCCTGGGCACTGTCCCTGAGCTTCTTTTGCTCAAGGCTAGCACTCCACCACTTGAGCCACAGTACTACTTCCAGCTTTTTCCGTTTATGTGGTACTGAGGAATCAGACCCAGGACTTCATGCATGCAAGGCAAGCACTCTACCACTGAGCCACCTTCCCAGCCCTTGAATAAAATCTCAGGCATGTTGCTGGGTTACGACCTGGCTTACCCCAGCTCCCTACATGGTGACTTCCTGGTAGAGACTGGATCCTCCCCTCTCACACAGGTACCTAGTGACCTGGCATCCTCGGGGATTTTGGCCAACTGGTCCGGATAGTAGCATCTTGTGATATTCCCAGGTTCCAGTGAAAAGCTCTAAGCCTCCAGAAAAGAATGGATCTATAGGTTCCAGAAAAGTACTATGTGGCATGTCTGGGCCTTAGGTATTAGCGGTCCAGGAAGGGAAGAAAGCCCTCTAAGGGACAGGGAAGCTAAAAGCTGCATTGGTGACATATCTCCTTAAAACTTGCTCCCTCCCCATCCTAAAAGGGAAGCAAAGCATCCAGTAAGCTAACATCCTAGGAAGCCCTTTGGATTAAATTACTTAGTCTTTTGTTCCCCCTTGTGTTGGTCAACAAACCATCCTGATATGAGAACACTATTATAGCTCACACCTGTAATCCTGGCTACTCAGGAGGCTGAGATCTGAGGATCATGGTTCAAAGCCAGCCCTGGCAGAAAAGTCTGTGAAACTCCTATCTCCAATTAACCACCAGAAAACCAGAAGTGGCGCTGTGGTTCAAGTGGTTGAGAGCTCAGCTTGAGCTGAAGAGCTTAGGGACAGCGCCCAGGCCCAGAGTTCAAGTCCCACAACTGGAAAAAAAAAAACAACCCACAAAACGATTTATAGAACAGAACACAACGTTATGTGTGAAGGAGAGTTAGGCCTTCTTGGTTAGGCAGATAGGGATAAAAAAAAAATGGCAGACAGAGCACATGACAGATAACATGTGGTCTACCATGGCACTTCTTTTCCCATAATGCCCTGGGTTCCCACTCAGCCAATAAAAAAAGCCCCAGTGGTAACTTACACAGGCCATAATCAGTGTAAGTCCAGGTGAGAAGGTGTGGGAAGAGTCTCGTACTATAATAACCTCCCTCCAAAAGAACTCCAGCAGAATCCTATCTTTAGGATTCCTCTATGCAAAGGGTCTATTTTGCTGCTTTTCTTTCCTTGCTTTTACTTTTCACTTTAAAGTAAACTTGCTCTGTCTCCTTTAAACACTTCCTTGCCTTTTACTTCCTTGATCAGTGGAGAAAATGAACCCCTCCCTACCCCTGGGCAGTATCAATGCAAATCCAGTAACATTAGCCGCCTTGTTCTGTGTGGCCACTGCCTGGCCCGTGTTTCACAAGGTGCAGTTGCTGACACCAGTGTTTGGTGCCACTTCTTTGTTCTCATTACCCCCTTCTTGGGCTGGGAAGGTGGCTCAGTGGTAGAATGCTTGCCTTGCATGCACGAAGCATTGGTTTCGATTCCTCTGCACCACATGAGCAGGAAAAAAAAAAAGAGTTGGTTTTCTATCAGTGGGTTACATATCTGTGGACCCAACCAAGCATGCACCTGCTTATTTCTGAGCTTGCTCAGTATCTGTTACTTGACTTACAGTCCTCTAAATGCTCTCTTGGTCTGTGGTTTGCCTAGAGTCTAGTGGCTTTGAAACCTGAGTGCAGTAATGAATCATGGCCTGCTGATAGGATTGAATGTTCCTGACTCCTTCCCAGAGTCTGTCTTACAAAACTTGGAGTGTGAATCCCAAATCTTCAATCCATAAGCCTCCAGTTATATTCAGATGTGGAGGCTGTCCATCCCACAAAATCACTGTGCAAGCTTTCTCTATCTCTCTCTTTCTATTTAAATAACCCTGCAATGAACACTCTACCACAATTATTCTTTTTCTCTTTTACATTATTTTCTTTAGCCACATCCTTAGAAGTAGGGTTGTGGAATTGTAGGGTAGGAATTGTTTTGTAGGTTTTATTATGTCTGTAGTGTGTAGTAAAGTAAGTCAGACTCAGAGAGACAAAGTACCCGTGTTTTTCTCTCATATGAGAAGTTAGATCCCTAATGTAATCATATATGAACACACATTTAGGGTCATCTGCATATATATGATCAAATTGAAGTATGGAACTCATAGGATTGGATTTCCTTGGCATAGCCCTTTTGAACAATTAACAGACTATTTAATGAAATGAAGACCAGGAAGCTGAAACATGTCTGCATATTAGGTGTGGGGGGGCAGATGAATGGAGAAAGAGTGGGTGAACAGTCAGAATATTCAACGTACGTGAAAATGGAACTAGAAAATTTGAGGGCAAGAGTAGGGCTGGGATTGATGGAGGGGAATGATGACACTAGTTAGAATGCATTATATACATAAATTGATGGATTGAATTGAAACCTTTTGTATAACTATGTAAGGATAACAAAAATAATATAAAATTAGTGTCAGGAATCTGAAGTATCTAACAGTGTTATCATTGAAATTGATTTTTATAATAACATAAAAGTTGTTCAAGCTTCCAAGTTCAAAAGTCACAGCAGGGTTGTTCATTTTTCTATGTACAGCTATGTGTGAAAACTCTTCTCTTTGGCTACTAACTCTAAAAGAGCACAGGACTGGCTTTTGGTACTTGGATCCATTCTTTTGCTATTTTGGATAGAAAGCTCTTGTGGGTACATATATTGCTCTCTTTTCTGTGGCTTTCATTTTTGTCTTTGCTTTATTACATTCAGTAGCACAAAAGGCTTTTAAAACTAAATCAGACCCACCCCTCCTGACTTTAATATCTGTGACATCAATATTCAAAATGTTTTCTCTTCCTCACCGTTGAAACTCATTTGCTTTTCCATTTCCTTCTCTGGTTTTTTATTGCCCATTTGAGATGAACTGTGGTCCATGGCATAAAAATACGGATAGAAGCTAATTCTGGTCCATCCTGATATCTTACCATTTAAATAACATTTGCTAAGTTGGTACTCATTCATTTTATCACATGCTTTTTAAAAATATAATTTGTTATCATTAAGGTGTTGTACAGAGGAGTTAGCATTTCATAAATCAGGTAATGAGTACATTTCTTTTTGGACAATGTCATTTCTTTCTTCTTTTTTCCCCATTCGCCCGTCCTGTCCCTGCCTATAAGTTGTGTAGTTCATTTTCCACACAGTCTCTCCTGAGTGTCATGCATGCATTTGTTTATATCACATGCTTGTTAAAGAGGCCTTTAAAAAATATTTTTCCCATACCCATTTATTTGTTAAATTATATGATACCTTCTACTTTGTCTTTATTGTCCATTTTAGTCTTACCTTTAATCTAGACTTCATAAGTAGGATCAAGATGCATCTCTTCATTCATTTCCCCTCATTCCTCCAATCTAATTTATTTTTTGGTAAAACATCATTTGTTCCAAGTGAAATTATTTCCAATGCTACTCTGAACTCAGAGCTTCATACTTGCTAGGCAGGTACCCTTCCACTTGAACTACACCTTGAGCCCTTGCTGGTTATTTTCAAGGCAGGGTCTTATTTATTGCTAGGTTGACCTGAGATTCGATCTTCCTACTTCCCTGAACGTCTGAGAATAATGGATAAGCTTACCCATCATGCTTTGATAAAAGGCAAGCACCCCACACCCAGCCATTGATTGAGATGGAACTTTACAAACTTCTTTTTGCCTGGGTTGGCCTTGAACCACTGATCTGCCATCTTTGCCTCCTAAATAGCTTTTATAGTCTCAAATCACCACAACCCTAGCTACTTTTTAATTTTTTAATTACACTCATGAATAGGCCACCGTTCTCTCTCTCTTCTCCTTCCCTTTGTGCTATTCTCATACTAAAATGGAAGCTTGCTGACCCAGAAGCCTGCAGATGCTGTTTCTTGGCACCAGCTAGCAGCAGTCTGTGAGCTACGCTGAGGGTACCTCCAATTGCCTCTCTCCCCGTTCCTTTTCTCCCTGTTCAATGAGCAAAATCACATATAGAATAGTCTAGAAGTGCCTCCTCTCTTTCTTGAACAAATCAGAAAGACACCATTAGAATAGTGTCTTCTCAATACTCAGAATGTGACCCTATTTCAAAGTAGGGTCTTTGCAGGCAGAATTATTTAAAATGAAGTCCTTGGTGGATGAGAGTGGTCCCTAACTCCAATGACTGGTGTCTTTATAAAAGAGGAAACACACGGAGGAGAGGTCACGTGGTGATGAAAGCAGAGAATGGAGCCAGGTGCCTACAAACCAGAGCACTGAAAAGACTGCCAGGCTCCCCAGAAACTAGCAGAGGGATGGAAAACAGGTTCCCTCTCAGCCTTGATAGGAGCCAACCTTGCTGACAACTTAACATTTCTAGCCTCTGGAGCAGTGAGAGAACACATTTCTGTAAATGCCAGCCACCCACTCAGTTCATCACAATTTGTTGTGGCCACTCTAGGACTCTAGTTTAGCCTCTGCCTCTCCCCCCCCCCCCCCCCCCCCCCCCCCGCCCCCGATCTCCCCAGAGCTTCTCCACTACTGGCTTTGCATCCCGTGATCAGCCAAGGCCCAGAGGAGAGGCACCCCTGTAAACCTGGCCCTGAGCCGAGAAAAGAGCAGTCCACTCTGAAATGTAAACACTCAAGAAACATGAGATCTTTCCTGTTTCCTGATCACAAGCCTCTCTTTGAAGCAGGCAAACTATTTCTGGCACATTCCAGGTTCTAAGCACCCAGGGCTCTTTCTTGACGGGAGGTCCATAGGGTGCAATTCAAAGGTTTCGACCACCAGGATCTACTATGCTTAGCTCTTGGCAGGTTCCTTAACTTCTGGGGAACCAAACTCTGCTATCTATTAAAGGAGCCAATACTCATTTATGTCCAACCTATCTTAGCAAGTTGTTGCTGGGAGCTAATCATTTACAGGAAAAATGTGTTTAAATGATAAAGCATCGAGTAGATGCTTCCAATCACTCTGGGGGGCGGGCATGATGGAATCGTTGGAGGGGCACATACTTCTCACTGTGTCCCCTTTGTTCCATGTGCCAGCTCTTAATCATTATTGAAAGAATAGGCTGAATGTAGTTGAATGTGTAAAGGAAAAGGGAAAAGTAAATTCAACTCTATGCCAGGGTTCTAAGTCACAGGGCTATTAAAAGATAAGACAATAGAAAGGGCTTATTGTAGATACTTGGCTCGTGGTAAGCCCCACATAGATGTTATATAACATCACTGCTATTGGTGTTATGACCCATTTCTAGTATAGCTTCAAGCCCAATTGAGCAAGTTGCAAGTTTGAGCAAGTCAAGTCTATGGGTTCTTTTGTTGTTGGTGGTGGTGGTCATGGGGCCTGAACTCTGGGCCTGGGCGCTGTCCCTCAGCTGTCTTCAGCTCAAGGCTAGTGCTCTACCACTTGAGCCACAGTGCCACTTCCAGTTTTTCTGCTGATGTGGTGCTGAGGAATCAAACCCAAGGCCTCATGCATGCAAAGCAAGCATTCTACCACTGACCCATCTTCCCAGCCCAATGGGTTCTTAGTTTACATAAAACAAAGTCTTGGGCCTTACCATTGTTTCAGACTATGCCCTTATACTGTAATCCCTTTGACTCTAATGGGGGTAATTCCAATTGTGGGAACCAACCATTAAGCCAATCAGCTGAAGCTGTGTGTGATCCTAGCACTTGGGAGACTGAGACAGGAGGATGGAGAGTTTAGTCAGGAACTTGTAGATTTGGCTCCAATGGTACAGTGACAGCCTTGAGTGGAAAAGCAAGCAACAGCAAAAGGCCCAGAGTTCAAGCCCCAGTCCTGGCACAAAACAAACAACGAAAACAACAAAACAAACTTTAGCTGTTGGTTGGTGGCTCAGACCTGTAATCCTACCTCCTCCAGAGACTGAGATCTGAGGAGTGCAATTCAGAGCCACCCAAGAGATTATCTCCAATTAACCACCAAAGGCCATACCAGAGGTGTGGCTCAAGTGATTGAATGCCGGCCTTGAAAGGCCTTGAGTTCAAGCCTTTGTATTGGAAAAAAACAAGGCAATACCACTATCAGATGATGAGACATCTGGGTGCCCACAGGGCAAATGTCCAGCCAGTGCTCTCCAGCAGGCTCTAATGTCTATGTCCCCGGATTGCAGTGGGAAGAGCTGCCGCCAGAGCCTGGCTGTGGGAGCAGCCTGGCCTTAACTCATACTAAAGGAAGGAGAGACAGGTGGCAATCCACGGAGTCCAGCCAGTGTCTCCCCTTCCTGGGTCCTTATGAGAGAGGAGCTTGTGAGGATCGATGCAAAGGCAGTTTCCTTTGGGTATGTGTATGGGTTAGAAACCAGGCTGTGGAGTCAGTCTGCCTCTTCCGGAAACTTGGCTCTTCTTGCCAGCTGCGTGACCCTGGTCAAAGCACTTTCTCTGGGAACAGGGGTCGGAACAATTGTTTTCCCCGAGTGAGTTGTTGTGAAGATGAAATGGAGACAAGTGCCAGGCATGAGATAAGGAGCGTGCAGTTAGCTTGTGGATTTCTCTGTGATCTTGAACAAGCGGCAGCTTTGGGCTTTGGTTCATGGGGACACCAGGTAAGGAGGGAAACTCCTTAAAGCGGCCCTAGAAGGGGAGGTCTGGGACTAAAGGGAAGATGGGAAGGAGCAGGGAGACATGAACAAGAGATTTTTTTTTAAATATTTTTTTGTTGGTTGTGGGCCTGGGCACTGTCCCTCAGCTCTTCAGCTCAAGGTGAACGCTCTACCACTTGAGCCATAGCGTCACTTCCGGTTTCCTGGCGGTTAATTGGAGATAAGAGTCTCATAGACTTTCCTCCCCAGGCTGGCTTTGAACCATGATCCTCAGATCTCAGCCTCCTTAATAGCTAGGATTACTTACAGGTGTGAGTCACTGGCCCCTGGCTAAACAAGAGAGTTTTTTTAAAGGATGGTACCATAACAGGGGCAGGATATAGGGCTTTACAGTTTCTGTAAAACCCCAAAACAGACCAGAGAAAACTGTTTAGACATGGGGCTCCAATCTCCTCAAGTCTGAGTATCCTTGGAAGGGTGGAATTATCTGCCCTTATCTTCTCAGTGTAAAAGTTGTTTCTCAGGTCAGCCAGTGTTTTAGTAGAAGCCAAGGGAATGAAAACGAACTGTCCTACAAGTGAGCTCTTGTGGGACCCTGGGCAGCTAACAAGAAGCTCTGAGTGAGTTTGGGGTGTAATGTGGGGATTCTGGAGAGCAAGAGGGAAGCACAGGACTAAGGGCTGCTTCAGCTTCTTCCAACCCCAGGCCTGTTGTTGGCATTACTTCTGCCAGCTTCCGTCTTGCTTTGTTCACTCCCCTGTGTACTGAGGAACTTACCTACCAATGACTATCTCAACCTCATGGGGTTCTGCTGCCCCCTACTGGCCACTAAGCATTTCTTTTAAAATTGATGCAATAATATGGTTGTTCTCCCCCATACCCTCCATTTGTTTTATTTTGGTTGGTCATGGGGCTTGAACTCTAAGCCTGGGCTCTGTCCCTGAGCTCTTCAGCTCAAGGCAAGCGCTCTACCACTTGAGCCACAGTGCCACTTCGATTTTCTGGTAGTTAATTGGAGATAAGAGTCTCACAGACTTTCCTTCCTGGGCTGGCTTTGAACAGTGATCCTCAGATCTCAGCCTCCTGAGTAGCTAGGATTACAGTTGTGAGCCACCAGTGCCCAGCAACAATATGTTTTTATTGGGCATTTTCCATCCCTAACTCTTCCCTCCCCTCCCATCTCCTGTGTGCTGGCTTCAACTCAGGACTTTGAACTCTCATTTAGCTTTTCACTCAGATTTGTTCTTCTTTAATCAGCTGTTTGCTGGTTAATTGGAGATAAGAACCTGGAAGATTTATATGACTAGGCTGGCTTCAAACTATGATTCTAAGATCTCAGCCTCCTGAGTAACTAAGTTGATAGACATGAGCCATTGTACCTGTCTGTTTTTCTTTTTTTCCCGTGCTGGGAATCAAAACCAAGGTGGCATGCAGGTGATAGAAGAGATTTTTTTTTTTTTGCCAGTCATGGGGCCTGAACTCTGGGCCTGGGCGCTGTCCCTCAGATCTTCAGCTCAAGGCTAGCACTCTACCACTTGAGCCACAGTGCCACTTCTGGCTTTTTTTCTTTTTGCTTATGTGGTGCTGAGGAATCGAACCCAGGACCTCATGCATGCAAGGAAAGCACTCTACCACTGAGCCACCTTCCCAGCCCGATAGAAGAGATTTTATCCCTTGTCTATATCTTCAGCCTTCATAGAGACTTTATAGCACATAGAATTTGTTAGTGTTTTACAGTTATATGGGACGATCACAAATATTAGAGTGTTGCTTCTCTGGAGTTAGCCACCTTCCTCTCTATGGTCAGCATGTCTCCCCTTATACAGAACAACACCTTCTATTACCTCAGTTACTCCACCTTTCTGACTCCTTTGGCTCATGTAGATTTCTCCTAATGGGCAGAGGGGAAGGGTCTTCGGGCCTGGAGAAGCCTACCAAAGTCAAGATGACCTTAGACATCTCCAGGGCCTTGGAAATGTCTTACCTTGCCTCCCAAACAGAGAGCTGGAGCCAGAGCATGCAGCGGTCCCTCCATCCAGCTCACTCTGCCATCTTCACGTACTGTGGGCCTGGCTGCCTACAAGCTACACTAGGTGACCTCTGCTCCCCAGTGACAAGCCCCAGAAGTCCACAGGCTTTCAGTCTTTTGGAAAACTGTGCATCATTCACAGTACTCCCCCCACAACCTTCTCCCCCAATAAGGCTAGTCCCAGAGGTCTTTATTGTTAACTGCCTTCTGGGATTATCACGGAAAACCCAAGGATAAGGCTCCAATCAGGCCCTGCAATATCCTCTCTTTTTTCTATTATTTTTTTTTATTGTAAAGATGCTCTACAGAGGGGTTACAATTACACGAGTAAAGCAATAAATACATTTCTTGTCCAGTATTTTTTTTGTGGGGGGTCCAGTCATGGGTCCTGAACTCTGGGCCTGGGCACTGTCCTTCAGCTCTTCAACTCAAGGCTAGCGCTCTACCACTTGAGCTACAGCGCCACTTCCGGCTTTTTTTCTTTTTGCTTATGTGGTGCTGAGGAATCGAACTCAGGGCCTCATGCATGCAAGGCAAGCGCTCTACCACTGAGCCACCTTCCCAGCCCTTGTCCAGTATTGTTATCCCCACCCTTGTTCTCCCATTATCCCTTCCCTCCCCCCTGCAATCTTCTCTCTTGCGTGGAGCATTCCCTTAGAGACTGCTGTTCTGATGATCTGTCTATAAAAGGTAACCTGAGCATCATACTGAATATTTTAAAAATATAACGTTATTGTTATTAGTTAGGTGTTGTATATAGAGATTGCCATTTCTTAAGTCAGGTGGTGAGTGCCTTACTTTTTTTGGACAATGTCACCCCTTCCTTCACTTTCCCCTAGTTCATATTGAACATTTTAAATGTTAGATACTGAGTGTTTTGGTTTTTAATGTGTTATTTTGAGGAAACCACTTAGACATCTTTCGTTTTAGGCAGCGCAGACAAACCATTAAAATGCTCTCATTCTGGCTGATGGCAGACTCTTCTGCACAGAAGTAAATTTTGCCTTGCTGAGACAAAACAAAAACAAAAAAACTTCTCACTCCTAGTATTAAACTTGGTCTCCCTGAGTAAGACAGAGCAGTTGAGCCATGTGAGATGATGGCTTTCCTTTTCTCCAAGTATCACTTAGAGAGAAGAAGACCAAGAGAGAGAATCTCAAGGATGGAAAACTGGACCAGTTCTGGACAGGAGCTGGGCTAGGCCTTAGAATCATAGCAGTGGGCAGGTCCTTGTACTAATTGGGTCTGGAGAGCCAAGTTGACCTAGGGGGCTTCCCTTATGGAAACTGCAGGGAACTGGATCAAGCCGGTCATGACCTGGGGAGAATGCCAGACACTGAGCGGATGATAGCCGGGGAGAAAGAGCTTGGGGTGGGGGTGGGGTAAGGGGATTGGGTCCACTTTCTTCTTTACCCCATATTCTATTATTTTTGTATTTATTTGCTTGTGTGTATGTATGTGTGTGTATGTATTTGCCAATCCTGAGGTCTGTACTCATGACCTAGGCGCTGGCCCTGAGCCTCTTTGTGCTCAAAGCTAGAACTCTACCATTTGAACCACAGCTCTACTTCCAGCTTTTTCTGAGTAGTTTATTGGAGATAAGAATCTTTCCTGCGGGCTGGGAAGGTGGCTCAGTGGTAGAGCGCTTGCCTTGCATGCCTGAGGCCCTGGGTTCGATTCCTCAGCACCACATAAGCAAAAAGAAAAAAGCCGGAAGTGGCGCTGTGGCTCAAGTGGTAGAGTGCTAGTCTTGAGCTGAAGAGCAGAAGGACAGCGCCCAGGCCCAGAGTTCAGACCCCACGACCGGACCCCCCCAAAAAATAATAATCTTTCCTGCTTGGAACCATGATCCTCAGATCTCAGCCCCCTGAGTAGCTCGGATTACAGGTGTGAGCCATGGATGCACAGTTTATTGATGTTATTATTATTATCATCATTATTATTATTAATTGTATCACTCATGGGGCTAGAACTTGGCCTCTGCACTGTCCTTGTGCTGTTCTGCTTAAGGCTAGTGCTCTACCACCTTGAGCCATAGCTCCATTTCTTGTTTTCTGGTGGTTAATTTGAGATGAGTCTCATATGGTCCTTCCTACCCGGGCTGGCTTTGAACCTCTTTCCTCAGATCTCAGCTTCTGCATAGCTAGGATTATAAGCATAAGCCACCAGCACCTGGCTTTACGCCCCAATTTTAACTTCCCCCCCTTTTGGGGGGGGAGGGTTCATTCGTGGGGCCTGAACTCTGGGCCGGGCGCTGTCCCTCAGCTCTTCAGCTCAAGGCTAGCACTCTACCACTTGAGCCACAGCGCCACTTCCGGCTTTTTTCTTTTTGCTTATGTGGTGCTGAGGAATCGAACCCAGGGCCTCAGGCATGCAAGGCAAGTGCTCTACCACTGAGCCAACTTCCCAGCCCCAACTTCCCCTTTTTTAAAAAGTGCCTGGTGTTGTACAGGCCACCAGACCATAGAGGTAGAAGAGGATGGTGGATTTGAAATCCAACAATTTCCTCCAGAATTGTGTCTCCCTTCCACTCCAGAGCTAACTTGTACTTGCGTGCTTCTAGGTAGAATGACTGCCTTCTCAAGCCCTGGATGGAGGAAATAGCGTTCACTGGATGGAAGTAGCGTAGGGCGTCAGGCAGCAGTATGGGCACAAAGCTCTAAGTCCACACCCTCCCCTCCTGCCATGCAGCTCCTTCCCATAGCAGTTTTTTGTTGTTGTTGGTGGTGGTGGTTGTGGGGCTTGAACTTGGGGTCTGGGGGCCTGGGTGCTGTCCCTGAGCTCTTCTGTTCAAGGATAGCACTCTACCACTTGAGCTACATCCAGTTTTCTAGTGGTTAATTGGAGATATGAGTTTCACAGACTTTCCTGCCTGAGCTGTCTTAGAACTGTGATCCTCAGATCTCAGCCTTCTGAGTAGTTAGGATTAGAGGTGTGAGCCACCAGTGCCCAGCCCATAGCACCACTGACCACAACTCTCTCCTGTCTTTCCCCAGGCTTACCACTTCCTCTTTCCTGTGCTATAAGCACCCAGAAGCCACTGTACTTTCCAAGTTGCATGGTCCTAGCCATGGGTACAGCCCCTTTCCTGCCCTTGGTCCCTCCCCACCTCCTTTCTTGGTCCCCTTGGAAGCTCTATGCTAGGAGTTGGTGAAGAAGAGGGCTGACACTGCCTCTGTTGTGAAGAATCTTCCAGGGGAAAGTCCAGGGGGTGGGGGTGGAGGGGGTGTCACAGATGAAGAAGTAATCACAAAACCATATTTAAGTGCTATGCTAGAAGTTTCTAGAGACAGTTTACTTAATTTTTAACATTCAGTCTTGCAAGCAAAGGCCCTCCCCCAGCTTCTGCTTAGGACAAATGTATAATATTTGTTGCTGTGACAACAAATACATAAATGATGATGGGACTGAAAAATGGAAAAACCCTGAATTTTGAGCCATCTACTTCTAGATTTCTTTCTTTCTTTCTTTCTTTCTTTCTTTCTTTCTTTCTTTCTTTCTTTCTTTCTTTCTTTCTTTCTATCTGTTTCTTTCCCCTTCCCTTCCCTTGGCTCTCCCTCCTCTTTTTTCCCCTCCCCTCCCTTCTTTGCTTTCCTTTTTGCTAGTTCTAGGGCTTGAACTCAGGGCTTGGTCATTAATCCCTCACTCAAGGCTGATGCTCTACCACTTGAGCAATGGCTCTACATTCAGCTTTTTTGTGGTTCATTGGGGATAAAAGACTTGGACTTTCCTGCCTGGGCTAACTTTGAGCTGTGAACCTCAGATCTCAGCCTCCTGAGTAGCTAGGATTACAGGCATGAGTCACTTGGGTCTGATCCTTAAGACTTCTTGTTGAGTTATATCATCTTCTCTCTCTCTTGAATTGAAGCTACTCATTATAGGTAGACTGGTTGCTTGCAGCCCAAGGCTTTCTAACTGATGCACATTTTCTTCCATGTATGGAAAAACTAAGAGTACATTAGAGACGGATATATCACAAGTCTGGACAGGCCCAGCTTCTTTGTTGAAAGGGGAAAAACATTCTGTGGTAGGCAGACTGACTTCAGCTTTATTCATGTAACTAATCAGTTGCTATTTCTGGAGTGGCATATCTGCCAGGAATCATGATGAATGGATAAAATCAAGAGCAAATCATACATGATTCCAGTTCTCAGGGAGCTTAAAGAATCCAAAGAAAGAGCTGGGCTCTGGTGGCTCATGACTATAATCCTAGCTACTCAAGAGATCTGAGGACTGTGGTTTGAAACCAGCCTGGATAGAAAAATGTGTGAGATTTTTACCTCCAGTTACCTCCAATAAACTACCTCCTCCCCGCCCCCCCCCAAAAAAAACACTGGAAATGGAGCTCTGGCTCAAGTGGTAGAACACTATTCTTGAGCAAAAAAAAGTTCAGGGCTGGGCCCCTGTGACTCACACCTATAATTCTAGCTACTCAGGAGGCTGAGATCTGAGGATCACAGTTCAAAGCCAGCCTGGGCAGGAAAGTCTGAGACTCTTATCTTCAATAAACTACTAGAAAATCAGAAGTGGCGCTGTGGCTCAAGCAGTAGAGTGCTGGCCTTGAGCTGAAGAGCGCAGGACATCACCCAAGCCCAGAGTTCAAGCCCATCCAAAAAAAAAAAAAGTTCAGGGGGGGATGGGAAGGTAGCTTAGTGGTAGAGTGCTTACCTGGCATGCGTGAAGCCCTGAGTTGGATTCCTCAGTACCACAGACACAGAAAAAGCCAGAAGTGGTGCTGTGGCTCAAGTTGTAGAGTGCTAGCTTTGAGCAAAAGAAGCTCAGGGACAGCACCGAAGCTCAAGCCTCAAGACTGGCACACACACGCATGCACACACACGAATTCATCAAATAGTGGTCCCAACAAGTGTATAATTAGAAGCTAAGCAATTGGAGAAAAGGAGCAGATGCTACGAATATACAGCAGCCAGCCCTCCATGACATGGGTTCCCCTTCCTCAGATTCAACCAACTGTGGATCAGAAACATTCTGGGAAGAAAAATACATCTGCATTGAATAGGTAATACATATTCCTTGTCATTATTCCCAGAACACATACAGTATAACACCTATTTATATCACATGTATATTGTATTAGACCTTATACATAATCCACAGATTATTTAAATATATGAGAAGATGGACATAGAATAAATATAATGCACCATTTTCTATAAGTTACTCAAGCATCTGTGGATTTGGGGATCTAAATGAGGGCCTAAAGCAGGCACTGGTGGCCCACACCTTTAATCTTACTCAGGAGATTGAGATTTGAGGGTCACGGTTCAAAGCCAGCCCGGGCAGGAAAGTCTGTGAGACTCTTATCTCCAATAAGCCACTCAGAAAACTGGAAGTGGCGCTATGGCTCAAGCGGTAGAGCGGTAGAGCGGTAGAGCGCTCGCCTTGAGCTGAAGAGCTGAGGGACAGCGCCCAGGCGCAGAGATCAAGCCCCATGACTGAAAAAAAAAGAAAAACAAACAACAAACAAAACTGGGGATTTGTGTGGAGCTAAGCCAACTGGAGAGCCACAGAGTAGCAGACAGATAGGAGCTGAAACTAGTTTAAAAGTTTGACTCCAGCGCCTCCCCCAAAACCGCTCTTCTAATATTTCCTGCTTCATTTTTCCTCTTTCCTGCTTCTTCACTCATGTTATACCGCCACCCTCCTAGCCAGGAACTAACTTAGGTCCTTGAATCTCTTGAAATCCCCCTCTTCTGGGGTTCTATTCAGACCTGATTTCCCTTTCACTCTACCCTTCAAATAACCCTCTCCCTTTTCAGAGGCACTAGAGAAATGCACTGTTAAAGTAGAGCAAAAAAAAGAGCCAGTGCTGGGTAAGATTCAGACAGCAAGCCAAGAATTCTAGGTAGGAAGGGGACCTGGGCATTGCAAATCCACACAGCAGTTTCCTAGTCCTGGTTCCTTCAAAGAAGGCTGGGGGCGGGGGGCAGGGAAGGGGGAGGTGTCAGGGGCAGGCTGGATTCTGTGGGTAGGTCTGTCATTCTCTTCACAATATACCAGTAACTTCCTCAGCAATCTGCCCAGAAGCAATGCTCACTCGGTCCCAGGGAAGATTGGATCACCCAGAGTTGAGGGTGTAGCTTCGGGGCAGAACACTTGCCTACTGGCTTTGATCCCCAGTACCGCCACACACACACACACACACACACACACACACACACACACACACACACACAAATATAAATGAGGAACAAAGGGGGAGTTTCTTTTTGTTTAGTTTTTTTTTTGACAAGCAGAACTTACTGAAATAGTGAAAGGGTAAGTCCATCCTCAAAAAAATATTTTAAATCTTAAAAAGCAAAAATAAATCTTAAAAAAAAGATGTCCTATAAAGGGGAGGAGGAAGGTAGTTTTTTAAATTATTAAATATTTTAGAATTGTTATTATAAAGGTGATATACTGAGGGGGTTACCATTTTGTAAGTCAAGTAATGAGCACTTCTGGGACAAAATAAATTTTTTATTTTTTTCACAGTTCTGGAGTTTGATTTCAGGGTTTTGGCACTGTTCTTGAGCAGTTTTGCTCAAGGCTAGTGCTCTACCACTCGAGCCCCAGCTCCACTTCTGGCTTTTTGATGGTTAATTGGAGATAAGAGTTGCGTAGCATCCTTCCTGGGCTGGTTTCTAACCTCTATCCTCAGATCTCAGCCTCCTGAGTAGCTAGAATTATAGGTGTGAGTCACTATAACCCTGCTAGAAAGTAATTCTTGTTAAAGAAAATTTCAACAAACATGTAGCATTACACAAAGGAAACATTCCTATTCACATTAATTCATTCCTATGAATATTAATGCTCCTACTAAAATTTAGGCTGAATGCAGGCGTGGTGGCATACAACTGTGAGCCTAGCATTTGAGATACTCAGGCAGGAAGATTGTGAGTTTTAAGCTCATCTGGGCTATACAAGGAGACTGTCTCAGAAATATACAAATTAACAGAAGATTCAGGCTGAAAAGTGGGGCAGAGAACTGGTTGGCTAAGGCAGTTGTAATTTATCACACAAAGGATGCCCAAAGCAGAGGAACCCTGAGGATCTGCAGAGAAGTCAGGGTGCTCAAAGGGACCCAGGGTAGCGTCAGTCACTACAAATCCACGAGCACAGAGATCACCTAGAAACCAAGGTACTCAGGGAACTATGGCTGCCAAATGAAGGTTTCTAAGCCTGAGCAAGAGTTTAAACACATCTCCTGTGGAAATGGTTGACCTAACTCCCATTTCAGTGATTTTTTGCCCTCTACGTTCACTCCCAGTTGCCAGGCTGTGGGTTCTTATTTTCAATTTGGAAAGCATGGCGGTATCTGTTGATCTAGATCTGCCCATGGCTAGCCACTGGCCCTCTGCAGCTCAGTTCCAATTAAAAGGAAGTAAAATGTACATGCTAGCTTCTCACACTACCCAAATATAAAAGTCAATGCACAGTACAGACATAGAATGCTTTTTTGTTTGCTTGCTTGCTTGCTTGCTTTTTTTGTCAGTTGTAGATCTTGAACCCTGGGCCTGAGTGCTGTCTCTGAGCTCTTCCTGGGCCTGGGTGCTGTCCCTAAGCTCTTCCTGGGCCTGAGTGCTAGTCCCTGAGCTCTTCAGCTCAATGTGAGTGCTCTACCACTTGAGCCACAGGGCCACGTCCGGTTTTCTGGTGGTTTATTGGAGACAAGAGTCTCATAGCCGGGCGCTGGTGACTCACGCCTGTAATCCTAGCAACTCAGGAGGCTGAGATCTGAGGATCATGGTTCAAAGCCAGCCTGGGCAGGAGAGACTGTGAGACTCCTATCTCCAATAAACCACCAGAAAACCGGAAGTGGCGCTGTAGCTCAAGTGGTAGAGCGCTCGCCTTGAGCTGAAGAGCTGAGGGACAGCACCTAGGCCCAGAGTTCAAGCCCCAGGACCGACAAAAAAAAAAAGACTCACAGACTTTCCTGCCCAGGCTGGCTTTGAATCACAATTCTCAGTTCTCAGTCTCCTGAGTAGCTAGGATTACAGACATTGAGCCACTAGCACCCGGCTTCCAGACATACAGTTTGAGCAAGGACATTTGGTTGAAGACACTAGCTGTTTTTCTGTTTATTTCAGACCAGGAGTTTTTCTGTCCTTTGTAATCCCTTTCCTGGACTAAGACACAATCTGGGGCCACCTGGCAATTAGAGAAGTGTTGGAAGCTTGGTGTGTGTGTGTGCATGTAAGTGTGGGTGAATGTGAGCTTGTGTTCATGTGAGTGCATGTGTGTATGTGTGTTTGGGTGTGCATGTTCATGTGTATGCATGCATTATTTTGGACAGGTGGTGGGCAGGAGGGCATCCAGACTTTTAAGTCTTCTAGCTGTGCTTGACAACACAGAACTGAACATGTGTCCCTGAAACTGAACCTGCGTCTTGAAACTGCCCAACCTGGGAACAAGTTAGGTTGGGGACAGGGAGGAGGCTCACCAGCCTGGATCCCAGGCCTGACAGAGCATGCCAGGAGGAAGGTCCTGCTGCTGCTGCTTGGGAGGCAGAAGAGAAAGAAGGGAATGTGAGGCTACGCGCAATCCTGTTGTGTTGCCTTGGTTTAGAGACTAGAGTATAGACTCAGCTTGTATGATTGACAGGATGTTTGTGCTTTCCCCAAGCTTGTATATCGAAACCCTAATCCCCAGTGTGATGGTATGGGAGATAATTACATCATAGGGATGGAGCCTTTGTAAACATATGGATCCCTTATAAGAAGACATGCAGAAGAGATTTCTGTCTCTATCATGTGAGAATGAGAAGGCAGCTAACTGCAAAGTAGGAAAGAAGCCCTTACTAGGAATCAAGAACTTTGATCTTGGACTTCCCGGCCTCCAATAGAAATACTAATCTATGATATTTTATTACAATAACCCAAGCAGATTGACAGTGGGTAAAAGTAACCTCAGGGGGTTGATGCTACAAAAGATAAGCAAAGAAGGGTCTATGCAGGTTAGGATACTCCATTTCCCCTTGCCCCAACTCAGATTTGTCCTTGCCGAGAGCCCCTGAATCTTTCATTCACCTAGATATCATTCTCTCACAATGTTCTTGGTGGACTGAGGGAAACATGGGTGGTTAGCCATAGGTCTATTTTGTAAAGACTTATACATCATAGGTTATAGATTTTTGCATTCAAATCCTTTTCCAGAATCCAGTAGTATCCTGAGCAGAAGTACCTTAGGACACAATAGAATATTCCAGCCCTGCAGACCCAGACAGCAACCAGGAGTTAAGCTTCCCTTTAAAATGTCTCTGTCTCCTTCATTCCCTCATTCAGTTAGTTCTGGATAGTTGGAGTCCAGGCCTCTGTGCTGGTCTACACTTTAGGAGATCATTTCTAAGGACATGGTAGACCATGTTGGGATCCCTCAGACACTAAAGAGCTCAGCATTTGATCTGAGTCCTACACAACCTTGTTAAGTTTCTTTGCCTACAAATGGAAAGAAAAATAGCATTCACCTCATAGGGCTACTTTGCATAGAACCCCAAAGATGGCACATATTATTATCACTATTAACTAGTGGTAACTTAAGGGCCAAGCCACACTGGGGTGAGAAGAGGGGTTATTGAGGTGGGTCTGAGGAGTAGGTAGAGACGGAAGGGGAAAGGGCCAGTATAGGAGAGCAGTTGCCTAACTCAGCCCTTGGGGCTCCTTGCCGAGGCTGGACACCCCACCTATTTCTTTTCCCAAACCAATCAGGTGACATCTGGAGGGAAAGGATGGGGAGAGCACAAAGGAGGCTCTGGCCTGCACGGTGGGAAGGCTTGCTTGCTTATCTTCACATCCCTGGCCCGATCATTTATTTTTATTATTTAATTATTTTAATTATTTGTTTAATGCCAGCACTGGTGACTGAACTCAGGGCGTCATGTTCTCATTCAGTGTCTTCCTTTAAGGTTAGTGCTCTACCACTGGACCCTGCCTCCAGCTTTGGGCCTTATCCTTAGAAAAATGCAAGGATAGCCAGATGGTGGTGGCTCAAACCTGTGATCCTAGCTACTCAGGAGGCTAAGACCTTGGAGGATTTGAAGCCATCCTAGGTAGAAAAGACTACAACACTCCATCTCTAGTTAATGGCAAGATGCCACATTATAGTCCATCATAGTCTTCTCTTCCTGGCAATACGGAGAGATGTAGTTACCTCCTTGCTGTAGTTACCTTTTCTTTTCGCCTTTATAGAAGACAGCCCTGAAAGAGAGGCCCTCTAGCCCCTCTCTGGACGTCTGAGTATGACTTCAACAAGTAGCCTCAGTCATCCAACACTGATGCTTCTACTTCCTACCCTAGGCTCAGTTTCCCCCTAGTCTGCATAAATTTATAGTCTGATAGTCCAGACGTACAGAGAGGAGCTGCTGGGCCGGGCCATGATGAGATCATCAACATTTTCACAGACCTACCATGCACCTGGTGCTAAATGCTTTCACATCATTATTTTTGTTTTGTCCTCTCAACAACTCTGAGACTCAGACCCTTGCACATGGTCCCTTGTACTTTAAGAGTCCTATGATGTTGTTTATTCCTTTGGTTAGTTGGTTGGTTTGGTTAGGTTAGCTTTTTTGAGATCGGGTCTCACTATCTAGCCCCGGTGGACCTTGATGGCCCAATCCTTCTACCTCAGCCTCCAGAGTCCCACCAGAGTGACCCACACTTTTTTTTTTTTCCTTTGGTCCCGTAGTGGGGCCTGAACTCTGGGCCTGGGCGCTGTCCCTCAGCTCTTCAGCTCAAGGCTAGAGCTCTACCACTTGAGCCACAGCACTACTTCCGGCTTTTTTCTTTTTTCTTATGTGGTGCTGAGGAATCGAACCCAGGGTTTCAGGCATGCAAGGCAAGTGCTCTACCACTGAGCCACCTTCCCAGCCCTGGCCCACACTTTTTTGTGTATATGTCTTTGCCAGTACTGGGGCTTGAATTCCTGAGGTCTCTCCCTCTTGCTTAACTTTTTTGCTTTAGGCTAACATTCTACTACTGGAGCTACACCTCCACTTCTAGCTTCTTGTTAGTTAATTGGAGATAAGAGTCTAGAGATTACCTGCCCAG
The DNA here is from genome assembly GCF_000151885.1 of Dipodomys ordii. NCBI lineage: Eukaryota > Metazoa > Chordata > Mammalia > Rodentia > Heteromyidae > Dipodomys > Dipodomys ordii. The sequence continues at coordinate 28,924,587 of NW_012267218.1, forward strand.
GCTGACTTCAAACTGTAATCCTTAGATCTCAGCCTCCTTAGTAGCTAGGATTATAGGTATGAGCCACCAGTGCCTGGCTCCACTTTTTTCTTCTTCTAATGTTCTGCTGTTGTCTTGAAATTCTTAGTAATTTTGAATTAAGAGCATATACTTTTAGTTTGCCCTAGGTCCTGCAAATTATGCATCTGATCCTGGGTTCAAGATCTTTCCTTTTAGAAGAGTTGAATTGCTTGCTCAAAATCATCTAACGTTTTTTCACTCAAGGTGTTCCCTGACCAGTGGGATCAGTTTTACCTAAGAATTTGTTAGTCCCATCTCCAGAGTCAGACGGGTGCTTTTGCGAGAGCAGATCCACAGTCATTGCTATTTTCTTGCATTTCTTCAGTTACAGGTATCCTATCTTCATTTTTTATTTTTTGGTAGTCGTGGTGCTTGAACTCTGGGCCTGGGCCCTGTCCCTCAGCTTTTCAGCTCAAGGTGAGCACTCTACCACTTGAGTCACAGGGTCACTTCCAGTTTTCTGGTGGTTTATTGGAGATAAGAGTCTCACGGGGGCTGGGAAGGTGGCTCAGTGGTAGAGCACTTGCCTTGCATGCATGAGGCCCTGGGTTCGATTCCTCAGCACCACATAAGCAAAAAAAGAAAAAAGCTGGAGGTGGTGCTGTGGCTCAAGAGCTAGAGTGCTAGCCTTGAGCTGAAGAGCTGAGGGACAGGGCCCAGGCCCAGAGTTCAGGCCCCATGACCGGACCCAAAAAAAAAAAAAAAAAGAGTCTCACGGACTTTCCTGCCCGGGCTGGCTTTGAACTGCGATCCTCAGATCTCAGCCTCCTGAGTAGCTAGGGATTATAGGCATGAGCCACCGGTGCCAGAGGAATCCTATCTTTAACGGAACCTGGAAATTTCTGAGCTCTGAATGATGAGATGACCTTCCTTCCACTTGTAGAACAGAAAGGTGGCAGGCATCTTAGCAGGAACCAAAGGCTCTAGCCTGATTGAGACCTTCCACTCACATTGGAACAGAAACTGAATTTTGCACTGAGTGCCACATTTAAGGCGTCATGGGCTGGCGGGGCCTGATCCTTCACTAGTGTGACTCTGAGGCCACTGCCTCCTTAAATTGTGGATGCCTGGCTCTTCCACTACCTTGCCCTCAGTCACTGCTGGGTAAGTCTGTCAATTCGCTGGCCCCTTTGCTGGCCTGTGGAGTGCTTACAGCTCACCATGCTGTTCTACAACTCCAGGTCCTTTTGGGAACTCCTAGTCAGAGCAGCTCCTGCATGGGAATGGCAAAACTGCTCAGAATCAGATTTTAGCCAGATTTAATTTTCCCATTTTTGAAAAGCCCGTTAGTCCACAGCCACCTTTAACAGGTCCCACGCTTCTTAGTTCTTTGTGAACTAAGAAGTGCTGGGGATGGTCAGGACTGCCTTTTTTTTTTTTTGAAATTGCTGCACCAAGCAACTGGCAGCCCTTCTCATGGGCGGGGCTGGCTGCTGCACCGGCCACTCACCCCGATGCTTTATGCCAGCCTCGGCATGCAAGTGGGAGGCCAGGCTGAATTGATTGGCAGCTCACCCAAGCCAATGGTAGCCCTCTGAGTGGCAGACACTCCAGGGCAGCTTCTTCTGGAAACTTCTCCCCAGCAAGAGAGGCTGTTCTTCTCTAAGGGAGACTGAGAAGCTCCAGGATTTCCAGCTTACACAGTCGGCTCACTTTCAGATCCACCAGAAGAGATTTCTTCTAAGCTATTTCCATCTAGGTTATGAGAGAGTTCTGAAAATGAGGAGACCTCCAATGAAAAGCTCCTGGGAGCCAGGCACTGGTGGCTCACACTTGTAATCCTGGCTACTCAGGCTGAGGTCTGAATATTGTCTTTTGAAGCCAGCTGGGGCAGAAAGTCCCTGAGACTCTTATCTTCCATTTACCTTCAAAAAGCCAGAAGAGGAGCTCTGGCTTAAGTGATAGGGAAGAACCCTTGAGGAAAACAAGACAAACCAACCAAAAACCAAAAAAAAAAAAAAACCCTAAGGGCTAGGGCCCTGGCTCAGAGTTCAAGCTCCAATAAAGGGCTCCCCAAAACAAAACAAACTTTTGGGGGTGGATGCACTGCTGACTACCCTTCCTCTACAGAAGACCTTCCATCCACAGTCGCTTTCTGGACACTTTCAGTGCTACAGGGAGTGGCTTGGCAACGAACAGAAGCTGCGTGCTAAGAGAAAGCACCTAGGGAAGGAGTCCTGTGCAGAGGCTGCCTGCTTTGTACCTGGGGACTGAGCGTGTGTGTGCGTGTGTGTGTGTGTGTGTGTGTGTGTGTGTGTGTTTGCATGCCATAAACAATCCCAAACAACCCGCCTAAGGCCTGGTGAGCGTTGTTAGGAGCCCACCTTGAACGTGGTTCTGATAATCAGCCAGCTAGGAGCCTCTATGGTAGGAGGGCAGACATGCCTGAGTGACTCACAAAGGGCAGCACAGGATACCCCCTCCTAATCGGGAGTTCCTCACATGTCCCCAGGCAGAGGTTTTGTGTCCCTTCTCTTTTTTTGTTTTTTGTTGGTGATGGGGTTTGAACTCTGGGCCCTCAGCTCTTCAGCTCAAGGCAAGCGCTCTACCACTTGAGCCACAGTGTCACTTCCTGTTTTCTGGTGGCTTACTGGAGGTAAGGGTCTCACAGACTTTCCTGCCCACGCTGGTTTTGAACCACAGATCTCAGCCTCCTTAGAGCTGGGATTCCAGGCCTGAGCCACGGGCACCGGGCTGTCCCTCCTTTTTTACTTGATCCTGCACCTGTATGACTCTGAGCCATTGCCTCCTTAAATTTTTGATGCAGCGCTCTTCCCTGCACCAAAAGACTCAAAAGGAAAGCCTAATTTCCAGGAATAATATTCAGAGAAGGGGGTGAAGGAAGGAAAGGGAGGGAAGGAGGGATGGAAGGGAGGGGCCCTTATCTATCTCCAACAGGTTGGGTTCTGCTGGCTCACAGGGCTGAGTCATCAAGCTCCGGCTCCACCCTTACCCCCAACTTCCTGAGCTAGGGACCATCTCCTCTCAGGCTGGGTTGTAGGGAGCTAGAAGGGGTGATGGCACTGGTGAAGTAGGGAATCTGGACTCTGGTCCTGGCCTAAGCATCATGGGAAGAGTTCTCAAGTTCTTCGAGTTTTCTTGGTAGAACAGAGAGGTGGGGTTCAGGGTGTTAATGTTCAGGGAGGAGTTCTAAGCCAAGCAGTCCTTGGCATTGTCTTCGGTACTGAGTTGGGAAGGAGCAGCTGGCCTAAGGTTCACTTGGGAAAGACTTGCTGCAGCTCTCCTTGGAGGAACAAATGAATGAAATGCTAGATGAATGAATGAGTGAATCCAGATTTTCCTAATTGATGATGGGGTTCTGTTTCAATATTAAAAATATTGGGCTGGGAAGATGGCTCAGTGGTAGACCCAGGGTTCGATTCCCCAGCACCACATAAGCAGAAAAAGCCAGAAGTGGCACTGTGGTTCAAGCGCTAAGCGCTAGCCTTGAGCTGAAGAGCTGAGGGACAGCACCCAGGCTCAGAGTTCAGGCCCATGACCAACAACAACAAAATTCTAAACTGAAAATTCATTTAACACTTATACCTTCCGAACGTCGGCTCAAGAACACTGTTCAGAATCCATTCTTTCTTTCCCCCCATGGTTACTACTTGGCCGACTTGCTGCTGTGCTCTCCAGCACTTCCCAGCATTGAAAAAGTACTGTAGCAAGGGTAGAACACACGTGTAAAGCCAGCTCTTGGGGGGCTGAGGCAAGAGTATCATCAAGGGCTATGTAACAAGACTATCAGAAAGAAAAGTGAGAAAGGAAAGAAAGAAGAGAGAGGAAGGAGAGAAAGGAAAGAAAGAAAGAAGGGCTGGGAAGGTGGCTCAATGGTAGAGCGTGTGCCTTGCATGCCTGAGGCCCTGGGTTCGATTCCTCAGCACCACATAAGCAGAAAAAGCCAGAAGTGGCGCTGTGGCTAAAGTGGTAGAGTGCTAGCCTTGAGCTGAAAAGCTGAGGGACAGTGCCCAGGCCCAGAGTTCAGGCCCCATGACCAGACCCCCCCCCAAAAAAAAGAAAGAAGGAAGGAGAGAGGGGGTTAAGTGATAGAGCTGTTGCCTAGCAAGCTTGAGGCCCTGAGTTCAAACCCCAGAAATATATATATATATATATATATATGTATGTATGTATATATGTATGTATGTATATATGTATGTATGTATGTATGTGTGGTATGTGTGTGTGTGTGTGTGTGTGTGTGTGTATGTATGTATGTAGAGAGAGAGAGAGAGAGAGATTGCATATTCATAGCCAGGGAAAAGATAATAACTTTTTATTGAATGCTTATTACTTTTTGCACCATGGAAAAATTGAATGAGTTGAATCGTCTTGAGTTGATGACTGGCTGTATATATGTCACCTGAATGGATGCTCTTGGATAAAACAATGAATTCCATGAATTAGGCAACACTTCTGTTTTGGTTTTTGCCTTGTCCGTACCACCAGTTTCTTTCTTCTTCTCTCCATTTTTTTTTCTTTTTTGCCTTTACTCCAGCTTTTTTGCTTATTTTTGCAGAGGTGAGGATTAAGCCCAGGGCCTCACACTTGCATTCTTCCCAGGGACCCTTCCATCCTCTGCTCATTTTCTAAGTGCCTCCAGGGTGTGTCCTGGATATCCAGGTTCTCATGCTCTTCTCTCTCCCCTTCCTTCCCTCCCTCCCCTTCCTTCCTTCCTTCTTTCTTTCTTTTTTTTGTCGTTCATGGGGCTTGAACTCTGGGCCTGGGCGCTGTCCCTCAGATCTTCAGCTCAAGGCGAGCACTCTACCAATTGAGCCACAGCGCCACTTCCGGTTTTCTAGTGGTTTATTGGAGATAGGAGTCTCACGGTCTCTCCTGCCCCGGCTGGCTATGAACCGCGATCCTCAGATCTCAGCCTCCTGAGTAGCTAGGATTACAGGCGTGAGCCACCAGCGCCCGGCTTCTTCTTTCTTTCTTGATCATGAGGCTGAACTTAGTGTTCGCGTGCTGTCTCTGAGCTCTGTCAGCTCCATTTCTGGTTTTCTGGGAAGTTAATTGGAGAATAAGAATCTCATGGGGGTTGGGTGCTAGTGGCTCATACCTGTAATCCTAGCTACTTAGGAGGCTGAGATCTGAGGATTGAGATTCAAAGCCAGCCTGGGCAGGAAAGTCCATGAAACTCTTCTCTCCATTAAACCACCAGGAAACTGGAAGTGGTGCTGTAGCTCAAGTGGTAGAGAGCTGGCCTTGAGCTGAAGAGCTGAGCGCTCAGGCCCGAGTTCAACCCCACAACTGACCAAAAAAAAAAAAAAAATCTCATGGGGAAGTGGCGCTGTGGCTCAAATGGTAGAGCACTTACCTTGAGCTCAAGAGTGCAGGGACAGCACCCAGGCCCAGAGTTCAAGCCCCAAGACAGACAAAAAAAAAATCTCATGGATTTTCCTGCCTGGGTTGGCTTTGAACCACAATTCTCAGCCTCCTGAGTAGCTAGGATTACAGGCGTGAGCCACCAGTGCCTGGATCCTCTCCTCTTTTCCTGTGAATGATGTCCTAGCCTGAAACTTTCCCTTCCTGTTTCTCAGCATAGTCCCAGTTCTGAGTCTCTTCCAGAGTGAGCTTCTCCAGCTGGGAACCCAGGGAGCAGGGCTCCACCTGGCCAACATGACATAGCCAGTGCCACTGGAGATGGCCCCTGTTGGTTCTGATGAAATCAGCAGTTTACCAAAAATATTATCCTCAGTGCTGGAGGGATACCGTGAGATTAGCATTCCCATACACTGGTACAGGGACATGACATGGTACACATCTAGTAGGCAGTTTGGTGATAATGATAAAGAACTAAAAAAAAAAAAAAAAAACTTGCCTGTTCCTAGTGGCTCATGCCTGTAATGCTAGCTACGATCTGAGGGTTGCCAGTATCAAGCCAGCTGGACAGACAGATCTGAGAGACTCATATTGTTAATTAACCAGCAAAAAGCCTGAAGTGTATTGTGACTCAAGTAGTAGAGTGTTAGCCTTGAGCAAAAAAAAAAAAACCTCAGGGACAGCACCTAGGCCCTGAGTTCAAGTCCCACAACCAGCATACATGCACAAAATAATTTAAAAATGTATATCTGTGGATCTAAAATTATATTTTAGAGCTGGGTATGGTGGTACATGTCTATAATCTCAGCACTCAGGAAGGACTATTTCGAGTTCAAGGACAGCCTGAACTATATAGCAAGACTTTATCTTGAAAAACAGAAAGAAAAGGGACATTTAATTGAAATGGAAATAATTAAATAGATGAGGACATTTTATGCAGTCATTAAAGTTATGCTTTTGAATTATAAATATTTATTTATCCACATAAGTATTTTTTAAAATCTTTTCCCGTTCTGTAGAAGAAGCTCTTCTAGACTTGCTCAGCCACCCTTTTACTACAGGACCATCCTGTTCCTGGCTGCTCACTCCTGAGGGAAGTGTCTGTGTTTGTCAGAACCAGCCTCTAAATACACAACTCTGTTAGCTTGTATTTTGGTCTCTGGATTTATTTGGACAAATAAATCATATTCATATGAATAAGGCTCCATGTTTTACCTTTCTCCACTGTATCTTAAGTAGAAGACTCTTCTCTAAAGCTAAAGGAATGACTCTCTAATAGTGGAATTTCACACCAGACTCTGAATCACCTGCTGTCTACCTGAAAGAGCAAGACAAAGTTTGCAGGCTGGAGATATAGTCCAGTGGTAGAATATTACTTAGCATGCATGAAGCCCTGGGTTCAATTATTTTTTTCAAGCAATAGAAGGGTTTTACACACACACATACACACACACACACACACACACACACACCCTGAATCTGGACTATTTAACCTTCTTTGTCCCCCCCTCCAGTCTCAGCTGTTCAGTGCTGTCTGCTTCCTTCTTTCTCCATCCTCCTCCCTGTGGTTGAATTGGGCTTATGTCAGTGTGGTTTCCCCATGGGCTACCACAGCCCAGGGAAGGAAGGGGTCTGACTCACACCCTGGGTCTAGTGAGTCAGATAGGGCAGACTGCACCAGGGATTTCCCTGTGAGGAATCAGGCTTTGATGCCTTAACTGGTCCTTGATAGGAGACCTACCAGAAGAGAGGACAAATCTCTCTCAGGTCCAAAGACAACACCTCCCCTTGTCAGCCTCTGGGATGGAGGAGCAGAAGCAACTAGAGAGAATCAGACAGAGCTCCCAACCTCTCCTGTCCTGGGTCTGAGGCCAGCCAGGTTTCAGAGCTGGTCCATTCCTTTGAGAAGCACATGCACTTACAATGTCCTGGAGCTGTGTAACTTTGGGCAAGTTATTTAAATGCTTGGAGCTTCAGTTTCTTGGCCTGGAAAGCTGAGATAATCAAGTCATCTCATGCAGTAGCTATGCATTAAGCAAAACCTAACACCTACTACTAGAAAGCAGATGGAAACGTTATTGTTTTGGACTGACTGGGAGGTCCAAAAGCCAGTGGGCCATTGCTCTAGCAACACAGTGCCCAAGCCAGGTCTCTCTGGGGCTAAGGGTATGAGGAATGTGCCTTGCTCAGACTGAGGGGCAGCAGTTTGACAGAAGCCCCAGGATAGGGTGCTTTGGGAGGATTAGGAGTCAGCTTGGGGGGTAGTTTTGAAAGGCATCCTTGCCATTTCTGGCTTTTTTCTGCTTATATGGTGCTGAGGAATCGAACCCAGGGCCTCAGGCATGCAAGGCAAGTGCTCTACCACTGAGCCACCTTCCCAGCCCCTTGATCCTATCTTGATAGTTGGTTGATCATGGATTTTTTTCTTTGTTTTTTGCATCCATTCATTCATTCATTTATTTATTTTTGTGCTGGCCCTATGCTCTGGCTTGGCTTTTTTTTTTTTTTCTTTTTCAAGACTGGTATTCTACCTTTTGAGCCCACTTCTCCTTCTGGCTTTTGCTGGTTAATTGGGGATAAGTCTCATGGATGTTTCAAACTACAATCCTCAGATCTCAGTATTCTGAGACACTAAGATTACAGGTGTGAGCCACCAGTATCCAGCTGACATTTATTTTTATATAGTATTAATATAATATTGAAATAGATTGAGTTCCTTGGTATGTTCTTAAAATTTCCCCCTAATGTAAGAATCATTTTTTTTCTTTCTTTTCCTTTCCTACTCTCTCTCTCTCTTTCTTTCTTTCCTTCTTCCTTCCTTTCTTTCTTTTTTTTGGGGGGGGG
>NW_012267218.1:28933060-28933451 GCF_000151885.1 Dipodomys ordii
CTTCCTTCCTTCCTTCCTTCCTTCCTTCCTTCCTTCCTTCCTTCCTTCCTTCCTTCCTTCCTTTCCCTCTCTCCCTTCCTTTCCCTCCCTCCCTCCTTCCCTCCGGAGGCTGTGTTTTGGGCAGAGGCCCTGCAGCGTGTGTTGGCTCCAGTAACTTCTGACTTTTCCTGCCCGGGCGCGCTCTGCTCTGCCCCAGGGCCAGGGCAAAGTTCTCAGTTCCACCCTCTCCCGGTCCCCCGTCCTCCTCCTCCTCCTGGGCTCGGGAATGGTTCCAGGTTGTTGAAACCTTTTCAGGGAAGCACGGGACTCCGAGCACCCGTGGACATCCAGCACGGGGCTAACTAAGGCTGGGCGGCGGGACGGGCGAGGCCGCGGCGGGCGGCGGGACGGG
>NW_012267218.1:28933759-29030139 GCF_000151885.1 Dipodomys ordii
GCTTCCTGGGCGCCCTGGAATCGCGGCGGCGCGCCTGGCGTGGGCCATGGAGGACGGCGTGCTGAAGGAGGGCTTCCTCGTGAAGCGGGTGAGTGTCCCCGAGCGTCGCCCCACCTGCGGGAGGGCACCGCGCGCCCAGCTCGGGTGCTGCGGGGGGGGGGGTCCGTCTGTCGGGCTGTGTGCCCGCGGGGACCACAGGGTGGCACGTCGATGCTGGCACCAAGGCAGATTCGGGGGTGCGCGAGGGAGGGGGACCAGCACCGGCCAGGGAGAGATTTCTAGCGTGGTCTGTGAACTTTGTGGTGCACCCCCCCATCCCCACAGACAGACAGACAGACAGACAGACAGACCCCAGTACACACACACACACTCACACACACACACACACACACACGAACACACACACGAATACCATGACTGAGAGGCAGGGAGGAGGTGAACAGGTACAGAAGTGCAGTTGGAAAGAAAGAAAACTTCTAGTGTTTGGTTTAACTCATTGGGATAACTATGGCTGCTAACCATTTGGTGTATATTTTAAAATAGCATTAGAGACTTTTGAGGTGGCAGATCTATCTGTTATCCTGATCTGATCATTACACATTGTATACGTGTATTGAAAAGTACATGTATTGATAGGTACAAATAGTATGTCAACTTAAAAACAAAAATAAAAAAGAAATTATGAGTTGTATACTATTTACATACATTGGATTAAAGCAAGGAGCCTGTGTCCTATAGTTTACCATATGGGAGGAAGGAGAAATACTGTTGTATCTTTTCTTTTTGTCCATCATGGGGCTTGAACTCTGGGCCTGGGCACTGTCCCTGAGCACTTCAGCTCACTCTACCACTTGAGCCACAGCACCACTTCCAGTTTTCTGGTGATTCCAGATAAGAGTCTCATGGACTTTCCTGCCTGGGTTGACTTTGAACTGCAATCTTTAGATCTCAGCCTCCTGAGTAGCCTGGATTACAGGTATGAGCCACCGGGTCCTGGCTTGCTGTTGTTTTTTTTAGACAGTCTTGCACATTGTCTTGAATAAACATCCCAAAAGCCCTTTTGCCAAAAGGCAAACGAAAGCTGGAAAACTGGGAAAGGTTAAATGACTTGCTCTGGGTTATGGAGAAAGTCAGTGGTGGAGCCAATATCAAAGCCCCTCAGGCTGCCTCTGCCACAACCTCCTCTGACTCTTCCTAGCTACCAAGTACCATGTACAATGGGTATTGCTACAGATGAAGAAATTAGACAGGAGTTAGAGGGTTAGACAGATGCGGCAGCGTGTCCAGAGCTAGTGTGACATGGCATGAGAACTCTTCAGTCTTTCCCCATCACCTCACGTTGCCCACCAAAAGCAAGGGTCCAATCAAAAACAGAATGTCTAGCCGGGTGCCAGTGGTTCATGCCTGTAATCCCAGCTACTCAGGAGGCTGACATCTGAGGATCATGGTTCAAAGCTAGCCCAGGCAGGAAAGTCTGTGAGATTCTTCTCTCCAATTAACTACCAGAAAACCAGAAGTGGTGCTGTGGCTCAAGTGGTAGAGCACTTGCTTTGAGCTGACGAGCTGAGGGACAGCACCCAGGCCGAGTTTAAGCCCCACAACAGACAGAACAAACGAACAAACAAAAAACCCAGGTTATCTGGGATTGAAGTAGACAATGATTGAAAGAGCAGCTGAAAGAGGAAGTCAGATACTTTAAAAATTATTTTTAGGGCTGTAGCTCTGTGGTGGAGGCTTGCTCAGCATGCATTGAGATCCAGGGTCTGATTTCTAGCACCCAGAAAAATAACTTTAACTTTGATATTAACTCAAACTTGAACTTTGATAAATTTGGGCCTGAAACTTTTGACTTTTCTGACTTTATACCTTTGAGAGATAACAAGGGACAAAGAGACCATCCCTCTCACTCACTGCCTCACCTGGTGGTCTTCTCAGCTTCATCAGCCGAAAAGGTTCAAGGCATGTTCATATACCATGTTTGCTTTATGTTGCTCCGTATTTGATTAGGAGGATAGGTGTAGTTTGCACGAAGCTATAAGCAAGGAGGGTAAGAAGCTGAGGCCAGATCAAGGTTCAGAGTGGATATAAGCCTGTCCACAATAGCAAGCCCACTCTGTGTTCTCCTGAGTGAACTGGAAGGGTCCCTTGGGGGGTCTGTGGCGGGGGCTGCACCTCAGAGTGACAACAGGTGAGGAACTTCTGCCGCTTCTCACTGTCTTGTCGCTTGTAGGGTGATGGTGTGAATTTTGGTTTATTGTTGGTTGCTGGACTCTGGTTAGGGGTCTATGGAAGAGTGGAGTTGACTAGAGAGCAAACCCTTCAGATGGGGGTGTGTGGGTCTCCTCCTGCACCCCAGGAGATATTTGCATGACAGTTAGAGGGCTAATGGGTGCAGGGCCAAAATGTGGACAGGCAGGGAGGATGGGCATGTTCTTCTGCATGATCTAGTTAGGGGATCCAGGATGCAGACAAGTGAGGCAAGTCAGCAGGTCTGTCCTAAAGCTTATGGAAAAAACAGGGCTAGGCTGAAACCCTCCCCCTCAATGAGACAAACCCAAAGGGATTTAAAGCCTGACCCAGAGGCAAATGGAAGCCAGACCCAATCCCGCCCAGTGCGGGAGGCTAGCCCCAACACCCTGGCTGTGGTCACTATCTGCTGATCCAGCTATCACTGCTCTGTATCTCCTTTACTCCCAGAAGGAACAGAAGTCCTGTCCATGGGAGAGGTTTCAGGGCTGTAATAGCAGGAGTCGGAAGGTTTGGAGAGTTTATAGCCTAGAGGTAGGACAGGCCTGAGCTGGAAGCCAGGGAACAGAACAGTTATCAAGGGGCCATGCTGGAGTCAGGCAGGCAGAGGCATGAAGGATTTGGCTCTTAATCTGGTCCTGACAAGAAAGAAACCAGCTCCAAGCAAAAGGCAGGAAGCTCAATGGGTTTGGCTCTCTGGGAAGGAAAGGGCAGGAAGCCCAGGGCAGTGGGCTGGACTGGGTTGGACTGCTCTGCTTGGGAAGACAGCTGCTGGCCTCATAGTTCAGAGCAAAATGATGCTTTGCCCTGAGAATTGCACTGGTAGGTGTCTACCTTCAGAAGTACTGTACAAGCTTGATGAACAGAATGCTATTTATAAACCTGGAAATACAAACATGACCCTTCAAATAAGCACATGATTAGTTAGATGGCGGTTATGCATATAGTAAAAGGGCTTATAGTACTAGAATCTAAACAGTAAAAAGATACAAGATATGAGTAAAAGAAAAAAACATAATAGAAAATACACAGAAGGGGTTCTGAAGGCTGGAAGTTCCAAAGGCCAGGTGTGGGCAAGGCCTTGTTCAGCACTTCTGAGACTGGTCAGGAGAGGTTTTACCTGGCTAGCTTCTGGTGCTTGCTGACAATCTGGGGATTCTTTGGCTTATAGATCCGTTGTTATATGAGCACATGATTGTCATCTTCCCATGTATTTCTCAGCGTCTAAAATTTTCCTCTTCTCTAAGGCTACCAGTCATATTGCATTAGTGCCCAACTCTATGTGACTTCATCTTAATTTGATTACATCTGCAAAGATCTTATTTCTAAGTGTCACATTCACAGGTAGGTTAAGACTTTTTTTTCTTGTCGTTCATAGGGCTTGAACTCTGGGTCTGGGTGCTGTCCCTCAGCCCTTCAGCTCAAGGCTAGCGCTCTACCACTTGAGCCACAGCACCACTTCTGGTTTTCTGAGTGGCTATTTGGAGATAGAGTCTCACAGACTTTCCTGCCAGGGTTGGCTTTGAACCATGATCCTCAGATCTCAGCCTCCTGAGTAGCTAGGATTATAGGTATGAGCCACCAGAGCCCAGCTAGATTAGGATTTGAGGGAATTTAAAGTTCATCCCATAATCAATGCCATCTCTTTCTTTTTTAAATCTTGGGTAAGGCCTTCTTGGTCTCTATTTCCTCATCTTTAAAATAGCTACGTAGGAGGCTGAGAGCTGAGGATCGTGGCTTGAAGACAGCCCAGGCAGAAAAGTCCATAAAACTCTTATCCCCAATTAACTACCAAAAAATCCAGAAATGGAGCTTGTGGCTCGAGTGGTAGAGCACCAGCCTTGATGCAAAAGCTAAAGGACAGTGCCCAGGCCCTGAGTTCAAGCCCCAACACTGGCACAAAAAGAAACTCTCACCTTTTCCATAGTCTAGCTTGTGTACTTAGCACAGATACAGAATTATCAGGTCAAGGGAGTTGAATACATTTATGAGTGTCATCAGCTCTTTTGAATTTGATTCAGACATATCAAATCATCCGTCATTAACCTTTTTTTTTTTCTTTTGTCAGTTGTGGGGCTTGAACTCTGGGCTTGGGCGCTGTCCTTGGCGCTCTTCAGCTCAAGGCGAGCACTCTACCGCTTGAGCCACAGCGCCGCTTCTGATTTTCTAGTGGTTTTTTGGAGATAAGAGCTCATGGACTTTCCTGCCTGGGCTGGCTTTGAACCACGCCGCTCAGATTTCAGCCTCCTGAGTAGCTGGGATTACAGGCGTGAGTGACCGGGGTCCGGCTGTCATCAACCTTTCTTCTCAAACTTCTCTCCTTTGCTGTCAGCCTTCACTACTTGCTCATTACCCGTTCTGCTCTGGTGAGTGAACCATGGAGATTTCACTGAGGATATTAAACAAGCCAGAAATCTGGGTGCAGCTAGACAATCAAGCTGCAGTGTTAACAAAGCTGGGGAGGAGGTGGTCCCATAGAAATGCCCAGTGGCTCTGAAGCCAGCATCATTCCTATCAGAAGATGTTGGATACTGTCCTTACTCATTTCATGGCTTGGCTGTCAGAAGAAACTGTACCTCTACTGCTGTCCTCACCAAAGTTTCTAATTCGCCATAGAGTAGCAGTGCTCTATGCTTATGATTAGCAGAAGCTTGGTCATCTCTTGTCTCCCTAAGTGCAAGGGATTCCTAAAAGTATAACATTTTGTCCAAGAGAGAACACCACCGCTATGCTGTATTTATGCTCGCCATCTGTTGGTTAGATTCTCTCCCCCTATACCTCAACTCCCTTCCTCTTCTCCCTATTGCATTAGGGTGCCAGGGCCACCAGAGTGAGATGGAGCAGCTTCCTTTCTTTTATACATCAGAAGTCAGTTTCTTTGTGTTCCAGAGGCTGGAACTCAGATGGCTCAGATCAAGGTTTAGAGAGGTTTGATTCCTCCTGAGGATTTTCCTCTCAGTTGCTGATGGCTTCGTGCCTGTGTTTGCAGTCTTTTCTGGGTCTGAACACATCCCTAGTGGTGTTTCTCTGGGCCCAAACTCCTCTTCCTTACAAGAGCAGCAGTCCAGATTGGACTTTGGCTCTATTTTAACTTAACTAACTCTTCAAAGTCCCTATTTTCTTTCTTCCTTTTTTTTTTTTTTGGTGGTCATGGGACTTGAACTCTGGGCCTGGGCGCTGTCCCTCAGCTCTTCAGCTCAACGCGAATGCTCTACCGCTTGAGCCACGGCGCCACTTCTGGTTTTCTAGTGATGTATTGGAGATAATAGTCTAACTGACTTTCTTGCCCAGGCTGGCTTTGAACTGTGATCCTCAGATCTCAGCCGCCTGAGTAGCGAGGATTACAGGCGTAAGCCACTGGCGTCCGGCTTCAAAGTCCCTATTTTCAAATACAGTCATATGCTGAGTTTATTGGGGTTACAGCTTCAGCAGATCAATGTAAAGGGGCACACAGTTCATTCCATCGACTCAGGATGTATTATTCTCTCCCTCCACCAGCTACAGCTTTGTATGCCAGCAATCGACTGCCTTAAATCTGTGTGAGTGTGTGTGAGTGTGTGTGTGTGTGTGTGTGTGTGTGTGTGTATGAATGTTGGTTCTGGGACTTGAACTAAGGGCCTGGGTGCCGTCCCTGACCTTTTATGCTCAAGGCTAGTACTCTACCACTTTGAGCCATAATGCCACTTCAGCTTTCTGAAGAGTCTCAGACTTTCCTGCTCAGTCTGGCGTCAAATTGCAATCCTTGTATCTCAGCCTCCAGAGTAGCTAGGATCACAGGCGTGAGCCACCAGTGCCCAGTCCGCCTTGAATTCTTAAGCACCCAGACACCCCAGACCAGCCATGCCAATGTTCCCAAACCTCCTCAAGTAGGGTGCTTGTAGGAAATGGGGACTTGGGCCTAGATTCTATGGGTAGCTGTAGAGAGTCAGATCCAAATCTTTTTTGCTTCTTTAAACTTGTGTGCATGTATCAGGTAAAATTGTCAACCTCAGGCTACATCTAGATTCTCCTTCAGGAAGAAAGCTAAGAGAGCATGCTCTAGTCAGATTGACTTTGTTACAAGCTTTGTTTGGTTGCCATAGTAAATTCTGCTTGGGTTCAGATCAGTACCCAACCAAGCACAGTAGTGTGCACACACAGCTCTGGTACAGACTGGTCCTTCCACAACTGATTCTCTAACCCCTCACAGTATAGGCCAGGCATGGAATGGTCACAGCACTGCACCTGTGAGAAGGGATGGAAATGAGTGAATTAGGGGAAGGCTTTGATGTGGGTAAAGTACATCTCTTAGGATTAAAACCGTATCCTAAAGTGGAAAATATGCCAAAGTGCTTTTCTTTTGTTTTCTTTCTTCCTTCCTTCTTCCCTTTCTTCCCTCCCTTCCTCTCTCCTTCCTTCCTTCCCTCCTTCTTTCCTTCCTCCCTCCCTCCCTTCTTTTTTTTCTTTTTCTTTCTTGCCTTCTTTCTTGTACTGGAATTTAAATTTGGAGCCTCAAGCTTGCTTGGCTTGTTTGCTCGGTTGACTGACATTATACCATTTGAGTCATACCTCCAGCTGGCTTTTTTTGCTAGTTATTTTGGAGATGAAGTTTATTAGACTTTTTTTTTTTTGGCCTGGACTGACTTTACACCATGATCCTCTGAATCTCAGCCTCCTGAGTAGCTAACATTACAGACCTGAGTCACCAGCTAGCATTACAGACCTGAGCCACCAGCACCTAAGAAGGTTTTTTCTGAGTGTGTGCCAAGCTCATTCCTTTCTGATCACTCCATAAACTTTCCTCCATCCACTGGTCTGTTCTAGAAAGAAGCTCTCTGCCCATACCCAACTATCTTGAATGTTTGCTTCATGATTCACTTGGGAATCCCCCCAAACTACCTTCCAATACTTGCCACTGTTGATTAGGTAAGACTATGAAGGCCCTTAGTACTGCAATACAGTCATAGATCAACTTTACAGATAGCTCACATATTTTGACTAGTAACAATTTCTCCAAGAATTATATTTCAACGTGAAAATAAAGCACAGGTACAGATTAAAATATATACAACAGAAAAGTGGTAAATAGGGGCTGGGAATGCAGCTCAGTGGTAGCTTGCCTTGCATTCATGAGGCCCTGGGTTCGATTCTTCAGCACCACATAAGCAGAAAAAGCTGGACGTAGTGCTCAAGTAGTGGCTCAAGTGGTAGAGGGCTCACCTTGGGCTGAAGAGCTGAGGGACAGCGCCCAGGCCCAGAGTTCAGGCCCCATGACTGGCAAAAAAAAAAAAAAGAAAAGAAAAGTGGAAAGTAAATTATACATTCACATAGTGATGACTGAAGAATATATTTTAAGAAACTTAATTCTGTGAGACAGTGCTCAGCATGAGAACACAAAGCTAAAAAATATAGATATATGTAATATTGTCCTAATTAAAAAAATCATAAAGTAAAGGCAAATGGAAAAAATACAAGAAGAAAATACCAAATATTAGTGATGATGGCTGTCTCCTAGTAGCAGATTATAGGGATTGATTATTCTCTTCCTTATATGTTGCAGTTTAAGACTTATGACAAGAAGTTACAGGTGTATCTCAGAGGTAAAGTGGTTAATATATGAGAGGCCCTGAGTTCAATCCCTAGCTCTACACACACACACACACACACACACACACACACACACACACACACACACACACATTTATAATGGGAGAAAAATCAAATAAAACAAGTCCAATAGGAAGTAGAAGGTTAATGCCAGAGGTTTTGGTTACATCTCAAAAGAGATGACTAAGAGAGAGCCAGATTCAGATTAAAGTACTGTTGGACAGCTGTGTCTCTGTAGAGTCTGGTTGCTTGAGAAACAGGATTCCTCTCCCTGCTCGTAATTTTCTCCCCTCAACCACCTCTCCTCTTGCTTTCTTTCCTGTCTGTCCATAGGGTCACATTGTCCACAACTGGAAGGCACGGTGGTTCATCCTTCGGCAGAACACATTGCTCTATTACAAGCTTGAGGGTGGTCGGAGAATGACAACCCCCAAGGGCCGGATCCTTCTGGATGGCTGCACTATCACCTGCCCCTGCCTGGAGTATGAAAACCGACCAGTAAGTGATTGACTCTGCTGTCTAACTTTCTGTCCAAGCTGCTCCTCCTGGATCCCGCCCCCCACCCCTCTTTGGTCTCTTCGGGGAAGTTGGGCCATGGAAAGAGCTCAGAGATATAATTGAATGATTTACATTCAAATCCTGGCTCTGCCACAAACCATGTTTGTGACTTTGGGCACGTTGTTAAACCTCTCTTAGCTTCCATTTGTCATCTAAAAAATGAGATAAAATGATTGGGCCTGAATATCTCACATGATCTGATGAGGATATCATGAAAGTTTTGTTTTTTGTTTTTGTTTTTTGATCTGGTCTTGGGGCCTGAACTCTGGGCCTGGGCGCTGTCCCTCAGCTCTTCAGCTCAAGGCTAGCACTCTACCACTTGAGCCACAGTGCCACTTCCGGCTCTTTTCTTTTTTGCCTATGTGGTGCTGAGGAATCGAACCCAGGGCCTCAGGCATGCAAGGCAAGCGCTCTACCACTGAGTCAACTTCCCAGCCCGATCATGAAAGTTTTGGTCTGTTACTAAAAACAACAACAACTTCATAACTGCTGGGTACTGGTGGCTCAAGCCTGTCATCCTAGCTACTCAGGAAGCTGAGATTTGAGGATTGAAGTTCAAAGCCAGCCCAGGCAGGAAAGTCCATGACACTCCTATCTATTGACCAATTAATTAGTTTAAATCTCTTAATCAGCAAAAAGCTAAAAGGTATATTATGGCCCAAGTGGTAGAGCACAAGCCTTGAGTGGAAAAGCTAAGGGACAGGGTCAAGATCATGAGTTCAAATCCAGTACTGGCACAAGAATTAAAAAAAAGAGAGAAAGTCTTTCTTAGGAGACCACATATATCCAGTCACTGGATGATTTCCAAATGAATCTGTAAGGATCCATTGTTGGCAAGGGGCTTGGTGTATATGGCTTGGATCAACTGTGACTGTATCATTTCTCCTGCCAATAGTCTCTTTCCTGCTCTGCTTCATGGTGCTATTCTGATCGGCTATCTCTTTCCACAGCTCCTTATTAAGCTGAAGACCCGGACTTCCACGGAGTACTTCCTGGAGGCCTGTTCTCGAGAGGAGAGGGACGCCTGGGCCTTTGAGATCACAGGGGCGATCCATGCAGGGCAGCCGGGGAAGGTGCAGCAACTCCACATCCTGAAAAACTCCTTCAAGCTGCCCCCTCACATCAGCCTGCAGTGAGTGCCTGGCCTGCCTGGCCCCTTCGCCCAGCCTGGCCTCAGTGCAGCCTACTGTGTATGCTGTGCTTAGCAGAGGCATTGCAGGAAGAAACAAGGGCTCATCTCATGGGTCTTGTATGCTGCATATATAAGTAAAAATGAGACAAGATCTGCCAGTGGCAGCAATTGTGCCATAGAGAAGGAAAACCAGGCAGGTGGAGGTGAGATTGTAGTGAGAGGAATTTCCATCGTGGAACCTCACACCCCTCCCTCCCCACCCGCCTCAGCTCCAGGCAGCCCTATAATTACACTTATCAGACATGTGGAGTGAGTTCATTCCTGAGCTCATAAAATTCCGCATGCAGCACTATAGTATAATCTTGGTAGAATACTTGCTTTGGCTCTGAGTCCACTGCTAAGCTGCAGGCAGGTGAGGAAGGTGCAGGGAAGGGTGGATTTCCAGAGCTGTGGGATGTGGAGAAGCCTCTGGAGGAGTTCAGACTGCACACAACAGCCCATAAGGAACCAGACTGAGTGTTAAGGAATCAGTTTCTCACTTGTAGTTGTCAGTGTGATAAGGGTCTCCTCTCTTTCACATTCCTTCCATATAGTCGTATTGTGGACAAGATGCATGACAGCAGCAGTGGAATCCGGCCAAGTCCCAACATGGAGCAGGGAAGCACCTACAAGAAGACCTTTCTGGGTGAGCCTAACTGTCCCAGGGAGATTTGGGGCCTGGTGATGGAGATGAGATCGAGGCATCAGCCAAGAGTCTGACCAGCCCAGATTGAGACCAGGGTTGCCTGACGAGCAATAGGTTGGCTTGACATGGCCACATGTGGGTATAGCTGTGGCTCTGTGTAGCTGCTATAGAGAGGTCTGAGGCTTTCCAGGAACTTTCGGTCAATAAAGTCATTGACCAAGCCCTGTAAGGTGTTGACTGGGCTTGCAGCCTCTGTCTGACAGGTGTTTCCCTTGCCCTGGCACAGGCTCCTCCCTGGTGGATTGGCTCATCTCCAACAGCTTTGCAGCAAGCCGTTTGGAGGCTGTGACTCTGGCTTCAGTGCTCATGGAGGAGAATTTCCTCAGGCCTGTGGGAGTCCGGAGCATGGGAGCCATCCGCTCCGGGGATCTAGCCGAGCAGTTCCTGGATGACTCCACGGCCTTGTATACTTTTGTAAGTTAGGGATGGGCCCTTCTTGCTACTGGGACACAGGGAAGGAAACAGGAAGAGGAGAATGGGAGGGAGTGTACACTGTGGTGGGGAGGGGCCAAGGGTGTAGGGCACAGCTTTACCCCAAGGGAGCAAGGGGGTTCTATATTGAAGAATTCCACTTTCCCTCACAGTCCCCATACCCTTGGCCTGGGTATCTTTGGTGACAAGTCCTCTCCTTTCCCTCTAGGCTGAGAGCTATAAAAAGAAGATAAGCCCCAAGGAAGAAATTAGTCTCAGCACCATGGAGTTAAGTGGTACAGTGATCAAACAAGGTTATCTAGCCAAACAGGTATGGCTGCCTTTGGGAGGAGAAGATGGACAGTGGGCACATTTATGGGAGGTGGGAATGAACCCAGAGGGGAGACAGGGACTGAGAACACTCTTTGCCAGCAGAATCCACAGGAATTGGGTCAGAGATGTGTGTGTTCGCTCCTCCCCCCCACCCCCATACTAGACACAAAGGTTGCTCTAGAAAGACTAACACACATGTAATTATCACATAGAAAAGTGACTTCTGCATAACTGCTGGATTCACATGTTGTTACCTGCTTCTTCTCTGCTCTAAGATTCTTTACCATCCATATAGCTGCGTATCTACTGTGTCTTTCTTCTGGACCTGACAAGGTCCTTGCTGAGGGAGGCAATGTGGAGCAGGAAAGGGTGTGGAGAGAGAACGAGCTAAGGAAGTTTTGGGATATGATTTTTTTTTATTTGTGAACATACTGTACAGAGGGGTTACAATTACATGGGCAGGATAATGCGTACATTTCTTACCAAGCATTGCAGCCTCCTCCTTTGGTTTACCCTTCACATCCCTTCCCAGCCTCCCCCCTCCCCCCTGGGATATGATTTGAGGCAAAAAAGAAGTCAGTCTCCTTTCTCTCTCTCACACACATATACATCAATATCTTATGCATTTTAGATTATATCATACATTAAAGCTAATCATTTCCTTTTCTGGTTTAGAATGCTGTAACCATTTTACTGTGTATGTGCATACACATGTAACACACACAAATAAAGATGCACCGTAGGTTTGTTTTTGGGCTAAGTTGACCCTTACAGGGTTGGTGCATTGGGTTCAGATGGACCCATAAGCTTTCAGTCCAGTTGACACCTGCTTCTTTTTTTTAAAAAATTTTTTTCATTTGGGGATTAAACCCAGAGCCTTGCACATGCTAAGCCAGTGCTTTACTTCTGAGCCATTGCTCCAGTCCCATCCCTCTCTTTCTTAATGCCCCAAGTGATTTCAGAGTAATGAACCGCATTTCTTCTGGCGCTAACTCTCCTTAGCTTTGTTAACCAAATGTATTTTTTTTTTTTTGGTCGGTCATGGGGCTTGAACTTTGGGCTTGGACGTTGTCCCTGCGCTCTTCAGCTCTCTACCACTTGAGCCACAGCGCCACTTCAGGTTTTCTAGTGGCTTATTGGAGATAAGAGTCTCATGGAGGGGCTGGGAAGGTGGCTCAGTGGTAGAGCACTTGCCTTGCATGCATGAGGCCCTGGGTTTGATTCCTCAGCACCACATAAGCAAAAAGAAAAAAGCCGGAAGTGGCGCTTTGGCTCAAGTGGTAGAGCGCTAGCCTTGAGCTGAAGAGCTGAGGGACAGTGCCCAGGCCCAGAGTTCAGGCCCCAAGACCAGACCCCCCAGCCCAAAAAAAAAAAGTCTCATGGATTTTCCTGCCCAGGATGGCTTTGAACGGTAATCCTCAGATCTTAGCCTCCTGAGTAGCTAGGATTACAGGTGTGAGCCACTGGCGCCCGGCTCAAATGTATTTTTTCCCCCTCTTGTCTGAGACCAGGACTCAGAACTTCTATATGATGCTTGCTTTTGCTCATTGGCTGATGCTCTACCACCTGAGCCACACCTCGAACCCTGTGAGAGTGTTTTTGCATCACTAAGCAAGGGGATCCTGTCAGGCAAAGGCCAGGACATGTCACTGAAATCCTTGCCTTTCCTGCAGACTGTCTTTAGAATGTAGTTGCATTGGGACCTGCTGGATTGTTGGGATTTGGCAACAGGTAGATGTGTAGAAGCAAGCAAAAAAAATAATGTAGAACTATCACTAGTTAGTTTGAACCATTTCTTTGTTTCAGGGGCACAAAATTAAAAACTGGAAGGTACGTCGCTTTGTTCTGAGGAAGGACCCCGCTTTCCTGCATTATTATGACCCTTCCAAAGTGAGTACTGTGCACTGCCCTGGGGCTGCGCAGCTCCCAGACCCCTTCCAGCAGAGCAGGCTGGGCCATGCTTACTTCCCGATTCATGTCTCCCAGGCACTGTCTTTCCTCCCACAGGCAAGATCCTCTTTTCTCCTGTCACAGGGTTGCCTGCTCAGTGAGTGGATTCTTGTGTGCCCTTCCCCATTTCCTGTGGGCAAGGGTCTTCACATCAGAGGAAAAGCATCTTTCACCTTCCACAAAGCCTGCTTTGTGGAGGCTGATGATGAGACTCAGAAGTGGTACTTCTCAGACTCCCTTCATTTTCTGTCCAAGGATCCGATGGATTATGCCTCCCTCAATTTCTGTTCTTACCTTTCACTGTGAAGTTTCTTTTTTTTTTTCCTTTTCCTTCCCTTTTCTCTCCTTCCTTCCTTCCTTTCTTCCTTTTCCTTTATTCCTTTCCTTTCTTTCTTCCTTTTCTTTCTTTCTTCCCTTCCTTCCTTCCTTTCTCTCTCTCTCTCTCTCTCTCTTTCTCTCTCTCTCTCTTCTTTCATTGTTGGTTGTTTGGCTTGAACTCTGGGCATGGGCACTGTCCCTGAGCTCTTCAGCTCAAAGGGAGCACTCTATCACTTGAGCTACAGCGCCACTTCTGGTTTTCTGGTGGTTAATTGGAGATAAGAGTCTCATGGACTTCCCTGCCTGGGCTGGCTTTGAGACCTTGCCTTCTGAATAGCTAGGATTACAGGCGCGAGCCACTGGTGCCTGGCTTGAAGTTTCTGTTTATTATATAATTTTTTTTTGGGTCCGGTCTTGGGGCCTGAACTCTGGGCCTGGGCACTGTCCCTCAGCTCTTCAGCTCAAGGCTAGCGCTCTACCACTTGAGCCAAAGCGCCACTTCCGGCTTTTTTCTTTTTGCTTATGTGGTGCTGAGGAATCGAACCCAGGGCCTCATGCATGCAAGGCAAGCGCTCTACCACTGAGCAACCTTCCCAGCCCTATTATATAATATTTAATCCAGAAGTCACTTATTATTTTTTTTGGTACCAGTACTAGGGCTTGTACTCAGGGCCCAGGTGCTGTCCCTTAGCCTTTTTTTGCTCAACGCTGGCATACTACCTCTTGAGCCACAGCTCCACTTCTGGATGTTTGCTAGTTAATTGGAGCAATCCTAGCTAGTCAGGAGGCTGAGATCTGAGGATTGTGTTAAAGCCAGCAGGGGCGGGACTGGCCATGAGACAGTGAATAGATGGCAGTGCCCTTGTCCCTAAGTCTTCAGTTAGGAACTTCTAATCAAAGCCAAGAGCTTGCTAAGGCCCCCTGAGACCCTGTCAGGCTGAGAGGATGTCATTTAAAGCCAACTTTTGTCTCCTTTCTGAGGGTGCCCCCCTCCCTCTAGTGTAGTAGTATATCTGTTCTTCTTCTGAACTTGCCCTCCCTGGGCATCTAAGAGGCATTTCTGATACTGTTAACTGCTTTGTTTTTTGTGCTCTCTTTCTTGCTTTGCTCATGTCTCAGGATAAAACTAATGATTAATTGAAGGAACTCTGAGGCCTGAGACACCTTATATGTAAAATTGCTTGGAATCATCCAGATATCATAAATCACAGCTTTGTGTCTTGCAGTTTCAATGTTCAGCAATATCTGTTTTTCAGAAATGAGTACTATAAGCACTTTTTTTTTTGGTTGGTTGTGGGGCTTGAACTCTGGGATGGGGCGCTGTTCCTCAGCTCTTCAGTTCAAGGCAAGTGCTCTACCACTTGAGCCATAGTACCACTTCCAGTTTTCTAATGGTTTATTGGAGATGAGTCTCACGGACTTTCCTGACTGGGCTGGCTTTGAACTGTGATCCTCAGATCTCAGCCTCCTGAGTAGCTAGGATGGTTAAGTGTGAGCTACCTGTGTCCAGCTAGCACATTATTATTTTTTTTCTGATTGGTAGTAAAAGGCACCTAAGGATTAAGCAAAAAAGCATGCTTCTCTTGGTAGTGTGCTCAGTCTGACTGTTGGAATTCAGTTCCAGGAATGCAAAGCAGACCTGGGGTTGGCACTGTTGCTACTGGCTTTGAAACAAAGGGGCTCAAACCTCCTCATTGGTATTATGATTTGATCACATGATGCTGGCATTCAGCCTCATCTCTCTCTTACAAGTGACCTGAAGTGATTTGTGTAGCAGGCCTGACAAGATGGTTATGAGAGGGTATGGCTCTTCTCTGTGTGTGTTCACAAAATCCCTAATTAGGTCTCTTTCCCTCTGCAGGAAGAGAACAGGCCAGTCGGTGGGTTTTCTCTTCGTGGTTCACTTGTGTCAGCTCTGGAAGATAATGGTGTTCCAACTGGTAAGGTGCAACTTTGGCCCTGGCTTGAAGATCTAGGTGGCTTTCCTTCTGTAAGGAGAGACAGAGCTTTGGGAGCCAAGTAGGGCTTCCCTCTGTGAGACATGAATGGTGGGAGTTTTGAAGCCATTTTCAGAAATAGAGGAAAGAGCATATGAAGCATTCTAAGTGTTTTGAGAATACAACTAAATAGCTAGGTATGCCTATAATACCAGCACCTGAGGTGAGTCTGAAGCCATCTTGGGTTACAGAATATGACCCTGACCCCAAAGAAGCTCCCAAATGGCCTATCATGCCTAAGTTCAAACCCCAGAAGCCTCAAAAACCAACCTCTAAGAAGGTTATGCTTAAAGAATGTAACTGAGTAAGCCTTGTTTCCCCATCATTTCTACACAGGTGGCCCATAAGCTTCCACTTAGCAGTTAAGACTTACATAGTGCTTTAACATGAACTAACACTTTCATGTGTTATCATACTAATTTCACAATCATCAGCGGTGGTAGGAAGACAGTATTCTTCCCCATCTTAGGGATGTGGAAATTGGTGTCAAATAATTTGAAACCAAACACAAAATGCTTACTTTGAACATATCACTCTTCGACTACAACTGTTAAGTTTGTGACTAGCTCAAGGTAAGTTAAGAGGCTGTCCTGTCCAGCAATGTGGAAGCCTTAAATTGCTGGGGAGGGAGAAGAGGAAGGCATTATCTCTGGTGAGATGCCAGACTCTACCCAATTTGTATGTAAGAAGCAGAGCACTTCATTGTTTTTGTCTAGTTTCAGCTGCTTCCAGCCGAAAGTAGATATTTAATCACTTTTATTTTTCTGCATAGGGGTTAAAGGAAATGTCCAAGGAAATCTCTTCAAAGTGATTACTAAGGATGATACACACTATTACATCCAGGCCAGTAGCAAGGCTGAACGAGCAGAGTGGATTGAAGCTATCAAAAAGCTAACCTGACAAGGAAGAAACTAAGTAGGACCAGGAGTCCTCCCAACTCCCTCCTACAACAGAATGCAGACAGGGATTTCCTGGAGAATGCATGTTGTTGACTGTGATTCAGGACTGGGGATGTGGCTCAGTGGTGGAGGGCCTAACAGGCCTGAGGTGCTGGGTTTGATTTCTAACAATGGAAAAGATGTTAACACTGTACATTTGCATTGTTTTGGAGACTGCTCAAGATGTTGCTCAGATGACAAGCTGCGGTGGTGCTATTTCCTTCCCCATCTACCCATTATCAACCTGGAAAGCTGAAACAGCCATTAGGTGTTGCATCTTGATTCTTGCCCACCAGGACAGTTGTGTCCTTAGGCATTACTTTGTTGGAACACTAACACTAGCCAAGCTGTAATATTAAATAAAAATAGTGTCAAGGCAGCTGTCTCTTAAATTATACCGACAACTCCTATCTCCTTTGGAATGAATAAGCATCAACATTTCTGGCTGTTATAACTGGCTGTACAAAGTCTGAAGTTTTCAAACATTTCCCAAATCCCTATAGCTCTGTGTAGTATGCAAGCTGGCTACAGAAATATTTCAGGTAATCTGTCACCAAGACATCTCATCTTAAAAGTTGGGCTGCTGGCAAAACTTTGAAGAGAGGACATTGTTTTGTTTTAGAAAATAAGCTTGCATAAGTACTATGAGATGTGGAAAGGAAGTCATGGATTCACCTAGAGAAACTTGACATACAAAGCCAAATAAAACCTCAAGCAGTTGGGCACTGGTAGCTTATGCTTGTAACCCTAGCTACTGAGGTCTAAGGATTGGAGTTCAAAGCCAGCCCAGGAAGTCTGTGAGGCTCTTTACTAAACAAGCTGGAAGTGGAGCTGTGGTTCGAGGGGTAGAGTACTAGCCAAGAGCAGACCCTGGGTTCAAGCCTTAGGGCCAGTACAATTGAAAAAAGTTTCCCATGAGATTTTTCTTAACAGGCAAACATGGCCGGGCACCTGTGGCTCAGGCCAGTAATCCTAGCTACTCAGGAGGCTGAGATCTGAGGATCATGGTTCAAAGTCAGCCTAGACAGGAAAATCCATGAAACTCTTATCTCCTATTAACCACTAGAAAACTGGAAGTGATGTTGTGACTCAAGCGATTGAGCGCTCACTTTGAGCTAAGAGCTGAGGGACAGCGCCCAGGCAGAGTTCAAGCCCCACAACCAAAAAAAAAAAAAAAAAAAAAAGCAGACATGCAAATCCCGAGTTAAATAGAAGCATAAAATTCTGGTTTTATAATGAATATTAAAACTGAAATAAATAGCACCAAGGCATTTCCTTGATTGGGAGGTTAATCTAGTGAAAAGTCTACCATAGAATGTTTTTAAAAAACATTTTTATTGTTTTCAAGTTTATACAGTCATCTGGCACAAGCCATTATAGCCAGTCTTCTTGCCAAGTACAAGTGCTTGGACTTTAATGAATAGATAAAATATATAGCTACATTTAAAGGGAGTGGATCCTTTCAAAGTACTTAGGCAAAGCTTTGTTCTCTTAATTGAGCTCTCTCCTCTCAATGTCTAATTTCTGACCCTGAGTGATCAGAAATTCAAAGCTAATGTTTCTCTATTCCTAATGTTTTAAGAGAACTTCAAAGCACTACTTTCTGTCTGGCATTTTATCAAGCCCTAATGCCTCTGGAATTACTTTTATTGGCTTTTGAATCCCGACAGGTGCTTATCTGAATTAAACTACTTTTAGTTTGTTTCCTCCCTCCAAATGGGCACAACTGTCCCTCACCTTTGTACAGGACAGAGATCAGGGCTAGAAAATAGATGGCAGTCATTAGTTTGAAGCAAATCAGTGAAGTTGGTAAGCTGTTAGCAGTTAGCTTTTAAAAATCCTTACCCATTTTAGTTTTGCTTTTGGTATAAAAGTAGTAGCTAGGTCAAGATTGGTTGGACACTGGGTGCTGGTGACTCATGCCTGTAATCCTAGCTACTCAGGAGGCTGAGATCTGAAGACTGTTGTTCAAAGCCTGCCTGGGCAGGAAACTCTGAGACTCTTATCTTCAATTAACCAATCACAAGAAAACTGGAAGTGGTGCTGTGGCTCAAGCAGCAGAGTGCTTGTCTTGAGCTGAAGAGCTCAGGAACAGTGCCCAGGCTGAGTTCAAGCCCCATGACCGACAAAAAATAAGAGAAAAACAATGGAGTGACATTTGAGTAGAAAAGTATTAGTGTGATGCAGTAACTAGCATGTCTCTGTAACTCCCATCAAATGCTTGGAACATTATTCATGTAAGAATTGGCTTGTTTTAAGCTGGTTTGAAAGCCCGTATTTTGTCATTTTCAATGAACTTCTGTATCCTGAGCTATTACTAATTTTGAGTTGGTCATCACTTGACCTTAATCAAAGGCAAGGGATAGAATATGAAGTAGTCAACATTTTTAATAAAAGGCTTTGGTAGGGGGACCAAGATTTAGTAAGCTGTTCAATTCTGCCATTTATGTTCATGTTATTCAAAGCTAGGTGTGTATCCTGGGTGTCTTGTTTTTTTCAGCGCAGCAAGGTTAATGTATTAAATTTAGCTTTTTAAAAAATAATCAATAAAATATTGGTCTGGTTAGGACCATTAATTTACAAAACTGTTGTGTAACGGAGTCAAAAAGCCTACATGCAATAAAAAAAAAATCAGTCACTATAGGGACTACTGAAGTTTCCAAGTTACAGCTGTTGTGTTTTCAGTAAATGTGGAAAAAAAATTAATTCCCTTGCATACATACAGCAAAGGAGTTCCTTAACACATTTTCTCCTTTTGCAGTACTGGGGCTTAGATCATGCCTGGCAAGTGCTCTACCAATGAGTCCAGCCATTTTTTGTACAGGGTTTCATGATATGTTGTCCCTGCAGGCCTCAAACTTGCAATCCTCCTTCCTTAGCCTGCTGAGGGGATGGGATTACAGGTGTGAACCACCATTCCATCTTGGTTCCACAAGTATTATGTTTTCTGGTATGCCAATCTTGAGTATATCTATATTCTCTAAATCTAATGTGACATGCTGGTTAACAATTGTGGCTCCATCTTGGAAATAGACCATCTGAAGTTGTACCTCTGGATTAGAAAGCTAGTACAGGCTGCTAAACTAAATAAACCCATAGATAGCACAAATTATTGCTCCTACACACTACTTCCTAGTCTCCTCCCCCACTTTAAAATGGCTCCAGTACTGTTACTACTGAATTATCTCTAGTTAAGTAGGGTGAGTTAAGTTTAATCAACAGGTTTGAATACCTAAGGCTAATAATGAAACTATGTAACTTGTACCTCAAGATATCCTTGTTGATTAATGTATGAAGATAAGAATGCCAAAGTATGTAAGCAGGGATGTTACCTGTGAAACTATTTTATACTCTAAAAATAACTAGTTCTTGAAGATAAAAAGTAACACAAACATGGGCTGGGAAGGTGGCTCAGTGGTAGAGCGCTTACCTTGCATGCATAAGGCCCTGGGTTTGATTCCTCAGCACCACATAAGCAAAAAGAAAAAAGCTGGAAGTGGCACTGTGGCTCAAGTGGTAGAGGGCTGAGCTGAGGGACAGCGCCCAGGCCCAGAGTTCAAGCCCCACGACTGGACCCAAAAAACAAAAAAACCCAGAAAAATCACAAACATGCTGGGTGCCTGTGGCTCATGCCTGTAATCCTAGCTATTCAGGAGGCTGAGATCTGAGGATCGCGGTTCAAAGCCAGCCCGGGTAGGAAAGTCCCTGAAACTCTTATCTCCAATAAACCACCAGAAAACCAGAAATGGCGCTGTAGCTCAAGCAATAGAGCACTTGCCTTGAGCTGACGAACTGAGGGACAGCGTTCAGGCCCAGAGTTCAAGCCCCACAACCGACCAAAGAAAACCCCAAAACAACAAAAAAACCACAAACATAGAAGAATGTGCTATGTTAGATCCCTGTTGTTAATCTAAGTGGCACTCACCACAGTAAAGGAGAAAAAAAACCCAAAAGTTGGGTGACATTTAAATTGACAAAACATAGTAGCACTTTCTTAAAACTTTTTTTTTTTAAATCATTTTAAACTATAAATTCAAGACAAATAGTATAGTATACCGACAAGAACTCAGTGTGGTTGGGCTGGGAAGGTGGCTCAGTGGTAGAGTGCTTGCCTTGCATGCCTGAGGCCCTGGGTTCAATTCCTTAGAACCACATAAGCAAAAAAAGCCGGAAGTGATGCAGTGGCTCAAGTGGTAGAGCACTAGTCTTGAGCTGAAGAGCTGAGGGGCAGCGCCCAGGCCCAGAGTTCAGGCTCCATGACCAACCAAAAAAAAAAAAAAAAAAAAAGATGACACAAGTCAGGTGCTGGTGGCTCATGCCTATAATCCTAGCTACTCAGGAGGCTGAGATCTGAGGATCATAGTTCAAAGCCAGCCTGGGCAGTAAAGTCCCTGTGAGATCTTACCTCCAAGTAACCACTCAAAAACCGGAAGTGGTATGATGGCTCAAGTGGTAGAGTGCTAGGCTTGAGCACAGAGGCTCAGGGACAGTGCCTAGGCCCTGAGTTCAAGGCCCACAATGGGGGGGGGGTAGGGGGGAGATCAAAGTTTTAAAAGAATCAGAGGTGGCAGATATACTAGTACTCAAATATTTATAAAAGTTTTCTTCACCCTACTGCTACTCATTTTCACAATTAAAAGTATTAGATTATGGCTGTGTTTGGTGGTGCACATCTATAAACATAGCACTTAGGAGACCAACCTGGGCAACAGAGACTGACTAAAAAAGTATTGTCGACACAGCACTGTTTTGGGAAGTCTCATTCCTTGACCTTTTTTTTTTTTTGGATGTATACAAATATTTTCAAAGTCATTTTAGAACTTACCTGCTCGAATTTTGACAGCCTGTGGGGTCAAACGCCTATTAATATTGTTAATGAGTACTTCACGTTCATCTTCATTCAAATCTAAGCTATCCAAAATGGACGGATCTCTGATTAAAACAAACAAACAAAAAGCTAAGGTTAAAGAAGTAATTGGGAAACTAAACACACATTCTAGAGAATGCAAAGAACAAGAAAGTACTAGGCTCTGGTTTCAGAATTAGAACCCAAATCTTTGCTTTGTACAAAATTTTGTTAGGCTCCAGTATCCAAATGTATAGAATGAAAAAAAGTGTATTTTAAGTAGTCAGATAGTGCAAAGAGAGAAGAAAAAACGCTCAGCAGTATACAACAAATAAAAAACTCAATTGATTATCAAAAGGAAAAATTTAGCCATTTGAATAAAATAAACAATTTAATATTTCCTAATACATCTAAAATTCTTCTATAATTAAGCATTTGTATATAACTAGCAGTCTCTTTAAAGTTACAAAAACACAGTAAAAATGCATAAAAACAAAAGTACCTCCATGAGCATTAGGAGAAAAGAGTTACTTTTGATATTTAGTGGTATTAAAGGACTTCATTCAGAAAGTAGCACCAGGGAGGATCTTGGTCAATAACTTGTAAACTGAACAAATGAAAAGTATGGGGAGAGGAAAGAATGATTAATGGAATGGTAGCACCATAACAAGCAAAGGTAGAACTGAGTATCAATCAATACCTAGGTGCAAGATGAGCATCTGTCATCCTACCCATGTGAGAGGCTAACATTGGTAGGATTGAGATAATCAATCCAGCTCAGACAGGAAAGTCTACCAGACTATCTCCATAAAAACAGCTGGGAATGGTTGTACACTCCTGTCATCCCAGCCATGGTGGGAAGTGAAAAATAGGCATGGGTCTGGTAGGAAGCAATAAAATAACTAGTGTAAAAATAACTGGAGGCATGGCTCAGTAATAGAGCTCTTGTAAAGCAAATATGTAGTCAAGTTGAAACTCTATGCGTATTTAGACACATAAAGAAATGTTTACATTATATGTATTTATACATAGTATGAATCCAATAATTCCATTCTTAGGTATACATCTTAGAAACTTCCAAAACAAATGGAGATATACAATGATATTAATCACAGCATGGTTTGAAAATTGGATGGTACCCGGTTTGAACTCAAGTGCCTTACGTTTGCTAAGCAAGTGCTCTACCGCTTAAGTCATGTCCCTAACCCTTTCTGCTCTAGTTACAGGGAGAATAAAGCATATTCTCAAAATGAAATGCTTTCTAGAAATTAGTATGGATGAAATGGGTGCTTATCTATGAATTTTAAAAAATCCTACTTAGACAGCCTTCTAGGGCAAAATGCAAGCTACAGAGAGTTACAACAATGAACTAAAATGTTAAGTGCACCAATTATTCCATTCATGGGTCTATGGATTGACAGATTGTAGGAAGTGCTTTAGACAAGAACTTTGGACTTTTTCAGATTTTGGAATATTTACATATACAGAACAAGGTACCATGGTGGGATCTAAGTCTAAATACAAAAACTATGTTTCATATACATCTTCTTCTCATACAGTAAAAGTAACTTATTTGTAAGTGTTTTTAGTTTACTAAAAACCTCCTGTCACAGGAGGTCAGTGATAAAATTTTCCACTGTGGTTAAATATTGTTAGTCCTCAAAACCTTTCAGATTCATCTTGTATTGGGTTAGAGATGCTAAGCATGTATATAATAAAACCATTAAAACATAAATGACAGTGATACACACTAATAACTTCTGATTTGTTGAATTAAAAACGTGGCAAAGGCATCCAGCTCATGCCTGTAATCCTACCCAGGAGGCTGAGATCTGAGGACTGCGGTTCAAAAGCCAGCCCAGGCAGGAAAGTCCGTAAGACTTATATTCAATTATAGAGAAAGCCAGAAGTGGTAATGTGGCTCAAGTGGTAGTTTGCTAGCCTTGAGCAAAAAGAGCTCAGGGACAGTGTCCAATGGAGCCCATAGTTCAAGCCCCAGGAAGGTTTAAAAAAAAAAAAGTGGTAAAGAAACAGCATAAAATTTGGACAGCTATTACATGAATGATGACGTGTTAAGGAACAGTGAATAAAACATACTAAGACTTAGTGACAATGGAGGGGTCCTAGAGACAAGCTAACAGAAAAGGTAAACTGGGGCTAAGCATGAGCATGAGTTAAGTTAGGAAGCATATTGACTGGATTAGGGGTGTAACTCAGGGACAGAATAACTGACTGGCAAGCACCACCTCCAGCATTACAAAAAAAGACAAGGAATGAAAAAACTACCAAGGGATATAGAAGGATAAAACAGTGCTTAATGGTTAATAACACCAACTCTAGAGCCAGAAAACCTAGGTTTGAACATTGGTTCTCTACCTGTGTGACCTAGAACAAATTACTTAATCTCTGCTTCAATTTCCTTTAACTGTAAAAAAAAAAAAAGATAATAACTTAGCCTACAAGTTGTTAGGATTATGTTAGTTATTGCTATTCCTACCTTTCATAATAACACATGCATGCACAAGGTCATATGAGGTCAAATGGAAGGGGTATGTTATGAAGGGGCTCTTATAACTGAGGGGCTGTTTGCCCCTGAGGGTTAGAGGGGTCCAGTAGTTTTTGGCGGCCTAAGGGTTAGAAAGTAACCTC
The DNA here is from genome assembly GCF_000151885.1 of Dipodomys ordii. Taxonomy (NCBI): domain Eukaryota; kingdom Metazoa; phylum Chordata; class Mammalia; order Rodentia; family Heteromyidae; genus Dipodomys; species Dipodomys ordii. Next base: position 28,957,470 of record NW_012267218.1, read on the forward strand.
AGTCTAGTGGTGAGGCTGCTCATGAAGCATGAACATTCAGTAAAGAGTGGGATGGGAAGAAGCAGAGATAAAAAGCACTGAGAATTGGAGCTAAAAGCAGAGGACACAAGTCTTGCTACATGAGAAAAGTCGAGAGGCTGAAAAGGAGCTTTTTAGTATAAATGGAATAAACCAGAGAATGTAATATTTATGGTGATGAAGCAAATCCAATAAAGGGAAAGACTGTCCAAGAAAGGGAGTAACTGACAGATGGATGGAAGTAACAAGTAATGACTCCTGTAATGACTTTTATTTATTTTTGTAAAATTAGATATGCAGTGAGCACAACAGCTAAGACTATAGAAGATGGTAGAATGGTTCTGAGGAAGAGCACTAAGAAGTTCTGAAGCAGACACTATAAAAATAGAAGAACTGACCAGAATCAGAGAGAATGTAGGGTAGTAGTGAAGGCCCAGTTGAGGTTGGAAGACTGTGAACAGGCCCTGGCACCAACCTGTAGGACTCATTTTTTTTTTCCTAGTGGCAGCCAGTAGTCTATAAGTGCAGAGAAGGCAGGAACACTGATCCAAGGCTGGATGTAACAGAAGGAAAAACGGAAAAATTCATGATATTGGCAAGAAAGTTTTGAAATGATGGCTCATGATATGTCTGTGTTGGATAAGAAAGCCAAGAGAGGGTGAAAAGACAACAGGAAAGATAGGTTTAGAACCAGAACCTAATACACAAGAATTTAAGAAGAAATACAGTAGGACTAATACAAAGAAGCTAGGAGGATAGATTATGGAAAAAAGAAAACAAGACCAAAAAACTCAAAACAAAAACAGTGTATGAGGGCTGGGATGTAGCTCAGTGGCAAAGCGCTTGCCTAGCAAGTGCAACGTCCTGGGTTCGATCCCCAGTACCAAAAAAAGAAAAGACAAAAAAAATACAGTTAAAAAAAAAAACCCAAACAAAAACAGTGTATGAATTACAAGTTTTAGAGGCAAGCAAATCCTGGAAACAAAAAGGACTGAAGGGAGGCCACATGAAAGACTAGCTAAAGTGGCATGGTCTGAAGGTCAAAGAAACTGAGGCAAAGGAAACAAGGTTAGTTTTGGGTAACACACAAACACTGGTCCTTAAGTCATCTAGGACAGTAGCAAAACTAGGAAATGAAAATGTATAAGGGAGTATGAGATAAAACTACGAGTTATACAACTACATAATTATAGTCTACATAATTATAGTATTATTTAATATATATTGTAGTGTATGTAAATTAATCTACATAGACAACACATAGGACGAGCCTACATTATGATTATGAGTCTTTCTTACTGAAATATTTCTGTTTGGTAAGCATTTAATATAAGGATGTTGTGTGACTGAAAGACTATCAATCTCTGAGCTAGACCCAACTGCTGAGATATCAAAATGGAAACGAAGAGATATTCTTACGAGACTGCATGCTTAAATGCATCATAGGCACCATATCCAGGCCTCTTGTACTTGTCATCAAAGACCCAGGCAGTCCTCTGAAACAGGCTTTCCAGCTGCTCATCCTTGGTGTATTCTAACACCTCAGCAACATGGCGAAGAATGCTATAAACCTAGAACAGAGCCAAGAGTTCAATTCCAAAACAAGAGATCCAGAGAAATGTCCGTTTCCTCCCAATAATTAACTCAAGCTTGTACAACAAATAGAAAAAAATATATAATTTAGGATCCTGAGATCAGGCTCAAATCTTGATAATGGGACAAATGAAAATGTTTGAATTTGTTTCCCCATTTGTGAAAGGAAGATACTAATATCTCTTCCTAATGTAGGAAATTTGTGCATAGGATTAAATATATATAAGCACACAATATAAATGGTCAAGTACTAAAGACAGAACCAGGCAACCAACCACCACCACCAACATAAAGAGACCTTTGGATTCAACATTTTACAAACTCTTATTTTTGAAAAAGTTGGAAGACAAAAACTATGTGTTATGATATCCCAGTAAAAAATAAGCCGACACAGGTCTGTAATCCTAAATACTTAGGGGGGTGAGAGGAGGCTGAGGCAGGAGGATCAGCTGAGCCTATTGAAGTTCAAGGCCAGGCTGAGCAACAATATCAAGACCCTATTTCAAAAAATTAAAAAAGGCTGAATATGTAGTTCAGTGGTAGGTAGCATGCATGAGCTGTTGGGTTTGATCCCCAGCAGAACAATCAACCAATCAGATTAAAAAGCTAAAGAAGTCAGCTGAAATCAGCTAATTCAACATAAGATGGTTTTAAAACATTACCTTTTTTTTTTTTGTAGGTTATGGAGCTTGAACTCCAGGCTTGGGCACTGTCCCTGTGCTCTTCAGCGTAAGGCCAGAGCTCTACCACTTGAGCCACAGTGCCACTTCAGCCTTTCCTGCCCAGGCTGGCTTTGAACCATGATCCTCAGATCTCAGCCTTCTGAGTAGCTAGGATTATGGGTGTGAGCCACCAGCACCCGGCTTAAAACATTACCTTCTCATACTCATTTGAGAATATTAGATCATGAGTAATGCTTTAAGGTAGTGATACTGAGACAGAATATGTAGCTCTTTACATTTTGAGATTCAGTCTTCCAAACAGAGTTCTATTTAACACACAATTGGAAAGTGAACATATAAAAAAAAAATAGAGGTTTTGTAATCTTAAAAGTCAACTTACAGTTTTAGATTTTGTGAATTTGTCTTCACATTTGATTGCTTCTTCTGGAGAGACTCTTCTTTTTGACAAATCAATATATCCTATATAAGAAATTTTTTGGAAAAAAAGAAAAATCAATGTTCAGGTCTAGCCTATTACTGAGATTAATTTCATAACCAAATCAAGTATTTGGCAAGCTTGTTTATATTCATCACTAACATTAAATGAACAAAGTATTTCCATAGGAAATATATGATGAAGCCAGTGGCTCATGCCTGTAATCCTAGCTACTAGGAGGCTAAGATGAATGAGGATCATGGTTCAAAGCCAGCCTTGGCAGGAAAGTCAATGTGTCTATTATCTCTAATTTACTTCCAAAAAGCTGGAAATAGTCCTGTGGCTTAAAGTAGTAGAGCGCTAGCCTTCGAGTTTGAAAATGTTCAGGTATAGCCCCCAGGCCACTGAGTTCAAGCCTCACCACCACCTCTTTTTCTACTCAGTTGCTTTTACATTTTTGTTAATAATCAATTCATTGCAAGTGAGTACATATATAGAACTTTGATTCTCCAACCAAACCGGCATTTCACATACTCTACTTGTTCATGCTTTACTAGCCTTTTCATCCACTGCTGGTTTTAAATATCTTTTCTTCTTACTCTGAGGTGCTAAGATCAGAATCCAGGACTCTAAATATTAGGCAAGAATTGATTCTGAGCTACAAACACTGAGATACCACCCTCTGTCCTTGCTTGTCAAACACTGTACTACTTGAGCCATAAACGCCCAATCCTTTTTTTTTTCCAATTACCGTCTCACTTTTTGCCCTGGTCAGTCTGGACCAAATTCCTCTTATTTCCACTTCATCTATGACAGGCACATTCCACCATATCCAACTTTTTTTTTTTTTCAAGAGGCAATGACCTGCAGGTCTTTATTCTAGAACACGAAGGGCCATGTTGGATCCACCCACCCCCAAATTTTACCCTTTCATTAATGAGGTCCCTCCATAGTCTCTTTTATGACAGGGAGCTTTTGAAAACGGGTCAAACCCAGGAGATTCTTAAATTTGCTCCCTCCCCCCTCCCCCTCCCCAATACTACATATCCAACTTTTGAAGTTAGGTCTTGTGAACATGATGCCCAGGCTAGCCCTCTGAATTTCCCTAATCTCTTCCTTCCGAGTAGCTGTCCATTCTTAAAAAAAATTTAGTTTAGCAGTTTTGTATGCATCTAAAATATTGAGTGATACTTGGCAGAGGCTCTAGATTTCTACATATTTCTCTGGAGATTATTACTTTTTTTTCTTGTTGATACTGGGGTTTGAACTCAGGGCCTTAGGCTTGCTAGGTAATTGTTCTACCAAACCAACTTGAGGTTCTTATTGCTTTAGGTTATTTTTAGCCTGGGGTTGGCTTTTAATCACAACCCTCCTCTTATCTATGCACAGGGCCAGACAAGAATATTTTTTAAAAAAATGAGACAGCAGTCTCAACTCAGTACTTTTGATTCCTAAGGTGGGAAAAAATAATTGCAATCCTAATTGGGTGCTGGTGACTCACACCTGTAATCCCAGCTACCCAGGAGGCTGAGATCTGAGGATCACAGTTCAAAGCCAGCCAAGGCAGGAAAGTCCGTCAGACTCTTCTCTCCAATGAACCACCAGAAAAACTAGAAGTGGCACTATGGCTCAAGTGGTAGAGTGCTCGCCTTGAGCTGAAGAGTTCAGGGATAGAGCCCAGGTCCCGAGTTAAAAAAAAAAAAAATGCAATTCTAAGTTTTTCATCTTTTTGGACTGCTTGGAGGCCACACTGTGTTATCAGTTGTTCAGGGACTGACAGAGATTTTTGCAGAATTAAAAAATTTTTTTTATTCATGTTCAGGTTTTATAGCTGCTGTGTTTAAGGTCTGTCCAATTGGATCTAATCTTTTTTATACAGAAAACATCTTTTCTACAGCTCTTTTGTATTTTCATTTTTCTTATTTTACCTTGGAACAGTCCATAACAGAACATTCAGAGTTCATTCTGTATTAAAAAACAGACACAGGCTGACCTATTGCAACAATGATACTCACAAGACACTATGCAGGAGATCTTGGGGGGAGGTAAGGAAGGTGGGGAAGGGAAGGGATAGTAGAAGAACAAAGGAGGGGGTAACTATTCATTACCTTATTGATCCTCAGATCTCAGCCTACTGAGTAGCTAGGATTATAGGTGTGTGTTATATACCAGCCTATAATGTATTTTTATAATTACATTAAAAATTTACACATTTTAAGGTATTTTTCCTCACCTTTTTCTTTGTCCACTCTAATAACAACTACACATTCATTCCTACCAATTCGGATGAGTTTATTTATAGAACGGATACGTCTTCTGGATAATTCACTAAGAAGAATCATGCCTTCAATGTTGTTGTATTCCAGCAAGCTGACGTAAGCCCCCATTTCAGCAATGGACCTGACATTCACCATCACTACATCTTCCACCTCAGGAAATTTGTGTTGATAAAATCTACAACTTAGACCAGGCATTCTGGAAATTAAACAAAAGAATCAAGTGTCCAGTTAAGGTTAAAAAAAAATGCCTATTTTACATAACTTGCCCCTGAAAGGAAAAAAAAGTTACCGGTCTTTTTCATCTCTTTAAACATCTTAAATAGTTCCAGAAAGTGGCTAGATACTAAGAAACCAAACTTTAATTTTTATTTTATTCCAAATTTTTATAAGGCTTAGATGAGTCTCTGCCATCAGTTCCAGAAGAACCATAAAAAATAATAACCATCTATGAAGAACTGTGAGGCCTAAGGATTAAAGGAATACCTCAAGAGCAAAAGACTATTTGAATACTAACATTTTATGCAGGGCGTGGTGATGCACACCTATAATCTCAGGCTGAGGTAGGAGGCCAGTTCAAGGCCAGTCTGGGGCAAATAACAAGATGCTGTTTCAAAACAAAGTTGAAACCCACAAACCATTTTAAGTAACAACAAATAACAGGGGTAGGGTACATCACTACTATTCTAATATTATAATATTACGTATTAGGAAAATTACGTCTTTTTTGTCAAATCAGCTCACATTGTATATGCTATTACTTTAATGGGAAAAAATCTTTGCAATATACCACACAATACTTTGTGTATGTATAGTTGTGTGTGTGCGTGCGTGCATGTGTGTGTGTGTTGTGCTAGGGCTTGGGCCCAGGAACTAGGGTATTTGAGACAAGTATTCTACCAATGAGCTACGTTCAGCCTATTATCACTTCATATAATCCAAATTACTGTATCATGCATCAAGGTAACAAAAAATAAAAATATTAATCATATAGCTTAACTTTCCTTTTTAAAATAAAGTAGTTCAATCCTGTTACCATGAGTTCTAGCATTCATTCATTCACTCACCAGGGCTAGGGACTAAACCCAGGGCCTCATACATGCTAAGGAAGCATTCCACCATCTTATAATCCTAATTTCTCCATTTTTATTTTGTTGGCTAGGTATATCTAAACTTGAGAACAGCTGCACAATTTCCCATTTCTATAGCCTTCAAGTTTCTTTAAGTGTTAAAGATTAAATTGTTACTTATCATCTACATATACCCCTTTTTGACCCACAGATGGAAATCATACCATCAATTGACTAATATTTTAAAATAGAAGCTCTCATAGGATGTCAGTGGCTCATGCCTGTAATTGTAGCTACTCTGAAGGCTGAGATCCGAGGAACACAGTTTGAAGCCTGTCAGCAGAAAAGTTTGTAAGAATCATCTCCAATTAACCACCAAAAAGCTGAAAGTGGAGCTGTAGATAAAGTGGTAGAGCACTAGCCTTGAGCAAAAAACCTCAGGGACAGAGCCTAGACCCCGAGTTCAAGACCCAGGACTGGCACGTACACAAAATGGAAGCTTTAAAACAAATGGTGCCAAATGATTTTCATTTTTCTCCATTAACTGATTTACTACTGTTGGAGCACAGAAGACAGTCAATAATGGGAATCAGAGATCTAATAAAAGTCAAAAGTTCATTTGATAACCTTATTTTTGTTAATGGGACAGAAGGTAGTAATCAATACTTGGTCTTAAATAATTACCTCTAACACGTGGAATACTGGAATTCTCCTGTAGTGCAGTTTGATAATTATTACCTGGCAATAACTTATACCCCCTACCCATTGGATAGATACACATTTTCCTTTCTTAGTAAACATAGCTGGGCGCTGGTGACTCACGCCTGTAATCCTAGCTACACAGGAGACTGAGATCTGAGGATCACACTTCAAAGCCAGCCCGGGCAGGAAAGTCCATGAGACTCATTTCCAATTAACACCAGAAAACTGGAAGTGGTGCTGTGGCTTCAGTGGTAGAGCTGAAGAGCTCAGGGATAGCGCCCAGGCCCAGAGTTCAAGCCCCACAACTGACAATAAATAAATACAAAATAAAAAAGTAAACAATGGTTCCATAGGGGGTTTCCATACATATCTACACTGTACCCTGTTCAACCTATCACTTTCTCCATCCCAGGCTCCTTTCATAAAGCAATTTCATCTGGTTTTGTTGTTCTGTTTTCATACATACAAATAAACTACTTCAATCATATTCATTCTCATTTACTCTCTTTGTTAAGCCCTCCCCATCCTACTGATGCCCACTCTCATCCAAGCCTGTTTCACTTTCCTGTCATTCACTTTTTTGGAATATTAATTGCACCAAGGGGTTTTATTTTTGTATTTCAGACATAAAATACATTTTTCTATTATTTGGTCCTATACGACCTGGACACTGTCTATCTCTTTGGGGTAACTCTCTCTACTTAGTTTTCCTCCTTTTATGGATAAACTGAAGCACAGGTTGGGCAGCTTGCTTTTTCATATACTGATACGTGGTTTGGAACCAAAGTCTATGCTCTTAAAGCAAGGATACATTTTCCCCTCAGTGTCATTGATTAATGCTACCATTAGGAACTTCTGACACAAATAAAATACAACATTAATTTATGTATTCAGTGTTGACAGCATAAATCACGAATTAGTACAAACTATTAGTACTCATCTATTCTGTTTAACTAAAAAGCAATTTATGTAGAATAGATTATTATCTTGTAGCTCAACAAAAAAGAGATCTAGTAAACAAAGGGACGTAGACACTCAATGGCCAGAATTACCCAGGAAGAAAACAGCTGAGCTGGTTGTATAATTTTTAAACAGGGCCTTTTAGGGGTGATGTTGTGGTAGTGAAAGAATATTCTAAAGTATCTGTATACAGACTGACTAGTCTTACTTGAGAACTAAGAATAAAAAACTCTTTCTAAATAGGCATTAAAAATAAATGTCATGGGGCTGGGAAGTTGGCTCAGGGGTAAGAGCGCTTGCCTTGCATGCCTGAGGCCCTGGGTTCGATTCCTCAGCACCACATAAGCAAAAAAGAAAAAAAAAGCCGGAAGTGGCGCTATGGCTCAAGTGGTAGGGCACTAGCCTTGAGCTGAAGAGCTGAGGGACAGCGCTCAGCCCCACAACCGGACCAAAAAAATAAAAATAAATGTCATGAACATGTATAGAACAGTTTAATTTGATGATTAAAGGATACAAGGAATAGGATAAAAGAATCCTGAAGGGAGATATAAATATTACCCTCTCTTTTCCTAACATTGTAAGTTTACTCAGAAGTGCCAATAAAGAAAAAGAGTTAGAGAAATCTCTTCAAAGAGGAAAGTTTCAGGTTGGGGCCCACCATTTCCTGAATACTATTTCTTTAGAAAGCACAAGTCTCTGATATACATAGATTAAGGAAAACATAGGTTAAGCTAAGGAGTACTGCTGATGGTTATGTTATTCACAGTAAAGGTAGAAAGTAAGAAAGTACCTACAAAAGAATCCATACCACAAGAAACTCACTTATTGGTTGGTGGATTTTTGATGTGTTCTTTTCTCATGAACGGCTTGTAACTTGAAAAAAACACACAACTAAAAAAAGCCTCCAACACTCACATAGTTTCCTCAGTCAGGAAAGCAGAAATCTTACTAGGAATTTACTCAGTCCTTTGTGTCATTTTCACTGTCCAGTCAGGCAAGAAGTCATGTAAACTTTGTGAATAGCTCTGTATTTTCAGTCCTTACTCTACTACCCGGCGGTAGCTATGTGGGAAAGGCATTTTCTCTGAACTCTATTTTCTTGTCTGTGCCATGTACCTTTTATAGGATTACTGAGGATATCAAATGAAATATGTGTAAAAATAGGTTGAAAACTGTGCTGTTATAAACTTGTGCTAGCATTGATTAAAAAAAAGTTCAGGGACAGCACCTGCCATAGTTGAAAGAAACCGGGGACTTCTACATCCTTTTACCAAGGATCATTGTTTCTTCTTCAATCAAAATTAAAGCAGCCTAAGCTTTGGGGAAAATTAGAGAGACCTCAGGATGTATACGGGCATCAATTTAACTCGCGTCCCAGATTCCCTAACCTTAGGATTTTAGTTACGTTATAGTTACAAGACAACAGTTCCGGTCTCTTTGCTGGCGAAATAGGGCAAACTGACAGGAACGACGGTACTAAACCCCTCGAGCACTAGGCTTTAGCTTCAAAGGTAGAGCGGTAACATAAACCTGGATTTTAATTATTTAGCGTATAAACTACACTTAGTTAGGTTCAAGCTCTTTTCAATATGGTGGCCCATCCGATTAGTTGTTTAGACAACAGTTCGGTTTGGTTTCTACTGAGAACCACAGGAACTTTTCGGCAGAATTTCTGAGGTGAAAGAAAAATAGAAACCTCTCAGGCCTGGAACGAACACACGAACACACACACGCCAAACGATGAGATTCTGGGGGAGAGAAAAGGGCGTGCGGGCGTCCTCAGGGGCACCCTCACTCAGGCGACACCTTCTAAGCCCACTGAGGCTGCGAGGGCCGCTTGTTTTACCCCGAGCCGACCCCAAGGCCCGGGTCAGCCCGGCGGGCGGTGGGTGGCGGCTGTGTCCATCCACTTCCCGCGCCGGAACGGGAAGGGAGGGCGAGCGAGCCCAGGGCCTAGTCTCCATCACTCCTGCCAGGGACACAAACGGAAGGGACTCCTAAGGAAAAGCGAGCCGCTGGACTAGTTACCTGAGATACGTGAGAGAGTCCCGCACGAGGGTCCACGCCGCACTCTTGAATCGGAGCAATCCGTCCGGAGACACCCACACCAGCCGCCGAGCTCCTTCAGCGTGCGCCTCACGCGACCCTACCGCGCATGCGGAACCGCCTCGCACTGCGCAGGCGCCGACGGGAAAGGCCCCTCCTCACCACATGGATCATAGAGTTTGAGTCCTCCAAGAACAAAAAGAGTGTCAGCCCCTTACAGAAGGACTTGGAAAGGTCGTTTTATGATTATTATTTTGCTAAGTAATCTCCAAGGCGTAAGGAAAGATGCAGGATTCATTCCTTATTTCTAAAGAGCAAATCTCTCAGCGTTTAAATCAGCCATAAGATGGCGCTGTAACTAAAAACGAAGAAACAAAGACGGAAGGAGAGAAGGCGTGTGAACCTCTCTCCTCTTCTTTCATGCAACGCGGACAGCGATTTGTGCAGCGGCCTGGGAGGTGAGGAAGGAGGGGCTGCCAGGCGAACCGGAACTCCGCTGTGCGCGCGCCTCAACATCCGGGCATCGCTTTCGTTCCGCCCGCCTCCTCCGTCCAGGAAGCGGAAATGAGAGATGGGCACCACTGGTGCCTCCTCGCACCGGAGATCAGGTGACACAATCAGCTGACTCCGGTGTTGGGCTGGCGCTGAAGCGTACGGTATTGGAGCTGTTGCAGCCAAGGTTGCCCGAGCCGAGTGGTCAGCGTTACAATGTCAGGCAAAGACCGGATTGAGATCTTCCCTTCGCGAATGTAAGTGGCGCCCGCTGGTTCAAGGATGTCTGTTCCGAGCGCGATTCCTCCCGACCCTGGACGCCCCACTAGGGCGCCTTCCTTCCTGGGTCTGCTCCTGAACTCGACTCCCAGGGTCTTTGCGTTCGTGAATCCAGGCTCAGCCTTGCCGCCCGGGCGCACGTTCCTCCTGAGTGAACCGCGGGCAGGGAGAGCGCTCCCCGCCGGGCTTTGGCCTGCTGGCCTTGGGGCGATCCACTGTCTTTACTCCTTAATGAAGTCATTCATTCCACACACCCTTGTGGAGCCATTCTGGCTTTGCATAACGGAATCGTCGCCTCTCGATGGAGCTTCGATAAATGCTCAGTAAAAAGGAAGTTTACTGCCATGCACTCTAGGTTCTTAAGCCAGAGTGGGGATTGAATCCATTCTTAGCACGGACGTTGGATTCAATCTTGGTTTTCTTTGCTCACTTCCCAAGATCCCGTCAGTGTCACCACCTGCTATGGGAAGACTCTCGCGTTTCTGAGACATTAGCACTATTAAAACGGCACCTTTTCAGACTTTCTATTAATATTTCAGACTATTCTATTACTAGAATACCATTCATCACGTTTTAAGTGGCTTTTTATTGCATGTCTTTCTCTTCCACCAGTCTTTGTGCTCCCTCCAGGATGAAGTATCTTGATTTTTAATCTGTAGAAGATACACATACAGAGAGGGGGGTAGAACGAGGGAGAGGGACAGGGAGGAGAGAGAAAGAAGGAGGAAGAGAGAGAGAGAGAGAGAAATGTTCCTTGAGCCCATTTCTTGGAATCTGTTCAATTGTGGGCTGCCTTTTTCTTTTGGCAATGATACCCTTGTTAGGAAAAATGACAGCACCGTAGGTCCTTGGCGTGTTTGTAAAGAAAATATTCGTTTTCTCAGACGCACATAATGGTTGTGAAGAGTGAAGATTATTTGCCTCCTTCTCCTTCCCTTTGTCTTTTTGTTAGGGAAGAAGGAATTCAGTTTTGCCTTTGGCTATTGTGTTTTTAACTTTTTGTGTTTTTTCTTATTGTGTTTCTCCTCATTCTATCCTTTTTCTCACAGAATTGGGGACACAATATAAAATGCTTACAATCAAACCCCAAACTCTGCTTGCTGGGGTAGGGTGTCTCCAGCTCTTAAAATTGTTACATTTGATTTTACCTTCATCCCATCGATTTTTCTAGTGGTTGGTTTTACTAGGTGGGAAATCTTCATTGAAAGGCAATGCCTGTAGAATAGATTAAGATCAGAAATAACCTGGGATGAAGTCAAAACTCCCCGAATATCCTCCCAAATCTCTGTACTGAAGGCCTGTAATCTCTGGAGGTGGAGGAGCAAAGTTTGGGGCTTACCCAGGCAAAAGTTTAGCAAGACCTCATCCCAGTCAGTAAGCCAGATGTGGTGTTTCACATCTGTCATACCCACCCATGGGAAAGATCAAAGTTGGAGGCCAGCCCAGGCAAAGAATGTGATATTCTACCTGGAAAAGAACAAGCAAATAGAGCTGGAGGCAAGGCTCAAGTGGTAGAGTACTTACCTAACAAATGTGAGGGCCTGAGTTCAAACACTCCGGTACCATCAAATAAAGTGCCATTGAGTTAGTGAGCACAGAGCATCAGCCTGGCGCGAACAGGGCACTAGATTTGATCCGTAGCACCAAAAAATAAATATACCAGCAGTTCAAAGCTGCTAGGGGAATTAACTATTTGTTCTAGTCAACACCTGGATTGATACATCTTGAACTCCTTTCTTCGAGAGCATTTATTTAAAAAAGTTTACATTTAATTGCTATCCCTTTGAAATGTAATTATTAGGAAGGATAGGGTATCTCAGTTTCTGGGGCAGGATAGAATCTTAACTTTCATAATTGCCAGCTAGCAGACATACCTGGTAATCACTTGACACTGACCAACCCTTTTAATCATTACTCATTTCACTGACTACTTGAGGCATGCTGTCTCCTTCCATGTAAAATGTCCAGTCACCTGTGTACAAATCTGAGTGGAGCTCAGCTCTTTCCTCCACTGTCAGTGGTTATCAAATAAAATGATTTTTCAGTATTTTAACTAAAGTCTGGTTATATATAATCAGTAGAATGCTAACATATTTTTGTCTTTATTTTGGAACTTGTAGACCAACAGGTGAGAATGGACTTCTTTGAGCTTAGAAAAGAAAAATGATAGGTTTGTGAAGGTGAAAACTGCTGTTTAAGAGTGTCTGCCATGCTAATTGAGAGGAAAATCAGATGCATGAAGTAAATATTTTCCCCAAAGCTTGACAGCCAATTCTTTGTCATGTAGTCAGATGTTTTTGATTCAGTGGAAAAGAAGTCATTGTCTTATTTGAAGGTCAAAATTTTTTTTTCTTGGTAGAGCTGAGCCAGTTCTGAAGCATATAAACGATGAGGTTTTGATTATCCTGGTTACAGTCCATTTTATTGTATGAGCCTGGGGAATGTTGCTTTCATTCACTTTTACACCATGAAAACAAGTTTAGAATGGAAGCTTCATGCCTCCTTAGGCATGAAAGATTCATGTTCAAAAGAACTTACACGAATCCTGGTTCCTACTACATATTAGCTGTGAGTGCTTGGCCAAATCACTCTTGAGAGTATCAATAATTGAGGGCTGGAGGTATGGCTCTAGTAAGAGATTGCCTGTCTGTTAAGCACAAGAACCTGAGATCAAACTATGGTCTCACAAAAGAAAAAAAGTAATCAATATTGAAAAGCAACTTTTGCCAGTTGCATTGGTGATCAGGAGGGCCATGGTTTGAGGCCACCCCGGCAAAAGGTTAGCAAGACTCCTGTCTTACCAAAAAAAAGCTAGACATTCTGGGTGGCTCATGTCTGTTATCCAGCTATGTAGGAAGCGTAAGTAGGAAAGGTGGCCTGGGCCACCCCTCTTCCCAGGAAAGGAGCTGAGAAAGTGAAGAGAGCTGAGGGCCAGTGGCTTAAGTGGTGCCTAACAAGCGTAAGGCTCAGAGGTCAAATAAATCCCAGGTCAAAACAACCCCCAACCCGGATATACAGACACAGACATAGACACACACACAATAAAAAGAGATCAAACTCTAATTGAAGCCTCTAATTGAAAATTAGAGTCTAGTTGAAAAGTCTCTAATTGAAAATTGTCCCATTTCACAGAGGTGCCATTATCCAGGAGGAAATTTAAATCGACAGAGTAAACTCAGTTTCATCAGTCTGTTCACTTTTCTAATTTAAACTTACTAGAATCTGTAGTACTGGGATTTCACCCCTTTTGTTCCGGATAACTCTTTAAGCCGAAATTCTGGTATTTCATGTCAACAAGAGAGAATGTTAACTGTACATATTGGGGTGGATAACTCCTGCTCAGACTGGAAACGGAACCGGCTGCACTAGATTAGACTTCTGCTGAGACCAGTCAGTGCTAAGTCTGCCACTGCTAACTGCTTTCCAAAGACTGTTCATCTGCTGCTTTTGCTGCTTTTTTTTTTTTTTTTTTTGTACTAAAGTTTGAACTCAGGGGACTTCAAGTCTTGCTAGGTAGATACTCTAGTTTGACCCATACCTCTAAGCCATTTTTTTCCTCTGCTTACTTTTGAAAAAGCATTTTTTTTTGCCTGGTCTGGCCTGAACTGATATTTTCTATTTAATATTTTGCCTGTCGCTAGTATAAGTGCATGCTACAATGCCCAACATTTTTTTTTTTCTGTTGAAATGGGGTCTTGTGAACTTCTTGCTACGACTGGCTCGAACCTAGATCCTCCAGCTCTCTGCCTCCTAGCCAGGATAACAGGTGTGAATCATTTTACCTTGGCCAAATTCCAAACTTTTGTGTGGTTGCTGTGCTGTAGATTGAACCTTGAGCCTTGTGAATGCTAGGTAAGCATCGTTCAGCTTCCAAATTTCAATCATAGACTGTGGTATAGAATTTTTCTTTATATCTCTTTAGTGGCAACTGAAACATTATTAAATATCATTTAAATTACAAAACAAATACTTAGATTATGCTAGCATCAAAATAAGGTTTTTGGTAATTTTTATTAGGATTTATAATTGCCTTTTCATATATTGATTGTAGAATTGTTTTTATTGTAAATAAACTTGTTATAGAACACTGATGGTAGAAAACTGTAGCATTAAGAAAACAGTTGAAAATGGTGCTGGCAAAATAGGTTTAACACCTGTAGAAAAGTAAAGCTAGATCCTTATATATCACCTGCACCAGAATCAGCTCCAAATGGATCAAAGATCTTTTTTTTTTTTTTTTTTTAAATTTTTTTTTTGGTCCAGTCGTGGGGCCTGAACTCTGGGCCTGGGCGCTGTCCCTCAGCTCTTCAGCTCAAGGCTAGCGCTCTACCACCTGAGCCACAGTGCCACTTCCGGTTTTTTCTTTTTTGCTTATCTGAGGAATCGAACCCAGGGCCTTGAGCATGCAAGGCAAGCACGCTACCACTGAGCCACCTTCCCAGCCCCTGGATCAAAGATCTTGAAGTCAAAGCAGACACCCTGAAAACATTACAGGAAGGAATAGGAGAAACTGTAGGGCTCCTTGGCACAGGCCGAAATTTTCTTAATAAAGACCCAGAAACACAACAAATCAAAGAAAGGTTGGACAAATGGGATTGCATGAAACTGCAGAGCTTCTGCATGGCAAAGGACATAGCAAGCAAGATCACTAGAAAGCCTACAAACTGGGAGAAGATCTTCACTAGCAATATAATAGACAAGGGTCTTATATCTAAAATATACTTAGAACTCAAAAAACTAAATCATTCAACAACAAATCCTCAAAGAAATAACCACCCCATCAACAAGTGGGCTAAAGACTTAAAGAGAATTCTCTCTGAAGAGGAAATAAGAATGGTCAATAGATGGGCTGGGAAGGTGGCTCAGTGGTAGAGCGCTTGCCTTGCATGCTCAAAGCCCTGGGTTCGATTCCTCAGCACCATATAAGCAAAAAGAAAAAGCCGGAAGTGGCTCTGTGGCTCAAGTGGTAGAGCACTGGCCTTGAGCTGAAGAGCTGAGGGATAGCACCCAGACGCAGAGTTCAGGCCCCATGACTGGACTCCCTCCCCCCAAAAAAAAGAAATGCAAATCAAAACAACATTGAGATTCTACCTCACCCCAGTTAGAATGGCTAGAATCAAGAAATCTAATAACAACAGATGCTGGAGGGGATGTGGTCAAAAGGGAACCCTACTGCATTGTTGGTGTGAGTGTAAACTTGTTCAACCACTTTGGAAAGCAGTAGAGCACCCCTGTGATCCAGCAATCCCACTTTTGGGCATTTACCCAAATAATCACAAACAAGACTATACTAAAGCTACCAGCACAACTATGTTTATCGCAGAATTATTTACCATAGCTAAGATATGGAACCAACCCAGATGCCCCTCAGTAGATGAATATATATATATGTGTATATATGTATACATATACGTATACACACACATACATACAATGGAATTCTATGACTCCATCAGAAAGAATGACATTGTCCCATTTGTTAGGAAATGGAAAGACTTGGAAAAAATTATATTAAGTGAAGTAAGCCAGGCCCAGAGAAACATAGGTTCCAGGTTTCCCTTATTTGCAATAACTAGGAAAAAATTAAGTGAAGTAAGCCAGGTCCAAAGAAACATAGGTTCCAGGTTTCCCTTATTTGCAATAACTAGTATAAGTCTAGGACAAGCAGAAAAGGTCAAAAGCTATGTATATATAAAAAAGCTATGTATATATAAGATGATGTTAGGTGAAATGAGCCCCAAGATAGGGACACAGCTTTTTTTTTTCTTGCTTGCTATTGTTTTTAACGTACTTAAAATGTACTATGTGACTTTTTGCTTCTTTTGTATGTGCTTCCCCCATGTATTTGATGTCAGTGTCTTGCATCTTTTTTTTGGGGGGGGGGTCCGGTCGTGGGGCCTGCACTCTGGGCCTGGGCGCTGTCCCTCAGCTCTTCAGCTCAAGGCTAGCGCTCTACCACTTGAGCCACAGCGCCACTTCCGGCTTTTCTGTTTTTTTTTTTTTTTTTCTGTTTATTGAGAAATTGAACCCAGGGCCTCCTGCATACAAGGCAAGCAAGCACTCTACCACTGAGCCACCTTCCCAGCCCCAAGTGTCTTGCATCTTGTATATACATATTCTAATTTGGGGAATAGAAAATGCTTAAAAAAATAACAAAATGCTTAAATAAGGATACAGGTTGACTCATTGTAACAATGAGATGTACAAGACACTATGTTGAAAATGAACTTTACAACTTGGTGGGGGGGAGGAGTTTGGAAGGTTGGGGGGGAGGATGGTAGGGGATGAACAGGAGGAGGTAACAACACTGGATAGGAAATGTACTCATTTACCTTACTCATGTAACTCTAACCCCTCTGTACACTATTTCTACAATAAAAACATAAAAGAAAACAGTTTGTCAGCTACAAATGTGTCTTCTTATACTTATTACATCAAAAGAATAAAACACCGAACTTGAGTAAGGATGATTGTGAGTTCGAGGCCAACCTATGCTACATAGTGAGACCTGTCTCAAAAACCGGAAAACAGAATATAAGGTAATTTTAACTCTGTGTTCCAGAGGTATTATTGTGTCTTTTAAACAGTAACAATAAATGTTTTTGTTTATGTAGGGCACAGACCATCATGAAGGCTCGTTTAAAAGGAGCTCAGACAGGTCGAAACCTCCTGAAGAAAAAATCTGATGCCTTAACTCTTCGGTTTCGACAGATCTTAAAGAAGATAATAGAGGTAGAATGCACTTTACTTAGAATAGTATTTTTTATAAGTATTCAAGAAAAATCCAGTATGACCATTGGCGTTTAAACTTCTTTGTTTTTCTTTTCTTTTTGGTCCTGGGGATTCAATCCAGGGCCTTGTACATTTTAAGCACACATTTTACTACTAAATGCCTAACTCTTAATTTCTGTTTATTTGAATTCTTTTCTTTCCTTCCAAAATTAAAAATGCCATTATAACAGGTATTGAAACATGGTAGTGTACTTACATAAAGATTTTAGTTTCAGATACTTCACTTTCTAAAATTGACACTCCTGAATCATGCTTACAGAGCCACTTGACCTGGTTTATGCCTGCCTCTTTGACCTCATTTGGAGTATTCTTCCTAATGACTTTCTCCGGGTCTTTCCATGAGCTATTTCTTCATCTTTTTATTTTTTGCCAGTCCTGGGGCTTGAACTCAGGGTCTGGGCACTATCCATGAGCTTCTTTTGCTCAAGGCTATCACTCTACCTCTTGAGCCACAGAGCCACTTCTGGCTTTTTCTGTTTATGTGGTACTAAGGAATCGAACCCAGACCTTCATGCATGCTAGGCAAGCATTCTACCACTAAGCCATATTTTCCCAGCCCAATTTCTTCATCTTCTAAGATGTTCATTCCCCAGAACTACTTCTGACTAGCTCTTCCAGGTATTTTAGTCTCTTCAGAGATTGCTGTCCTCCCAAGCCTAATGTAACTACCATTTTTACTTTGTCACATTTTTTTTTTTAACCAAAGCTAGTACTACTGAATGGTATTTTCTTGCTTGATATATTTCTCCCTCCACATTAGAGAATGTAAGTTTAAGAGAGCAAGGACTTTGTCTTTTTAGCCCTGTATGTCTAGTACTTCGAGTAGTGCTGGCACATTGTAGGTCATTCAGATTTTGACTTTACCGGAAATGAATTTAAGAGACTAATTTGAGCAAATCAATAGGAAAGGTGGGTCCCTCAGTGAAGATTTAGTTTTGCATTTATTAATGAATTTAATGTTTTTCTTTATTATTACTAAGTAGTTGTACAAAAAGGTTATAATTTCATAAATCAGGTAATGAGCACAATGCTTCATGGTCAATGTCGCCTCTTCCATTTTTCTCTCCTGTTTTCCCCCTCGCATCCCTATTAATGTTTTAATGATAAGACTCAGTGTTGTAACATGTTATTGGACATTTTTGTTTTATCAAGTCAACATTAAATATTGACATTTTACAGCTCACATAAAATATTGATGGTTACTGAAAGAACTTAATTATGATGTGGTTTTCTTCCCTACAAAAGCTTGGTTGACTCTGTTGTTGGTTTCTGCTTTCCAGACTAAAATGTTGATGGGTGAAGTGATGAGAGAAGCTGCCTTTTCACTTGCTGAGGCCAAGTTCACAGCAGGGGACTTCAGGTAAGGTGTTAAAACAAACAGAGTTTTCCAATTCATAATTGCCACCGTAATTTAAAAATACACAAAGCTGGATACTGGTGCCTCTAACCTACAATCCTAGCTTCTTGGGAGGCTGAGAACTGAGAATTGAAGTTTGAGGCCACCCTCTGTAGGAAAGTCCATGAGATGTTTACCTCCAATTAATCACCAAAAGACTGGAAATGGAACTGTGACTCAACTGTGACTTGAGTGTAAAAGGTAAGCAGTAACACCCACACCCTGAATTCAGGCACCATTACTGACATAATAAAAAAAATAAAAACCCATAAGCATTAAAGACAAATGCTATAGTAATAAGATTGATCACTTTGAATTCTATCATTTCAGCTCTTTGTCTGTTCCCATTCACATATGCCTTTTTGTGTGTGTGTGTGTGTGTGTGTGTGTGTGTGTGTGTGTGCCAGTCCTGGGGCCTGAACTCTGGGCTTGGGCCTGCCCATGAGCTTTTTTTGCTTTAAGCTCATGTCCTACCACTTGAGCCACAGCTCCACTTCTGGCTTTGTGTTGGTTAGAGATAAAATCCCACAAACTTCTGCTCAGGCTGTTTTCAAACCACTGTCCCTAGATCTCAGTTGAGTAGCTAGGATTATAGGCGTGAGCTATTGGTGACTTCTATTTTATAGTCTATTTCACTTGACATTGGTTCATCAACATTTCGCTTATTTTTAACATAGTTGTAACATCTTTCTTAAGATGTACCATATTTTCTTAACCTTTTCTCCTATAGCTGGAACTTTGAGTTGATTGTCAGATTTTTGGAATATTAAGGAAGGACTGTGAATATCTTCATACATATATTTTTCATTTTTCATTTCAATTATTTCCTTTAGGATAAAATTTTGAGAGTGAAATCTTATTTGCAAGGCAGGAACTTTATGGCTTTCGTCATATTAGAATATGCTTTACAGACTGGGAATGTAGCTTAGTGGTCGAGTGCTTGCCTAGCATGCATGAAGTTCTGGGTTCATTCCTCAGTACTACATAAACAGAAAAAGCCTGAAGTGGCACTGTGGTTCAAGTGGTAGAGGGATAGCTTTGAGCAAAAGAAGGCTCAGGGACAGTGCCGAGGCCCTGAGTTCAAGCCCAGGACTGGCAGAAAAAAAAATATGCTTTACAAGTATACAGGTGGTTTTCAAATGGGATTATGCCAATTTATTTGTGATTGTTCAGATATTGCTGGGGGGACTATAGATAAGCCTTGTTAATCTAAGTGAAGTGCTTGTGACTAGTTAGGGACTGAGGTGAAAGTTGTTCTCAGGAGTTTTAGTTTTCTTTTCCCAGTGTCATAAGGCTTACTTACTGTAGGAACTTTCTCGGCTGGGAAGTCTGCAACCAGAGAGCTGTTAGGTCAGTTGAAGAGTAGATTACTGTTTTTTGCCATTGCTGACAGGATTTCTAGCAGAGAGAAGAAATCAGTAGTGGTAAGCAGCACATGATTGTTCTGTTTTAGAACACTTCATTTTATAGTACCAGATGGGGAGTCACATTGCAGCCAAAAGGAAATTACGGTAAAGGAATTTGAACACCAGCGTAACAACTGAACAGCAAACTTAGAAGGAAAGAACATTTTCTCTAAATTTATACTAGCATAAGAACCTGTGAGCTTGGGGCTGGAAAGGTGGTTCAGTGGTAGAGCACTTGCCTTGCATGCATGAGGCCCTGGGTTCGATTCCTCAGCACCACATAAGCAAAAGCCGGAAAATGGCGCTGTGGCTCAAGTGGTAGAGTGCTAGCCTTGAGCTGAAGAGCTGAGGGACAGAGCCCAGGCCCAGAGTTCAGGTCCTATGACCGGACCAGGGGCAGGGGTGAGGGGGGAAGAACCTGTGAGCTTGTAAAATCACATCCCTGTATTTGCTGAAAACAGTCATGCACTTTAAAATCATTTTGTTTTTCTTCTGACTAGTGTTTTAGCTATTGTTCATTTACTGCTCTCTGAGGCCCTCATCTGATAGCTGCGCCTTTTCTCTTTTTTTGGTAAAAGGTAGATTAAAGCATCTCATTCTTGGTCTCATTTAATGTTGAAACTATCCAATGGAGCCTTAGGTTTATTTCTAACAAGACAACAAATTTTTTTTCCCCCTGCAGTACCACAGTTATCCAAAATGTAAATAAAGCTCAAGTGAAGATTCGAGCAAAGAAAGATAATGTAGCAGGTAACTTACCAATCTTTTAGAACCATTTAAAAGAGTAACCACATTTTGTTGTTGTTGTTGGTTATGGGGCTTGAACTCAAGTCCTAGGTGCTAATCCTGAGCCTCTTGGTGCTCAAGGCTCTACCACGTGAGCCACAGTTCCACTTCTAGTTTTTGAGTGGTTAATTGGACATAAGAGTCTCACAGGGACTTTTCTGCTGGGGCCAGCTTCGAACCTCAATCCTCCTGAGTAACTAAGGCTTGAACCCGGCTAAAAAAAGTAACCACTTTTATGACAGTATCTTGATGTCCCATTTTCTATCTTCTACATAGAACAAGTTCATTGGCTCTATATGTTAAAACCATTAACAACCAGGTCCTTAACACTCCAGAAGGCAGGTTATTAATATTAAATTTATCAGTTAAAACCAGTTATTATTCCAGACTTGACTTTGAATATTTCATGAAAGAAACATAGGAAATACTGATTAAGAAATAGTACTTCAAAAACAAAACCAAACAATGCCCCCCATCCCCTCCCCAAAAAAGAAATGGTACCTTAAAATGGGTACCAGTGGCTCATGCCTGTAATCCTAGCTACTTAGGAGGCTGAGATCTGAGGATTGTGTTTTGAAGCCAGCCAGGCAAGGAGAGTCTGTGAGACTCTTTATCTCCAATTAACTAGCAAAAAGCTAGACTAAGTAGAGCTGTGGCTCAAGTGGGGTGGATCTCTAGCTTTGAGTAAAAATGCTCAGATAATGCCAAGGGCCCTGAGTTCAAGCCCTAAGACTGCACCCCACCTAAAAAAATAAGAAAAAGAAAAAACTAGTACTTTAAGCAGGGAGTGGTTTCATGCCTAAATTCCTAGCCACTTTCACAGGTAGAGATCAGGGGATAAGGTTCTAGGCCAGTCCAGGCAAGTAAAAAAATTTGAAACAATCTCAATGAATAAAAACTGAATGTGGTGGTATGCAACTGTCATCCTAGCTATGCAGGCTAGCTGGGACATAAATATGAGATTACTATACTAGAAAGGACTAGAGACATGGGTGAAGTGTATCTGTTAGCAAGGCCAGTCCCTTAATTCAAAAACTCCATTATTAAAAAAAAAAAGTACTTCCGTGGTAGTACTTGTTTATAAAAATACCAGCACTGAGTAGGTGAAATAGGAGAACTGAGTTTAGAGCCAATTTGGACTATCAAGAGTTCCAAAATCGCCGGGCGCTGGTGGCTCACGCCTGTAATCCTAGCTACTCAGGAGGCTGAGATCTGAGGATCACGGTTCAAAGCCAGCCTGGGCAGGAGAGACTGTGAGACTCCTATCTCCAATAAACCACCAGAAAACCGGAAGTTGCGCTGTAGCTCAGTGGTAGAGTGCTCGCCTTGAGCTGAAGAGCTGAGGGACAGCACCCAGGCCCAGAGTTCAAGCCCCACGACCGACAAAAAAAAAAAAAAAAAAAAGAGGTGGGCTGGGAAGGTGGCTCAGTGGTAGAGCTCTTGCTTTGCATGCTCAAGGCCCTGGGTTCGATTCCTCAGCACCACATAAGCAAAAAGAAAAAAGCCGGAAGTGGCGCTGTGGCTCAAGTGGTAGAGCGCTAGCCTTGGGCTGAAGAGCTGAGGGATAGCGCCCAGGCCCAGAGTTCAGGCCCCACGACCGGACCCAAAAAAAAAAAAAAAAAAAAGAGTTCCAAAATAGCCAAACAAAACAAAGCAAAATGATCAAGGTCCTTGTTTGTGAATCTATATATGCATCTTCTTTACCAGGTGTTACCTTACCAGTGTTTGAACATTACCATGAAGGCACTGACAGTAAGTGAAACTTTTCATGTTAATGTGTGTCTATGTCTCTGGGATCCTCTCTGCTTCCTGTTTTGATGAAGCTTGTTGGGAAAGCACCCTTGTCAGATTTTAAGAGTTCAGATGGATGGTCAGGAATAAACATTGCCCATATCTTAAAATACTTAATTTTAACTTAGAAGCACATCCTTGTGTGTTCATTTGTCATTTACAAACGAGACCTCAGCCAGGGATTGGTGGCTCATGCTTGTAATCCTAGCTGCTCAGGAGGCTAAGATTTAAGGATCATGGTTCAAAGCTAGCTCTGGCAGGAAAGTCCATGAGACTGTTATTTCTAATTTCTAATACCACTTATAATAGCCAAAAGTGGAGCTGTGGCTTAAGTGGTAGAGTGCTAGTCTTGAGCAAAAGCTCAGGGACAGTGCCTAGGCCCTGAGTTCAAGCCCCAGGACCAGCCAAACAAAGGCTTTTTAAGCTTCGATAACTTATTATGCAACACTATACTTGTAATACATTGTTTATAATTGCCAGTTTTTAAGCAAAGTCTTTGTCTTTTTAAAGTAGAATATGATCTTAAATGGGGTGATGTAAATTTAAATGCAATATTTCTAGCCCACCTATTTATTTGTAATTTTTTTGTTTGTTTTTTTTTTGGGTCCGGGCATGGGGCCTGAACTCTGGTCCTGGCACTGTCCCTCAGCTCAAGGCTAGCACTCTACCACTTGAGCCACAGTGCCACTTTTGGCTTTTTTTTTTTTTTTTTTGCTTATGTGGTGCTGAGGAATTGAACCCAGGGCCTCAGGCATGCAAGGCAAGCACTCTACCACTGAGCCACCTTCCCAGCCTCTTATTTGTAATTTGTGTCATCCATTCTGATCCTA
Organism: Dipodomys ordii; assembly: GCF_000151885.1. Taxonomy (NCBI): domain Eukaryota; kingdom Metazoa; phylum Chordata; class Mammalia; order Rodentia; family Heteromyidae; genus Dipodomys; species Dipodomys ordii. The sequence continues at coordinate 28,981,005 of NW_012267218.1, forward strand.
GTTCGATAATATTTTGGTGGTAATAATTCATATTTACTCAGTCTTCTCCAAGTAAAGGAACTTTTTTCCCCATAGAAACAATATTTTTTCTTTTTTTTTTTTTGTTTGTTGGTCATGGGGCTTGAACTGTGGGCCTAAGCGTTGTCCCTCAGTTCTTCAGCTCAAGGCTAGCTCTCTACCACTTGAGCTACAGCGCCACTTCCAGTTTTCTGGTGGTTTATTTGAGAAAAGAGTTTCATGTACTCTCCTGCCTAGGCTGGCTTTGAACCGCGATCCTCAGATCTCAGCCTCCTGAGTAGCTAGGATTACAGATGTGAGCCACTGGCGCCTGGCTTATTTTTTTCAAGTTATGTGTTACTGGTCTTATACTATTTATTCAAATCATGTAGAATATTAAGTATGGCTCATATAAACAAATCAAACATGATCTACCTCTTATCAGAGAACATCTTTCTACTATGACACCAGGCAATAGAGTTCCCAAAGGGAATAGAGGTGTAAAATCAGAGAGCTAGGCACTGAAGGTTTGTTAGTTTCTTCTTAAGGCTGGGGATGGAAGCTTGCCTGGGATGACACTCAAGGTTCAATCCCTAGCAAAACACACACACACACTCACTTTTCTCCTCTATAATAGTATCCTTGTAGAAAAACTTAGCATGCTTCTATAATGACTACAAAGTGAAATGGGTACTTAATGTTTGTATTTAACAGGATTTTTGTGGATTTGTGTCTATGTTTGGTGTTTTTCTTAATTGTTTTCCTTTTGGAATTTTATTGAAGAGGATTATTTTCTCTCTAGTTACAAATGTTGTCTGACTGGTTGTTGCAGGTTATGAACTGACCGGTTTAGCCAGAGGTGGGGAACAGTTGGCTAAATTAAAGAGGAATTATGCCAAAGCAGTGGAACTTCTGGTGGAACTGGCTTCACTGCAGGTCAGCAAACGCAGAGCTAGACAATTCTGATTCTAGTAGTCAAGTGGAGGACATTCCTAGCCTGTGCTGGACTTTACTGGGCTTTGTAATTTTAGCTGTGTATGGTCCTGTGTGAAACAAACCTAATGTTTTGATTTCTTTTTTCTTTGTCAGTCGTGGGGCTTGAACTCTGGGCTTGGGCGCTGTCCCTTTGCTCTTCAGCTCAAGGCAAGCGCTCTACTGCTTGAGCCACAGCACCTAGTGCTTTATTGGAGATAAGAGTCTCATGGAATTTCCTGCCCGGGCTGGCTTTGAACTGTGATCCTCAGATCTCAGCCTCTTGATTAGCTAGGATTACAGGCGTGAGCCACTTTGATTTCTGAAATGTGACTTCTGCACAATTATCCCTACATTTTATTTTCTAAAAAAATACATGTAGTCCAATTTCATACTTTGCTTGGCTAGACTTAAATGCAAAAATAAGCCTGGCAGTGGTTGCTCATACCAGTAGTCCTAGCTACTCAGGAGGCTGAGATCTGGGAATCACTGGCTCGAAACCAGCTCAGGCAGGAAAGTTGGTCATATGCCTTCATCTCCAGTTAGCCACCAAATTCCAGAAGTAGTGTTTTTATTCAAGTGGTAGAGTGCTAGCTTTGAGCACAAAAGCTCTGGGGCAGAACCCAGCCCTGAGTGTACACACACACACACACACACAGAGCTCTGGGGCAGAACCCAGCCCTGAGTTCACACACACACACACACAAATGGTTTGTGTGTGGAAGTCATTTTTTCCTTTTGCAGATTGTTTATTAGGTTATATTAGTGATTCTCTCCTCTTGTTACTTTATTTTTTGTGCCAGTCCTGGGGCTTGAACTGAGGGCCTAGATGCTATCCAGGATGGTAAGAATGGTGCTCTACCACTTGAGCCACAGCTCTACTTCCAGCTTTTGGCAGTTAATTGGAGATGAAAGTCTCACAGACTTTCCTGCTTTGGCTGGCTTCAAACCATGATCCTCAGATCTCAGCCTCCTATGTAGCAAGGAGCTACTGGCACCTGGCCTCTTGTCACTTTTATGTCTATTTCAATGAGTCCAAAGTAATTAGTTTTAACAGCACAATAATAGTGCTAGCTATATGAAAAATCTCATAGAAACTGTGCTCTTTAAGTGTACTGACAAGAGATTGTTTTTGTTTTCCAAAATGCATTCTTAAGTCTAGTCTGAGTAGAGCTGAACATAGTTAGGAAGACTTGGTGCTGTCATTATTAATCTGTCCTCTTTAGACTTCCTTTGTGACTCTGGATGAAGCTATCAAGATAACCAACAGGCGTGTGAATGCCATTGAGCATGGTGAGTCAGAGCTGTCAGTGCTTTGTTATCTACTTGTCCATTCCTTCCCCACTTGCTTACAGCTGCTTGAGACTGAAAGGTAAGGAAGATACTGTCTTAGTGAAGAGCAAGTGTCAGTAAAGAAGTGGGAAATGTATGTGTATAATTTGGGGGGGGGTGTTAACGACGACCCTGGTAAGATTATGGAATGTTGCATTCATTTCTAGTTATTTGTGTGTTTAATAAGAGGTAGAAACTTTCTCAGGAGTTTCGTGTTTACTTTCTTCTGATTATTGAGCAGTTTATTTTTTTGAATATGCTTTATGTTCCTCTCCTTTAGGCCATTCTTTTTGATTTCTAAAAGTAAAATTCCTACTTGGATACATTTATTTTACAACTCTTATTTCATTATTTTAAGGACATAGCTACATAATAATAATGCTTTTTGCTTAAAGAACCTTAGTTTCCATTAAAGAAAGGTTTAAAGAGGGCTGGGAAGGTGGCTCAGTGGTAGAGCGCTTGCCTTGCATGCCTGAGGCCCTGGGTTCGATTCCTCAGCACCACATAAGAAAAAAGAAAAAAGCCGGAAGTGGCGCTGTGGCCCAAGTGGTAGAGTGTAGTTGAGCTGAAGAGCTGAGGGACAGCACCCAGACCCAGAGTTCAGGCCCCAGGACCGGACCAAAAAAAAAAAAAAATATATATATATATATATATAAACATAGAAATCTGGTGTATTTAAAATAACATCCAGGGTTCAGTGTTACCTGCTTATAAATATACATTAAATTCAGTGTTGGATCTATTACAGTTTAAAGTTTTCTGTGCACAGAAAACATTTATAATTGCTACTTTTGGATGTCTGGGGTATACTTCATTGTAATTTTTTGTTTTTGTTGTCTAAGTTCAGTGCATTCAATATGTATTTAGTTCTACAATTTAAAAAAATTAACAAATGTGCATTGGTAATTTGGAAGGAAGGGGGCTCAGAAGTTCTCACATATATATTTTTTTAAACTCTAGTCATCATTCCCCGGATTGAACGTACCCTTGCTTATATCATCACAGAGCTGGATGAAAGAGAGCGGGAAGAGTTCTATAGGTTTGTTGAAACTGGCAGTTATTGATCTTTTTATTTTTTTCTCCTCATATTCCAAAGGCTCAATTTGCTGAGTGACTAGTTGGCTTATATTCTTCGGAATTAGCACAGCTTGAATTTTTTTTGACAAGTTGTAGGTATGGTGGTGTACCTGGGAGCCTGAGGCAGGAGAATCATGAGTTCTAAACTAGCTTGGGCTCCATGGCAAACCTCATCTCCAAAAAGAAGAAAGATTTTTTGGGAGGAGATGCTATGTCTTACATATTTTCAAAACATATCCTTAGCCTTTGACAATATAGTAGCCCCACTTTTATGTGCTTTCCAGTGATTTTAAGGTCAGTACTTATGGTCAACTGAAGGCTGAAAATAAATGGAAAATGAAGAAATAATTTGTAAGTTCTCAGTTGTATGCTTTATAATAAAGCAAGGTCAGATCTGACTGTCCCACTGTTAGGTAAATGGTCCTTTGTCCAGCATAGCCACAGTGCAGATGCTGCCTGGCTACAGCCATCTCAGTTCTCTGAGCTGACTGTTGCCTGTCATGATATTGCAGTGCTTGTGTTCACATAGCTCAATGTATATCATAATGGACTCACAATATAGAGATGCTAGAACTTCACAAAGTTGTTTTCCTTTAAGGGAAAAGAAAAGTTCTTGACTGGGTGCTCGTGGCTCACACCTGTAATCCTAGCTAATTAGTAGGCTGAGAGCTGAGGATTGCGGTTCAAAGCCAGCCTGGGCAGGAAAAGTCCATGAGACTCTTATCTCCAATAACCCACCCGAAAACTGGAAATGGCACTGTGGCTCAAGTGGTAGAGCGCTTGCCTTGAGCTGAAGAGCTAAGGGACAGTGCCCAGGCCCAGAGTTCAAGCCCCATGAATGACAAAGAAAAAATAAGGAAAGTTCTTGACTTAAAAATAAATAAGTTAATTTCTAACTGTACATAATTTTATCAAACACATGTATAATGTTCAGTTTATGGTTGGCTTAATAGGTGGATGTGAAGTTCAGATGATTAGTATTCATAAGGTTTAGCATTATTCAGTTTTAGACATCCACTGCAGGTCTTGGAACATACTCCCTGCAGACAAATGTGACTGCTGCCAGGTGCTGGTGGCTCACGCCTGTAATCCTAGCTACTTAGGAGGCAGTGATCTGAGGATTGTGGTTCAAAGCCAGCCAAGGCAAGAAAATCTGTGAGACTATTATCTCTAATTAACCACCAGAAAACCGGAAGTGGCACTATGGCTCAAGTGGTAGAATGCTAGCCTTGAGCTGAAGAGCTCAGGGATAGTGCCCAGGCCCAGAGTTCAAGCCCCACAACTGACCAAAAACCCAAAAACATGACTGGTATATTGCCAAAGGCTATGGAGACATTTCTTACATATCTAAAACATAGCATCTCCAAAATTTAAGACTTATTTTTTATGATTAAACACTGATTTAGATTGGGGTGTTTCTATATAAAAACTGATAAAGCTGTAATTAGTCAGGAAATACATATTGCATGTTAAGTAGATAGTATAAAGAACTTGGGGCATTACCAAATAGCATAAATTGTACCATTAGAGAATTAGCACAGTACATGCTGAGAAGTGGTGCATGCAGTCCATGAGTTGGTTATGAAGTTTTAAGAGCCAATGGGAATAAATTTAAATTGGTAAAGGGGTTGGTACACTGGGCTCAGAGAAGTGAGAGTAAACCAAAGCAGGAATGTTTAAGGAAGACTGCTGGTCTTAGACTTTGAGCAGCCTGAGTATGATGATGTATTATTGATAATCTTATCAAATTATTGTTTCTGTCCTTTATGGTCAGCATTGTGCTGATCCAAAACTTTAATATCTGAATGCTCAAAATCTGTTCCATTAAAAAATAGGTTCCACATTTTCTTTAACCTGGGATAGCACTTTTGAAATCAGTTATTAACTATATTGTACCTCAAATATTTGTTAAAATGGCTTATTAAAATTAATTGGAGTATCAAACTTTGTTCTAGTTTTGTGTTATTCTTGTTAGAAAACTTAAAAGAAATCAAGTCTATTAAGTACTGAAATATCATCCAGAAAATTTCGCCCTTCATCTGGCAGGTTAAAGAAAATACAGGAGAAGAAAAAGATTCTCAAGGAAAAATCTGAGAAGGACTTGGAGCAACGGAGGGCAGCTGGAGAAGTGATGGAGCCTGCAAACCTTCTGGTTGAAGAGAAGGACGAAGATCTTCTCTTTGAATAATCTTTCCTGTTCTGCTTCTTTGGAAACACCCAACACTTGGCTCCATTTTAATTTAATGTGTAGGTTTTGTGTGGCTATTTATTTTTTAACCTAAAAAATTCACTGGGTGTAAAATTTACCTTGGTGTCCTGTGAGAACTTGCAGAATCCTAATTCAATAACCACATACCACAGCTGAAAGAGATTGTAGAACCTGCCTGGTAATTTATAGGATTTAATCCATATAAGTTTCACACTATTCCATTTTCAGCTGTTGTATGTGATGTGTTAGCAGGCATCTTAAGAAATAGCTTTAGAAAACATTGGTGGTCTTAGGCTAATGCTGTGGCGGTCTTCATTCCTACCCATTTGCTCGTAGACTTTGGCACTGTTGAGACTGCTCTAGCCACTCTTGTGTTACTGTGATACTTCTGCCTTAAGCTTTATGGAAACCTTCACTTACTTTTTCTTGCACGACAGGTTTCTTGTCTGTCATGGGAGCAGTTCTGCCAATTTAAATGTAATTATATTACAAAAAGTAAAATTGACATCTTTTTAAAAAAAAATGTTATCTTACTGCTAAGAATACTAACGTCCTTATGCTCAGATCAGTGACTTGCATTGATGTCCAGAAAGCTTTTTCCTGTAGATATGTTAAGGTAACCTTTGTTACCTGATCCCCATATCAGTGTTTCACTAAATGATTTATGTTGTAACAATGACTGCATTTTTGGGTACTAATAAATGCCATGAATTAAGAGGGCTTTATAATACTTCTTTCCTAATCTAAGAAAATACTAATTCCCATTTTAATAAGATAGTTTTACTAGAATCTAAATAATTTGTTTTCATTTATAAATATGAGGCAATTGAGTGTCCCTATCAGGTTGATTGCTGAGATTTCTGGTACTGTTTGGTTTGGCATGACTATCCATTCCTCAGCCTTATTTTTCCTGTTCCTTTCTGGGATTGGGACTTAAAATCAAGGCTATTGAAGGTTGCTAGGTAGGGCCTCCACCACCTGAGCCACACCCTCAGTCTACTCAGCATAATTGCTTGCAACTTGTTTTAGGCAAGTAGTCTACCTTTAAAGAGTTTTTAACATCCTCTTGTCCCTCTCCTGCTTCCCTTATATTTAAGACTTAAAACACACCCAAAACTTTATGTTTAAAGGTAAGATACCAACCTTATTATAGAGGAGCTAATTTGTAAGAAACTTATTGTTTACAAAACAAAATCTCAGATTGAGTATAAATTTAATGATTGGAAAATAAAAATTTTAAAAGTAAATAGCATGGAACTACTTAATATTTAATTTCCCAACATTTTATTTTGTTGGGGAAATTTAGGCTTAGTTTGGTAAACACAGCAGCATAGCTAGAATACAAGTCAAGTGAATCTTAATTTCAGAGGCAGAAATAAAAGGTAGGGGTAGGACTTATATTATTTACTTTTTTACTAAAGCAAACATTTAGCTTATATCAGTGAATCATGTGGCTTCAACAGAGCTCTGGTATTTATTGGTTTTTAATTGCCTATAAAACTTAAGGTGATGTCATGTTTAGAATTTGTTAAAAGGAAACGGACACTGGCTATACTTAAGATAAATCTGCCTTACAGAATGCCTCTCCACCCCCAAGCTTTATACTGACAGCTTAGTGCCTTGTCCATGTCAATAAGGAAACATCTACCTACATGTCTGCTAACAGAGAACACTCCCCATATTCAACAAGGAAAAATAATTTGTGCTCCAACCAGAATTCCATGATACTGCTTGCGGCAAACTTAGAAGAGGAGAGTGTGGAAATCTGAATGGCAGCAGATACAGCAAGAGGAAGTACTCAGGTTTTAAAATTTTAAACATACTTTCACTTTATTTTATAATACAGTGTGCAGTATGACATCTCAACAGAGTGCAGATATAGGATATGAGTACAAAGGGGGATTAACAACAGATTTCAGAAAAGTTACCTTTATTAAGGCTAAATCCCTGGTTTATATTTTCCACACACATTCACAAAGTTACATTCAAATCATTCCTTATCAATACATCCTCCTTAGGTGCCATAAGGAAAGGAAAAAAAGTCCAGACATTACATTTTCATAGAAAGTGAATCTGTGTTAAGTCTAAATACTAATAATGTCCTTTCATTTGTTCTGACTTCTGAAAATTTAGAAAATGAAGTATTTCCTTGTTTGGATTTCTCATGAGCATTTCATTAGCCATGGTATCATCCCTGCAAGTGGTTATAACCTGCCCCATACTGTGTTTCACATCAGATCCACAGAGACAGGAACTGGGACTGGCCAGAGTACCTGTACAACTAAATGCATACCAAGTCTTTTCCCACATTCTTTTGAGGAAGTCAGCACAATTCAGTTTTCACTTGACTTATGGACTATGTTGAGTATCAATACATTCATATCTCTAGGACACATTCTAGGAAGGAGAAAATTATAGGACCTCACTGACCCTGAAAGTATCTTGTCACCTTAGAATTTCTAAAAATACATCTGCCATGGTATAGAATCTTCCTATGAAAGCCATGTATCTGAGTCTTGATGGTACATGGCCCTGCTCTCAGCACAACAGCCACTCAATCTATCAGTATTTTCTTTTTCTTTCATTCTTGAGATGGTCTTGTTGTTCAAGGCTGGCCTTGAATTTGGAATTTTGCCTCAACATTCTGGTGCTTGGATTATAAGCATGTACCATCATATCGGGCACAGTATTTTCAATCAATACACAGATCACATGCCCCATTATTGACCTTACACTATCTTTCATTACTGAAGAGAGAAAACTGAATGTGCCCTTTGCATTTTTCTTGTTATAAACTGGAGTGCATGAGGAGACAGTAAATATAGCATTATTTCCATCAACCAACCCAGGAGTGTTCCTGTCTTCTTAAGGAATATCTTGAAAATATTTCCATATAAAACAGACTCCCCAGTCAGGCGCTGGTGGCTCACGCCTGTAATCCTAGCTACTTAGGAGGCTGAGATCTGAGGATCGCGGTTAAAAGCCACCCTAGGCAGAAAAGTCTTGTGAGACTCATCTCCAAATAACCACCAGAAAACTGAAGTGGTGCTGTGGCTCAAAATGGCAGAGCACTAGCCGTAAGCTGAAGAGCTCAGGGACAGCGCCCAGGCTGAGTTCAAGCCTCATAACTGACAAACAAAAAGCACACCTCCCCAGCCAACTAAAAAGGCCATGCAAAATCAGAAAGAAAAAGGCCAACTCAAACTGTCTACATTTGCTCAAATAAAATTATGTTGAAGAGGAAAAAGTCATACCTACGACACAAACTATTTATTAACAAGTGTTTGTGTTAAATTAGGTGATCGGAGTATTCCAGTGTTTAGCTTTGGGAACACCAAATGCTGTAGCTAAAGTCATCTTAAAAAAATAAGGCATTCACATTTGAGGTTATTTGTCACACATCACGCTATCTGCAGAGGCTTGAAAAGATTACAAATTAACTTTCCATGCCAATTACACTGAGTTTTAAAGCTACAGCTATTGAGACAGTATAAAAATCCCATTAGCTTAAACATTTATTCTATGATTCAGCAAGCTATTGCATCCATATTAAGATAAAACCTATTTGTACATGTTTAATAGTGTTTTCTTCCAATGTTCTTTTCCTAAAATTATCAAATGACTTTCAATCAAGGCTTTCCTTCTGATCTCAGAGCATAGTATTCCCCTAATACATACATAATTTAACTCTAAAGCTGAACAAGTATTACCAGTGACCATTTATTGATCTATTAAATACTAGTGTACAATATAGCAGCTATATTCAGAATTCCAGTTTGTTACTTGCATACACAGTACAGTCATAGACTAATACTGTTCTCACATATAAAAATGCAAAAACTGTCAAATATGCTATCCCCTTCCATTTAAATAAAAAGTTTGCATCATCAAGAAACTTTTTTAATAGCACACTTTATATGAACACCTGCCATTCATAAAAATGTCAATACATTGTATTGTAATCAGAGACAGGAAGCAAAGCTATCAAATCACTTGTGACAATTTTAAAATTCAGAAAATTTTATCTTTAAAAAGATCAGAATATTTGTATACTTTTAACTATATTAAGGGCTGCTAAATATGCATGTAGTCTGATCCAAGAAGTTTGAACTAAAAAGCCAGGAGCTTCTATTGGAATCTTTTCCAGAATTAAAAGATAATACCAAGCCAGAATGACACTTTTTCTTATTCTTTTTTAGGAAATTATTTTTGATGACTAAACAAGTTTCATAAGTAAATACTGTTTTGCTCAATGCACAGAAGCACTGTTCCTCCAAAATGTTTTCATGAAGTTATTTAAGTGTTAAATATTGTCAATATTTGTGAGATGTGGAGATTATGTATTTATATACAAATTTTTCATGGAAAGATGACCAAGCCAAAAAGTTTACGTAAGTGGAAACAAAAGGTTAACAGGATAAAATGGAAATGCTTGTTGAAAGTTTCCACTTCAATCTCCCAAATGAACCAAGAGCCCCTAAAACCACACATAGAGAATAAAGTTGTACACAAATTGCCTAATGGGACTTTTTTCTCTCTAGGCTCAAGGGCTTTAACAAATCTGCAGCTTATCCTGCTGCCTTCCATCTTACCCTCAATCTTGCTGAAGTATGGAGCCATCTCCCTATTGGGCATTTTTCCAGATCAGGTCCAATCATGCATGCTACAGAATGTTTTCCTTCACCTCAGCCAAGTGGATGGCACCCACTGAGGTTCTGTATCAAGTTTGTTAATTAACCTAAGCAATTCCTGATAGGCCTTATCAAGATCTGAATTCACAATTGCTGTGTCAAAGTAGTGGCCATTGTTCTGTTCCATCTCTCTAGTCTTCTCAATGATTTCTCTCAATTCTTCAGGCTGCAATGAAAAGATAAAAAATGTGAGAGAATCTATCCTTACCAAAATACAGAATGAATTGGACGGCCAACCAGAGTGCCCTTCCATCACTTAATTTCTAACTGAACCTCAAGAAGAGTTCCTGCCCAGGCCCAGAGTTCAGGCCCCATGACCCACAAAGAAAAAAAAAAAGGGGGGTTCCTTTCCACCTCTTTCTGGGGCAATTGTGCTTTCCTTTGCCTTGACACCTTCAGGACTTAAGATTATAAATCATTTGGGACTTAACACACACTGTTTTATCTATCTTATGTCGGTCTTGGGGCTTGAACTCAGCCTGGGCCCTGAGCTTTTTTGCTCAAGGCTAATGCTCTACCACTTTAAGCCACAGCTCCACTTCTGGTTTTGTGGTGGTCTCATGGACTTCCCACAATGGGCTGGAGATTCTCAGATCTCAGCCTCCTGAGTAGCTAGGATTAAAGGCATGAACCACTGAGGCCTTGCTAACACACACTGTTTTATATCACTCTTTAGATTTTCATATATTTCTGTTGTATTCCACCAAGACTATAGGCACTAGGGCATAGACTATTATAATCTTTGAATTCCTTATGGACATTATTTTTAAACATTTTAGAGTATCGTAGCCTCTTCCTGAAAGTACCATGTAACAACAGAGTCAGCCTTTCTGGTTGATGTAATGAGTCGAAGTACCTTGACAAAGAGTGCAAAGTTAGGGAGAATACACATTATGGAAAAGGGTTAATATAATAGGTTATGTTTTTTCTAAGAAAATGTTCTATAGTTGTGTGATAATATGCAGCCCAAGACCTTAAATCTTCTTTGCTGTTTTCAATATGTAAAGAACTTTTTTGAGACAGGATCTCACTAGATTAGCCAAGGTTGGTCTAGAACCCTCAATCCTCCTATCTCAGCTTCCTGAGTAGTTGGGGCAGCAATGCTCATTCATGTCTGCCTTAATAAAGCATATCTGAAGATTGTGTCTTGAAGCCAGCCTAAACAGTCTGTGAGACTCTTATCTCCAATTAGCCAGCAAAAAAGCCAGAAGTAGAGTTGTAGCTCAAGTGGTAGAGTGCTAGCTTTGAGTGAAAAATGCTAAAGTATACTGCCTAGGCCCTGAGTTCAAGCTCTAGTACTGTGCACATATGCACACACACATGCACACACACATACACATCTGTATACACATTCCAATGGAAAATCACTATATTATCAGTGATCTTTCTTAGTAATATTTAGTATAACATGGACTATCTTAACTATATCCAATATAGATCTACAATTTTAAAAAATCATAAGACCAAAATGGAAGAAACAAAGTTTAAATTAAAAAAAGGCACTCTACCACATTGAAAATGTGGAATATTTAAAGAGAAAACTGGGTAGTCTAAGGATTTGCTAAGAACTGAAGTGGTGGTAGTTAAATCATCACCTGGAAATGTCACAGGCCTAGGTGAAGATAAATTTTAAGGAAGGCTAGAGATTATCACACATTTGGTATTAACAGCACAGAACATTTGGGAACAAGAGCAGCCCTCTGAAAGCTGTCATAGCCTAACTAATGGAAACTATGGCAAATTCTGGCAAGTGACAGAGAAAGAATAGTCAATTCGAAAACCAAAGATGATGTAGCTTTTAAGCACTATCTTCAACAGAACAGTACAATAATATAAGTTCACCTTTGGATTCTTGCCCTCTTTGGCCAATAATGCTCGAAGTCTTTCTTGTGAAGGTGGTGCAATAAAGATAATGTATGGTTTCAAATCTGAATTCCGGAGGGTCTTCAAAGACTGTAAAGAAAAGATAGTAGTACTTTAAAAATAATTTTCATCATTAAATTACCTCTCAGTAATAAACATAATAAAATGGATAATTTATTTTTTTTGCCAGTCCTAGGGCTTGAACTAAGGGCCTGGGCACCATTACTAAGCTTCTAGTACTCTACCATTTGAGCCATTTTGGGGGGTAGTTTGATTGGAGACTCATGGACTTTCCTGCCTGGACTGGCTTTGAACTGCAGTCCTCAGATAGCCTTCTGAATAGTCAGGTGTGAGCCACACTGGTGCCTGGTACAATGATACAATGTTTAAACCATTATCCACAAGTGTCTTCAAATACTTAAGATTATATCATTCAGTATAGGAATATGTTATATATGTTCTAGCTAGGCACTGGTGGCTCATGCCTGTAATTCTACCTACTCAGGAGGCTGAGATCTGAAGATCATGGTTCAAAGACAGCCCGGTCAGGAAAATCCATGACTTATTTCCAATAAATTACCAAAAAAGCCAGAAATGGAGCTGTGGCTCAAGTAGTAGAGTGCTAGCCCTGGGCAAAAGATGCTCAGGTACAGCATCCAGACCCTGAGGTTCAAACCCCAGGACCGGCAATAAATAAATAATATACATTATGTTAGTCTTTGTACATGTGTGTGTATGATACTAGGGTTTGAATTCAGAGGCTTGCCTTTGCTAGGCAAGTACTCTACTACACATCTTATCTTTTATTTTGCTTTAATTATTTTTCAAATAGGCTCTTTTGTTTATGCCTGTTTGGTTTGGACCCTTATCCTCCTACTTTACTTCTTTCATCACTGGGACGGCAGGCATTTACCACCATATCCAACTTTTGACTGGTTGCTTTTAATGTTATCTTTCAAATTTTTGTCAAAGTGGATCTGAAGCACTGATCCTCCTGATCTTTGCCTGGGTTTGTGTCTGTCTAGGCCATAATCCATCTATTTCAGGCTTCCTGTCACAGTTAGGATATAGTATGTACCACCGTGTATAGCTCTTCATTGGGAAAGGATCTTGTGACCTTTTCTATCATTTGCACTGTGATTCTGCCAATCTCAGCCTCCTAAGTAGTTAGTATTACAGGCATGAACCACCATGGTCCAGCCTATTTGAGGTTACACTGGGAAAATTGTATGAGAATTTAATTATGTTCCTGCCATTCTTGGACCATAACAGTTTTCATTTATTATATTGCAGATTATACCCTGGTAAAATAAAAATTTGTACCTGTGTACGAAGACTTAAAAGACATATTTTGCCAGAGTTGATCACTTGCCGTACAGAATCTATGCTGGTTCCATACAAGTTTTTCTCAAATTCACCATGCTCAATGAACTTTCCAGCTGCTATATCTGCCTCGAATGCTTGCCGTGAAACAAAGTGGTAATCTCTACCAGCTACTTCATGGTCTCGCCTACTCCGAGTTGTATCTAAGGTAAAGAAAATCAGAGTGGGTAAGGGGTGATAATTCATTTAATAAGAACTTTTCAAGCACAGATTATAAAATAATGAGCTGAGGAAGTGTTAAGGGCCTATGCATTTAACACTGTTGTTATTTCTAGAGTGAGACATTAAAAAAATGTCTATTAGCTGGGCATTGGTGGCTCACGACTGTAATGCTAGCTACTCAGGAGGTGGAGATCTGAGGACTGTGGATCAAAGTCAGCCCAGGCAGGAAAGTTTGTGAGACTCTTAGCTTCAATTAATCAATGAAAAAGACCCAAGTGGTGCTAGGTGCTAGAGTGGTAGCTCAGGTGGTAGACTCTGAGCCTTGAGCAAAAGGAGCTTAGGGACAGTATGTAGGCCCAGTTCAAGGCCAAGGACAGGCCCCCCACCCCCCAAAAAAAGTCTTGTAATTTAAGTTAATTACTTTAATCCTTTTAATGCTCATGCTTTAAATTACTTCATCTTGCATTTTACACATTGCTATTCATCTTTTCCTAAAGTTATTTTCTATAAAATTAGGAAAGAGATAAGGTCTAAATTTCTGTCTTCAGCATCAATTTAAAGTACCAGCTAATCTCCCATGGAATAGGGAATTATAAGGGGCTAAAACTAAAACTCATTAAAACTAGAACTAAAACACTGGTAAGAAAAATTTGTTTCAAAAGCTCTTTAGCAAAAAATTGTCAAAGTATTTGGCTAAAAAAGTTCTTTTATATTAGTAACACTGTTTCAATGTTTCATTATTTTTCAATAAAATGAGAAAAATTTCCCCATTTAGGTTCTGAGATGGTAAATTCAAAAGCACACACTTACGAGGAACTGCAGATGCAAAGCGGTCCTTTTCTTTGTTCATAAGCCTCTGACGCAATTCATTTTGTCCACAATTCTGTGGACCAATCAAAATGATAGGTCTTTTCCTATTTGCTGGTTGATGATAAAGTGACATTTCCTCATAAGTTAAGATCTCCTCATTGTCATAATCTTTGAGAAAGAAAAAATTAATCCCTTCAGACAGAATTATTGCTATGTCAAAAAGATATAAATACTGCTGAGCACCAGTGACTTGTGTGACTGTAATACTAACTACTCAGGAGCCTAAGATCTGAGGACTGCAGTTTAAAGCCAGACTCATTTCCAATTATGCATCAAAAAAGCCAGAAGTGGTTCTGTGGCTCAAATGGTAGAGTGCTAGCCTTTCAGAGACAGTGCTCTGGCCTTGATTTCAAACCCTAGGATTGGCACACCCCCCCCCCACACACACACACAGAGAAATACTCAAAGACCTCTAGACCTTCCCCATAGATTGGAAAAAGCTTATTGTCATTGCATCATGATAGACATGTCATGTATGGGTTTTACATACACATATGCACACAAATATACATTACCACACTCATCTTTTACTGATTGAGATGGAAAAGATAAATGGTACAAAATTTCTAGGAGGATTATATTGTTTTCTGATTCACTTTCATGGTACCCTGGTAATGATACAATGCCGTAAGAAAATCAGGAACAGTGACTCCCACCTATACTTCTAGCTGAGTAGTATTAAACACGAGCATTTTCTTATGGCATTGTATCATTACCAGGGTACCATGAAAATGAATCAGAAAACAATATAATCCTCCTAGAAATTTTGTACTATTTATCTTGCTTCATATTGATTCTCACATAAAATCGTTTGCTGTGAATACTAAGAAGGTGATGGTCCAGCAGATTAATTTATGAGAATAACTGTAACCTTTGTAAAGATTCTATATAAGAAGATTGTGTTAAGGATTGGATATGGATAGGCTAGCAGATTAGCAGGTATGGACAAACATTTGCATATACTAGCTGCAATTAGTGTTATCAGAGTACTACTTTTTTATAACTGTATAACTTGAAGACAAGTCATACTTGTGCTATCCACCCTTTCTGCATTTATATTTGCCTTATTTTAGGATGCTAACACAGTCATGACTCAAGATGAAGTATGACGGATGGGTGGAGTAACATTTCTAAAGCCCATAATCCAGATAAAACTAGAGCTGTCAAGCAGTAAGAACACAGGAGGCAGCTAGTTGTCACTATTATTATTTTAACTGACTGAGAAGGGTCATCAGTTATACAGTCAGACGCTGTCAGACATAAGTTCCATGAAGGCAGGGAACCATACTGTTGCCAGTGCTCAGGACAAAGCCCGGCACAGAGTAAGAGTTCAAACATTTGTTTGATTTCTAGTTTCTTTGTTGGCTACAAGAATTTAAGCAGATTACCTTAGAGCTGAACTTAAGATATTTACTATGGAAACTGAAGCCATGGAAGACAGAAAGTATTATAAAGGATAGTTGCTAAAAATAATAATGATGACACCATTATGAATAGCAATAATTTTCTACTTTCTCTATACTGAGATCTCTATAACATATAACATTTTGATTTTCAGACTTACTAGTTTAATTCTGTAGGCTTTAGATTTGCCAAGTTTTCTTTTTTTTTTTGAGTCATTGGTGGGGCTTGAACTCTGGGCTTATGGGCTGTCCCTCAGCTCTTCAGCTCAAGGCTAGTGCTCTACCATTTGAGCCACAGCACCACTTCCAGTTTTCTAGTGGTTTATTGGAGGTATGAGTCTCATGGACTTTCCTGCCTGGGCTGGCTTTGAACCAAGATCCTCAGATCTCAGCCTGGGTAGCTAGGATAACAGGCATGAGCCATTGGGGCCCAGCCACATTTACTTTTATAATGTGATTGTGTCCATGTTGACAGGTATACAGTAAAATTTTTATAATTAAAATACTTTTAAAAAAAATACAAGTTATGCCGGGCCAAGTTTTCTATAGTGTAGTAACTTTAAGAATCAGTAAACTGTATGTAGTCTGTTTCAGAGGACTTAGGAGAGGAACACAAAGGTGCAGTAACTGTGTTTCTGATTACATAAAATATTTATTGAAATGGAAACAAGAGGTTTTTTTCCCTTTGTTGCTGTTTTTGTCTTCTTTTTCTTTTGTCGTTTATATGACTTTGGGAGGGCCAGGGAGAACACAGAAATAGTGGACACTAGACACTGTGGTGAAAATGAACTACACAACTTGTGGGTGGGGGCGGGAGGGACAAACTGGGAGAGAGCAAGGGAAAGGGTAACATTGTTGAAAAAGAAATGTACTCTTTATTTTTATATAACCACTCTGTAAGCCGGGCGCTGGTGGCTCACGCCTGTAATCCTAGCTACTCAGGAGGCTGAGATCTGAGGATCTCGGTTCAAAGCCAGCCCGGGCAGGAAACACCGTGAGACTCCTATCTCCAATAAACCACCAGAAAACCGGAAGTGGCGCAGTAGCTCAAGTGGTAGAGCGCTCGCCTTGAGCTGAAGAGTTGAGGGACAGCACTCAGGCCCAAAGTTCAAGCCCCACGACCGACAAAAAAAAAAAAGGAACCACTCTGTAACCAACTTTACAATAACAATAAAAATTCATTAAAAAGGATACACTGGGTTGATAAACTGTTTTGTTAAATGGCAACTCCTTTGTACAACTACTTAAAAATAATTTAAAAAATCAATTAAGGGGCTGAGAAGGTGGCTCAGTGGTATAGTGCTTGCCTTGCGTGCATGAGGCCCTGGATTTGATTCCTCAGCACCACATAAACAGAAAAGGCCAGAAGCGGTGCTGTGGCTCAAGTGGTAAAGCACTAGCCTTGAGCTGAAGAGCTGAGGGACAGCACATAGGCCCAGCACTCAAGTCCCACGACTGACAAAAAAGATAAAAATGACAAAAAAATCAATTAAATAAAATTTTCAGAGGGTACACTAAAAATTCAATAAATCTTGATTACAAAATCTATCAGTTACCATTAAAAGATGTTAGTTTCAGAAAAAGCATGTTTAAAACTGATTGAATTTCAGAGTTAGCATGGTATAGAATATTTCAATAATAAACACTTACTCTTCATTAAATTTATACTGTTTGCAAATATTTTATATTCTTGAGATAAGATGTCTCAGAAATTATAAAAGAACAAATGTCTCTGATCTATTAGTTGGCTTATTTCTACTATTATGAACCAAAGCATGGTTAGCAAATTCAAGTGCCCATGAAGACCAATCAAGAAAGGTAATGAAGCTAGGCACCGATAGTTCATACCTATTAGTAGAAGGCTGAGATCTGAGGATAGTAGTTTCATGTCAGCCCAGAGTGACAAATTTGGAAAACTTTTGTCTCCAATTAATTAGCAAAAAGTGGTAAGATGGTGTGGCTCAAGTGACAGCCTTGAGTGAAAAAGCTAAGCAAGAACTTGAGGCCCTGAGTTCAAGTTCCATACTAGTATGGACACACACACACACACACACATACACACGTATGTAATGAAATCAGAAAATCTGGTTGGGTTTATAAAAAAAACTGGAAGTAACAGACTTTCCAACTACACACAGATTCCAAAAATAGGGACAGCAGCCATCAGATCAGCAGATGGTTGTCATTTTAGAATATAAACTCAATGTTACCAGGACTTACCTTAAAATCTTTTAATATTAACAATAAATCAAAATAAAACAAAAACATTTTTGTGTGCTTGATTCAGATAACAAGTGCTAGGCTCTGTGGGATGAGTTTGCCACAGTAGATGAACTATTGACTTTTTACTTCACAGGAGTCCAAAAGAAAATAATTTCTAGCTAATTACTTTTTGAAGTATATGTTGAATTACGAGTAGATTTAAATAAAGAATAAAAACACAAACTCCCTGAAAACACTAGTTTAGTTTCTACTTAGAATCACATTTAGATTCAGACACCTTTCAGATATAACTCCAGCTAAACATGAAAACTTACCATCATTTTTATTGGCATTATATAAAACTTTTTTCCTCTTCTTTTTATTCTTCTTTGCACACCACAGTTTTCCTGTTGAGTAATCAAAAATAACTATAAATGTTGTATTTTTTCCCTTGAGCAAAACTACATATTTCTTTTTTTTTGG
This sequence comes from Dipodomys ordii, assembly GCF_000151885.1. NCBI lineage: Eukaryota > Metazoa > Chordata > Mammalia > Rodentia > Heteromyidae > Dipodomys > Dipodomys ordii. The sequence goes on from NW_012267218.1 coordinate 28,999,649, forward strand.
TCGATTATGGGGCTTGAACTCTGGGCTTGGGCGTGTCCCTGCACTCTTCAGTTTAAGGCAAGTGCTCTACCACTTGAGCCACAGCACCACTTCCGGACTTTCCTGCCTGGGCTGGCTTTGAACTGTGATCATCAGATCTCAGCCTCCTGAGTACAGCTAGATTACAAGTATGAGCCACCAATGCCTGGCTAAAACTACATATTTCAAACTGTAGAATTCAAATTACCAATTTAAATTTATTAACAACTTATATTGTTCATAGAACTATTTTTCAGCATTTATTTTTCATCAATTATAAATACCCTTTAATATTAAAAATTTTCTTTACCACCTTCCGATGATAAAGGTAATGTTTTAACCTCTTATATCACTCTATGAATACACCTAGTATTTTGGCATGCAAATTTAACATGGCTCCAGGTGAAAACTCAAGAAACCTCTCAATGTTAAATATGGGTCTAACCTGATTTTTCTGGCTCCTTATCTTCTTCTATGGTTTGCTTCATGGCTTCTCTTTGCTGCTGAAAGCTTTTCCCTATTTAACAGAAAAAAATGGGGGTAAAATATTTAAGAAAAAGGATAAAAATACTTTTGAATCAAAAGGAAAAACTATGTAATTCTTTATATATAGTTGCTTTTCTATAAAAGTCTCCAAATGTTCTAAAGTTTCCAATGTATTAAGTTTCAACCCTGTTTAATCTTATTTACTGTTAACTATCTCGCACGCACGCACGCGCGTGCGTGCGTGCGTGCATGTGTGTGTGTGTAATGGAGATTAGACTCAGGGCCTCATGCTTGCTAAGCAAATACCTCCAGCCCAGAACTCTGTATCATCTATTATAAAAAGATAAATAATAAATCAACACTAGAAAATATATAGTTCAACTTTTTTTTTTTTGGTGCCCATTCTGAGGCTTGACCTCAGGGTCTACTGTTCCTGAGCTTTTTTGCTCAAGGCTAGCACTCTACTACTTGAGCTACAGTTCAACTTCTGACCTTTTGGTAGCTAACTGGAGATAAGAGTCTTATGGATTTCTGATCAGGATAGCTTCAAACACCAACCTCCTCCTGAGTACCTAGGATTACAGGTGTGAGTCACCAATGTCCAGCAACTTTTAAAAAGTTTCACTGAGTACAGAATATGTTGAAAGTTATATATCGCATCGGAGAATGGTCCCAGTTACTTAAAATTATCTCAAATCAAACGTATCATCTCTAGGCATTAACTTTACCCCTAAAATACTATTTACTAATTAAAGCAAAATGTGGGCATTCATCATATTTTGATTCTCAGTTGCCACTCAACACATTCTTTGCATCTATTCCCTTTATTGTTTGCTTCCCTCTTTTTGTTTTATATGCATGTATATGTGTTAATGACCTTTTAAGTTTCGGATAACACAAATAAGTGGAAAACCTGACTTTCTTTGCAGGATCAAGATTCTAATATAGGAGGCTTTCAAGTGCTGACCTTCATCTTCAGATCTCTACCTTAAAATTAAAGAAAAAATAATTGGGACTAAGGATTGATCCCAAGACCTTGTAAATGCTAAGTACATGTATTAGCATTGTCCTAGATCCCTACTCCCTTAAATGTTCTATTAATACTATGTACATTCTACTATATTATCTCTTACCTGGAACAAGCCCAGCTAGAGGCTGATTATCTTCATCTCCCTCCCTATAGGCTTGCCACCAGTTTGGATCTTCTTGACTGATCACATGAAGGATATCTCCTTTTTGAAAAGATAGGCCTAACTCTCGACATGGCACATAAGGGTCATCTGATGGGTCATAGTCAAAATGAGCCTTTACATGGATCTAAAACATAAGAGGAATAAAAAAAAAACACAAGGATAATGGCAACACAAAATATTTTGCATAAATACAAATGTCATAATTTTTTCATCAGTAAAAAGATATGAGTTGAAAATTGGGATTTTTGGTTAAAAAACAGTATTTGGTGGTCATCTGTTGTCTTCACTGTTGATTGCAAGCACACAAGCATGTCCAGACTGTGTCACTGTTAATGTAGCAAGCTCGACAAGCAGTTAACAAGTTGCAGAGTTACCTCAAAGACTTGAGAAACAGAAGAAATATAATAGGAACTATCTGACTGGTAAAAAAAACCAGTGACACCACAATAATGTATGCAATTTCAAAACCACTGCACCAGAAAGTATAGACTTAAAACCATATATCTCTCATGTAAGCAGGTGCTTGCCTGTTTCTGTGAGGTTGTTATGACCCCACTCTCAGTGTGACTGTGCCTTAATTTTCCTTGATGTTTTTTCCTAAATGTTCATGAAACAAGCCTGCCCTAAACTGCTATAATTCTTATAACCGGAGATTACCCATTCCCATTTATACATTAAGTATATTTCCTCTGAAATATTAGTAGTTAATGTAATTTTTTCTAACAATGTTTTTTGCATGTGAATAAGTATAAGCATGCCATACTATTTAGAACTTTACAGAATATGTATTTCCTATGTAATTTCTTACAATATGCTCCCATAAAATATAGCAAAAAATTCTTCTAAGATGATACAAAGAAATTAATATCCTCTTTAATTTCTAAATTTATTGAAGTTGGACAAGTGGGATTTCAAAAGTCTGTAAGGAAGCTGCCTTTATGTAATGAAATCCAGTACTACATAAAATTAGTGTTTCTGCCCCATATAAACTCAATTCCAAGTTCAGGTTCAACAGGCCAAGCAATAAACCAATAGCTTAAGAATTAAAAAATTCTGAGTCCAATTTCTATTCAAATGTTATCTGGCTTAAGTCTTTTTTTTTTTTTTTGGTCAGTCGTGGGGCCTGAACTCTGGGCCTACGCGCTGTCCCTCAGCTCTTCAGCTCAAGGTTAGCATTTTACCACTTGAGCCACAGCACCATTCTGGCTTTTTCTGCTTATGTGGTGTTGAGGAATTGAACTCAGGGCCTCAGACATGCAAGGCAGGTACTCTACCACTGAGCCATCTTCCTAGCCTTCTTAAGTTTTTTATCTTCACCATAATTGCAGATATATATTATAGAAGTAATAGTGGTCTGTCTCAGAAATCACTTTAGAAATATAGCTTATTTCTGCAAGCATTCTACTACAAAGCTACACTATATGCTAGGCAATGCTCTACCACTGACCTCTTATCTCCAACCCACCTAATTTCTTCTTTAAACTTAATATTCTTAGTTTATCTGATTCTTTAGGCAAAGTCACAAATGGAAGAGCCTAGTGCCATCTTAGATGAATCTGAGAATAATAAGACTAAAATAAAGTGGTTAGTGAGAAGAAAAAGCCTGAATAAGAATAAGCAGTTTTATCTCTGCTTTAGTAAGGAACAGCCAGTTGAACTTCACAATTTTTTTGACCCACCTAAAAGGGGAAGAGCTCAGAGAGTTACTGGCTTTCAAAATCCATATGAACTTACAGTTCATGGTAATGATGGATAATCTAGTATTTCATGTGTTTTCTGATAAAATATTTGGTCATAAAAATCTTACTGTGTTACAAAATTACAGAACTTCCAAAGAGAAAATTAAGATTAAAATTAATCTTATGCCTCTCATAATAAAATAAATAGAGTTTACTACAGTAGTCCTTAACTTTTCCTTACTTCTTTGTAGTTGCCTGGTAAATATAATTGCTAATATTTATTTATTTATTTAGGGGGGGTGTCTGGTCGTGGGGCCTGAACTCTGGGCCTGGGTGCTGTCCCTCAGCTCTTCAGCTCAAGGCTAGCACTCTATCACTTGAGCCACAGCACTACTTCTGGCTTTTTTTTCTGCTTACGTGGTGCTGAGGAATTGAACCCAGGGCCTCAAGTATGCAAGCCAAGCACTCTACCACTGAGCCACCTTCCCATCCCAATTGCTAATATTTATGATCACTCAAAATATATATGATATAATCTATACAAAAATATAACAAAAAATTTTAGTATATTCTATCACTAATAAGTACTGTGATCCTCCTTCAATGTTCTGTCTTATTAAAGCATTAAACTAGATGAAAAAGTTTCTTTTCAGCTAAAACAAATCTAGACTATCCTTATTTCAATTACACAGTAGATTAATATAGTTTTACGATAGTTTGCACTTTAGTTTGGGAAACCCAGTCCTTTTGAAGGCTCTGTGCAGGATGGAAAACAGAAAACATAGTTTCAGAAAATGTGTATTTTTCTTAGGACAAGTGTGTCAGTCATCCAGAAAGTCAACTACCAAAGTGCTAGACTTCTGTCTTGATACTGAAAGGGCAGCCACAGTTTCCAATGTATGGTACATAAGAAACTTACAAAGTACTCCTGATAAGCTTGTTCTTGTCATACATGGCACTGTATTTTAGCATGTGATTCTATTGGAGCTTCAGATAATGCCTATGTACTTATATATGTATGTATATCTATATTAAATTTGTTTCTGTCACCACAAAAATCTCAGAAAGATAACTTTGCTGCTTTTGTCAAATAATGACCTATACAATAAAGAGCTAGATTCAGTTATTTTACTATTTATTTATTAATTGGTGGTTATGGGTGTTGCACTTGCTAGGCAGGTAATCTACCACTTAAATCACATTCCCAGTCCTTGTTGCTTTATTGTGAGGGCTAAGATCTCATGTTTTTGCTCAAGCTAGCCTAGATTGCTATCCTCATATTTATGCTTTCTGTGTAGACTGTCAGGTACCACCATACCCAGATATTAGATGCGATGAGGTATTATTAAGTTTTATCTAGGCTGTCCTCAAACCATAATCCTCCTGATCTCTGACTCCTGAGTAGCTGAAAATAAAGTTGTGAATCACTTTACCTAGCTAGGTTGACTTTAATTTCTACAGACCACTAATAGATATTATGTACATGCACAAAGATATTGTGCATGTGACAGTCAAAATGATTATTTATATCATTATTGCCTTTGCAAACAACTTTACTGAGAGAGCATTTATACTACAAGTTCATTTTAAGCCAGTTAGGTTTGACTTAAAACTTTGCAAAAGACTGATTCAGTTTTGATAGGGGAAAAAAAAGGGAAGAAAAAAACATTGCTTATTGCTTTATATTTTTAAAAGATTGTTATTCAAATGCTGTGTTTTAGATAAGTATTCTACCACTTGAGCTATACCTAAAGCCCTCAAATGCTGTATTTTAAAAAATACAACCTGACACTATTTTTCTCCTGTTCTTTTTTTTTTTTTTTTTTTTGGGGTCCGGTCGTGGGGCCTGAACTCTGGGCCTGGGCGCTGTCCCTCAGCTCTTCAGCTCAAGGCTAGCGCTCTACCACTTGAGCCACAGCTTCCGGCTTTTTTCTTTTTGCTTATGTGGTGCTGAGGAATCGAACCCAGGGCCTCGAGCATGCAAGGCAAATGCTCTACCACTGAGCCACCTTCCCAGCCCCCTGTTCTTTTTTTTTAAAGAACAACTTTGGGTAATCCTAGTATTTTTTTTTCTCCTGCTCTTCTTAAAGCTATTTTCTTTTCTACTTATTTCTTCTTCTTTTTTTTTTTTTATTTTCCGGTCGTGGGGCCTGAACTCTGGGCCTGGGCCCTGTCCCTCAGCTCTTCAGCTCAAGTCTAGCGCTCTACCACTTGAGCACAGCGCCCACTTCCGGCTTTTCCTGTTTATGTGGTGCTGAAGAATTGAACCCAGGGCCTCATGCATGCAAGGCAAGCACTCTACCACTGAGCCAGCTCCCTTTACTTATTTCTTAAAGCTGTTCACTATGAACCCTCAACAGACAGTCTTTGGTTCTCATATTAAATCAGTCTTTTATTCTTAATAACAAAAGGTAGAAGTTAATCACCAAAGAATCATTTCATTTTTATGCTAAAAATCTGTTCTAAATTACTTCCATTTTGTGTCAACATAATACTTTTATACATTAAAAGAATAAACTTTTTTGTGTGTCATTACAGGGCCTTGAAACTTAAAAGTATAGGCACTGTACCCTAGCTTTTGTGCTCAAGGCTAGTACTCTACCACTTGGGCCATTCCCACTTCTGGCTTTCTGTTGGTTAATAGATGAGTGTCTTACAGACTTTCCTGTCTGGGATGTCTTTGAACTACAACCCAGATCTCATCCTCCTGAGCAGCTAGGATTATAGGCTTGAGTCACTGGCTCCTGGCCAAAGTTTATCTTTTAACAGAGCTGAGTAAATGTGTATCATAGGCAATGAACTCTAAATTAAGTTGCACATACTTTGTAAAAGCCAACTTTTCTTATATACTGAGTTTATTTAAAGAAGCCTACTTTTAACTATAGTGAAAGACCAAGTTCAATTATAGAAAGATCAGAAAGATCATGAAACCAAAGTATTTCCTACTTTTAAACAGGTTCATATTTTTTAAAAAAGATTTTTCTTCTTGGGCAGTACTGGGGTTTGAACTAAGAGCAAGCAATCTACCACTTAAGTCAACCCTGGCTCTTGAAATGTTTATATTGTTGTTTTTTCTTCTTTTTTTCTTTTTTGCCAGTCCTGGAGCTTGAACTCAAGACCTGAGCACTGTCCCTGAGCTTCTTTTGCTCAAGGCTAGCACTCTACCACTTGAGCCACAGAGCCACTTCCGGCCTTTTCTGTTTATGTGGTACTGAGTAATTGAACCCAGGGCTTCATGCATGCTAGGCAAGCACTCTACCACTAAGCCACATTCCCAGTCCCCTGATATTGTATTTTTCCTTATATAAAACCAATAAATTTGTCAGGTGTTGGTGGCTCATGCCTATAATCCTTGCTACTAAGGAGGCTGAGAACTGAGGATCAGGGTTCAAAGCCATCTCAGGCAGGAAAGCCCATGTGAATCTTATCTCCAATAACTGCTTGGAAAAAAATTGTCACTGTGGCTCCAATGTTACAGTGCTAGCCTTAAGTAAAAGAAAATTCAGGGACAGCACTCAACACCTGACAAATTCAAAACCCAGGACCAGTACAAATAACAAAAAAACAATAAACTTGTCCCTTTTTATTTAAGCACAAGAAATATTTAATTAAGAAAGATTAACAAGAAATATTTATTTTGTTTTTTTTTTTTGTTTTCTTTTTTTGGTACTGGGAATTGAACCCAGGACGTTGCACTTGCTAGGCAAGTGCTTTGCCACTGAGCTACATCCCAGCCTGAAATATTTATTTTGATACAGATAAGTACACAGTCACAGGACAATGAACACCAAAAAAAAAAAAAAATCACTTACTACTGTTTCCTTAGCAGGTGGAGGCTTAATTTGTTGACTTGGAATCAGAACAAATGTCAAAGTACCATGCATATCAGACTGCAATAAAAATATTAGGTTATTTTTTAAATCTGAATTCATAAAAATGCAGTACATTATCATATATTACCAACTCCTCCCACCACCCCCCATCAGTCGTGGTGCTTGAACTCAGGGGCTGGGCACTGTCCCTGAGTGCTTTTCCTCAAGGCTAGTACACTATCACTTGAGCCACTTCTGTGCCATTTCTGTGGAAATGGACTATTTCAGAACTTCTTTCTAGACTCAATCTGTGGTTGCCTTATCTCTTATACTTTCTATTTTCTTAACTATATGCTTTTCTGATTTTTAGGTTCACTATTATTGCCCAGTACACCACTGACTGCTTCATTCAGGTACTCGAGACTACACAGTGACCATTATAATTTCTGGTGCTGATACAGAAGGGAGCAGTTATCAAGCTAAAGAGCAGCCAGTAAAATGGGCTAAAAATGATGACCCATCACTTTGTTCTACCAAAACAATGAACTGGTGTTGAGTTTTTAAAAAGAGACTTTCTACATCAAAATGGATACCTACATTGTAATAACTGATGCTAAGTAATTAAGAGTATGTTTTGGTTTGTGAGTATGTACAAGATGACCATAAACTGCCTTCAAAAGATAACTTCAACCTATTTTCTAACTATACTAGTCATGTTCAAAGAACTTTGTACAATAATAGGATTGTGGCTATATCTACATCTTAATATGGTAGCCATTAGGTAATACTTGCTCTTTAACATTAAAACTGTAGCTGATGTAAATAAGGAATTGAACTTTAAAACTTATTTAATTAAAGTAAGTATACATGTAGTTAGTGGCTGTTATATTTGACATAAAAGAGGCATAGCACTGGTACTATATCTTACTTCCTTTTTTTTTTTTTTTTTGGTCGGTCATGGGGCTTGAACTCTGGGCTTGGGCGCTGTCCCTGCATTCTTCAGCTCAAGAAGAGCGCTCTACCGCTTGAGCCACAGCGCCACTTCTGGTACTATATCTTATATTAGGAAATAAGAATCAACTGTAGATAATAACAAAATAACATAAAAATTATGGACATGAATTTCATTTTATGGTTTTCCCAATGGCTAGAACACAGTAATATGTACTCAATAAATATTTATTAAATAAATTACTGATTTCAGAGGCAAATAAAGTGTTCTTGGAAGTTCTGTATAAAAAGGGGCACATATAAGCCTCAGGAGGCTGAGGCAGTAGCTGTAAAGGTTTAAGGCCAGCTTGGGATACATAGTGAGAACCTATCTCAAATTAAACAAACAAACTAAAATAATTGGTAGTAGTAAAATTCAAAGGAAAAGAATATAAACGGTACCTATTCTCAAATAAAACTCTACTAACAAATGTTGTAGAACAATTACAGAAAAATTGGGATAGAAATTGCCTTGTATTCTTAGTAGCTTAAAAATGATTTACTCAAGTTTAATAATAAAGAAAACTAGTTTTAACAAAGGTTAACAATTAGCTGGTGCCCGTGGCTCACGCCTGTGATCCTAGCTATTCAGGAGGCTGAGATATGAGGATCATAGTTCAAAGCCAGCCTGGGCAGGAAAAGTCCATGAGACGTTTATCTCTAATTAACCACCAGAAAACTGGAAGTGGTGCTGTGGTTTAAGTGGTAGAGCACTTGCCTTGAGCTGAAGAGCACAGGGACAGCACCCAAACCCAGAGTTCAAGCCCTACAATCAAATGTGGGGGGAGGGAGAGGAAAGATAACAATTATTCTTCTATCTATATCAACTTACCAACAAGTCAAAAACCTCATTGACATCTTTCCCCCGAATTTCAATGCCATTTATCTCCAGAACTTCATCTCCTTCATGTAAGAGACCGCTCTTCTCAGCAGCACCTCCTTTTACTATCCGACTAATGATGACAGATTCCATTTCATTACGAACTGTAGCACCCTAAAAACAACAATACTAGCCTTCAACAATTCTGAAAAAAAATTTATACAGCTATAGGAGCTGTAATAAGATTTAAGAGCTCATCATTTCCAAAACAACACATTCTCCTTTAGAAATACTCTATGTAGTACAATTCTGAACCCAAGCAGACTTTTGAAGAATACAACAGAAGAAAAATATACTTGCTTAAAATAATTAAGACCTATAATCATGATTGTTTTTGATTTATTGGGTTCTATTCAAATAGCAACAATGCACACACCTTGGTAGAACTCTGTTCTAGTACTGTGGTTTGAACTCAAGTGCTTGACAGTCTCTTAGCTTCTCTCCTTAAGGATGTCATTTTACTACTTGAATCACAGTTCTACTTCCAGATTTTTGGTGGTTAACTGGAAATCAGTCTCACAGACCTTTCTGCCCAAACTAGCTTCAAATAGCCATCCTTAGATCTTAGCCTCCTGAGTAGTAGGGTTAGTAGTTAGTAGTTAGGGTTAACTGAGCTTTTCTAATTCAAAATATGATAAAAGAATGAATACCAATATGGTTGACTGTTCAAACATGAAACATTGTACATCCAATTCACATTAGAATTATTACAATAATTGGAAACAAAATGAAAAAATGCCCAAAACTAGAAATGAAAGCTTACAGATGAAAGCTTACTCTAAGCTTATACTTTGTGTTTCCCAGTTTCTATTTTCCTGGGCGGGGGGGGGGGGGGGAGAAAACAAGTTATAAATCTTGCTCATAAAAATATACGTACATATACATATATATATACATATGTGTACATGTATATATATATATATGTATATGTATGTATATGTATATGTTCTGATCCCCAGGCTTGAACTTGGGCCTGGGCTCTATCCTTAAGATTCTTTTTGCTCAAGGCTAGTGCTCTATCACTACTTCTGGCTTTTGTGGTAGTTTACCAGAGTATAAAGGTCTCAGACTTTCCTGTCCAGATTGGCTTCAAAATGCAGTCATTCCTCAGATTTCAGCCTCCCAAAGCATTAGCCACCAATGCCTGGCTAAAATACATATTTTTTTTTCTGTGTCCACAGGCAAAATCTGAGACAATAAAGAAGCATTGGTTAATGATAGAATGAGAAGAGATTTTTAAAGTTGTACATATAAAAACTGTAAGATATATAATATTAAGGTATTCTCAAGCCAGATGCTGGTGGCTCACACCTGTAATCCTAGCTACTCAGGAGGCTGAGATATGAGGATCATGGTTCAAAGCAGGAAAGTCCTTGAGACTTATCTCCAATTAACCACCAGAAAACTTGAAGTAGAGCTCTGGCTCAAGAAGTAGAGTGATCACTTTGAGCTGAAGAGTTCAGGGACAGTGCCCAGGCCCAGAGCACAAGCCTCATGATAGACAGACATATAGACAGACAGAAACAGACAAACACACACACACAAACACACACACACAAACACACACACAAGATACACTCAGATAATCTGAAATACTGAACAAATTACATTTCAATAAATGAAGCTCAATCCTAATACTAGACTTCCTAATTATTTTTTTAAACTAGGAGAATTCCCTTTGATATGTAATCAAAATTTCATAGGCTATTATTTTCACCAAATTATAGGCAAGAGAAGATAATAATTTTTTTTCAACTGAGTAAGGGCTATGAACAGACCAACAAATTAAGAGAAATCTGCCATACTATAGATCTCTGTAAAAAAAAAAAATCTCAGATCAGAAATGGGGAAACTTACCAATGGAATATCACGAGCCTTTTCTATTCGAACTATTTTTACAGTTTCTCCTCCATACTGGCCAATGCTTTCATAAACTCTCTCATCTGTAATAGGCTCTAGCTGCATTTCCTGCTCAGCCACCTTATCATGGGCTAGTAAAAGTGCCTGTTTCAAAGAAATTCACAGTATTTTCATCAACAGCATGATTTATTTCTGTAAAGATTGAAACTTCATCATATACATGGTATTCTGATCATAAAATCTTCAGAAGAGATACAATTTGTTGTATATCAAGATAATGTTTTTTTTTTTTTTTTTGTCGGTCGTGGGACTTGAACTCTGGGCCTGGGCGCTGTCCCTCAGCTCTTCAGCTCAAGGTGAGCGCTCTACCACTTGAGCTACAGTGCCACTTCCGGTTTTCTAGTGGTTTATTAGAGATAGGAGTCTCACGGTGTTTCCTGCCCGGGCTGGCTTTGAACCGAGATCCTCAGATCTCAGCCTCCTGAGTAGCTAGGATTACAGGCGTGAGCCACCAGCGCCTGGCGAAGATAATGTTTTCAAACCTTCCTACTTAAGTACAAATTCGGTGTTGTATAGTTTGGAGCTATCTTCTGTTATATTTATCAAGGCATAATCTGAAATGGATTATGATGTTAAAATGAATACTACATAAAATTGTTAAAATAACTTAAATTTTATATATGAAAATTTATAGCCCCAAAATAATATTGTGTAGAGGGGGCTGTAAACATCAAGACTAACTATATAATATCTGAGGTCTTCCAATCCTCTGTGCGTGCGTGCGTGTGTGCATGCATGCGTGCGTGCATGCATGCGTGTGTGTGTGTGTTGGTCCTGGGGCTTGAACTCAGTGCTGTCCCTCAGCTTTTTTGATCAGGGCTAGAGCTGTATCACTCAGGCTTTTGTGGGTTAATCTAAGAGAAGAGTCTCATGGACTTTTCTGCCTGAGTTAGCTTGGAACCACAATCTGAGATCTTATGACCTTTGACTTTTCATTTATTTTTTGAGAGATAAATGCTGGAAAAACCACATATATAACACTCTGTCCATTTTCTACCTGAATATGTGGAGCATTCAGCAAAGCAGCTAATTCTTGTCCTTCCTTCTGATGGATTGGCTTCAAAACAGTTTGTACCTAGGAAATAAAAACAAAGACAATGCTCCCTAGGTTATAGGAAATATCAATAGAACCTATGTAAAGTATCATGCTTCATGGCAAAAAAATTTTATAAGAAAAATACTGAAGGTGTTTTTGCTTGCTCCATGATTGGCTGATGTTGTACACTTTGTGGAAATGAATTTTCCCTTGCCGACAAAAAAAAGAGAAACATATTGAAGAAAATTATGAGTAAAGTTTATAATGTACCTTTCCCCCACAGTTTTCAACCTTGTTATCTTGGGGTCAGGGTGTAAACCAGTATTTGATGAAGTGGGGGACTGAGACAAGAGGATCAAGTTTGAGGTTAGTCTGGGTTACACAGTGAATTTGAAGGTAGGCTGGGGCTACATGGAAAGATCCTGCCCAATTAATTTCAATAAGATGTTCTCAAGAAATGGTGGTTTAAATTAGCAACTTTTAAGTTCTTTTGGGTGCAGTTTCCTCTCTAGGGACAGGTCCTTGGATCACTGGGGATCCTAAGTTCTGGTAACACCAGACCTTTCTTTGCTACTCTTGTGTGGAATCTTATGTAGAATCTTTGCCATATCAGGCATCTCAGTCAGGAAAACATCTGCCTTTGGTATAACTCTGCCAATCTAGAATGTATTTCCAAACCTATAAGTCTACACTTGCAGTCCATTTTCTGTCTTGTATGTAGATTTGTTGTAATACATTTCCTTCATAGGTTTGTAGACTTATTGTTTTTGTATAATACCAAAATAACTTAAAAATATTGTAATAATGATAGAAAATTCAACTCGAAACCTTTAAATTTTTTTCAGTTTAAAATGTTTGCAGTCTACAGGGATTGAAACCTTTAAACACTAAATATCAACCAATATCAGAATTTAGAACTTAAAATTCAGTATGTGAAAAGAATCTCTAGCAGTACATTAAAATTAATAATCTGGATTTTATAGGGGAAAAGACTTCAAAAACTTTACCTCTAGTAACTGAAGTTTTTGGCCATTTAAACATAAATTATGTAAATATTAACTTTTCATTAAATAGAGCAGATTGAACTAAGAATATATGTAAGTAAAATTTTGTATCATAATAAATTCTTAGCATATGATCTACATTAACCTTATAGCCACACCAATATTTTCCAATAACATTGTCTTATTAGTAGTAATAGTTACCTTATAGATGTCAGTACGATATTCAGAATACATACCTCTTGTGCAAGATCTTGAGCATTGGAGATAAGAGGAAATGGAGGGCTGGCCTTGTTCATATGTACTGTGACAGCATTGTGTATCTTAAATGCATTCTGGAAATCTTTATTTTGTACAAGTTGTAAAAGAAGAGAAATATCCTCCTGGCTCTGAGAATCTACCAGAGTATGTTGGATGTGTTTAAGTGAAGAAAACAAATCTTCAACTTCTAGTAGAAGAAAAAGTACCCAATAATTAATAGTTTTGTTCTTAATTCACCATATTTTAAATAAAGTTTTTGAACTAGTAACAATTTATGGTTTTGGGGGAAAAAACCTACATATAATTTTGACTGTTCATCAGTACCATCTTTCTGGTATTTAAGTAAAATGCTGAAAACTATACAGCAGAATAATTTGAATTTTTCCATCTTTTGTGGTAGTAGGGCTTGAACATAAGGCATTGTGTTTGCTAAGCAATCAGCTCTACAAACACACGTGCATACACATGTCATTAATTTTTTGTGTGTGGGCTAGTCAGTATTGGGACACACACACACACACACACACACACACACACACACACACACACACGTTATTACTTTTGTGTGCGTGTGCTGGTCCTGGGGCTTGACCTCAAGTCCTGGGCGCTGTTCCTGAACACTTGTGCTTAATTAAGCTAGTGCTCTACCACTTGCGCCACAACTCCAATTTTGGCTGTGTGTGTGTGTGTATAGATGGGGGGAGGAGTAATTAGAGGTAAGAACCTCATGGACTTTTCTGTTCAGGCTAGCTTCAAACCTTGACTTCAGATCTCAGCCTCCTGAGTAGCTAGGATTACAGGTGTGAACCAGTGGAGCCCAGCATGCCCTTACTTTTAAACAATTTATTGGCATTTTTAAAGTCATTAGTTTTTTTTGTATTGTAAAAGTGATGTGTAGAGGGGTTACGGTTACATAAGTAAGGAAATGAATACAATTCTTGTTGAACAAATTTAGTTATAAATCTTTTTATTTTTGGCATATATTACCATTTCCTTTTCCTTATTCTTCCAAAAAGAAGTCTTATTGGGATTCTGACAAAAACCTAACAGGGTCTGGAGAAACTGTATACTAATCTGACTTATACATAATCATGGGGGGAAATCTATTAAAGTCTTCATATAAATCTTTATTCTTTTATCTTGACTCATGATTTTGATAGCAGGTTTTTTGTTTTTTTGAAATCAGGATTTGAGTGCCATCCCAGAGCTTTTTTGCTCAAGGCTAGTGCTCTACCACTTAAGCCACAGCTTCACTTTTGGCTTTTTTGGGGGTAGTTAACTGAACATAGTTTCACGGTCTTTTCTATCTGAGTTGGCTTTGAACAGCAATCCTTAGATCTCAGTCTCCCGAGAAGCTAGGATGACAGGTCTGAACCAATGGTGCTGGGAAGCAGGTTTCCTTCCTTCCTCCCCTTCCTCCCTTTCTCCCTCCCTCCCTTCGTTCCTTCTTTCCTTCCTTCTCTTTCCTAGTACCGGAGAGCAAACCCATAACTTTGCCCTTGCTAGGAAAACACTTTACCACTGAGCCTACATCTCAGACCATTGCAGTTACATTTTAAATAGATTTTAATAGCTCTCCCGTTGATTTTTAGGGTTCCCTATTTTTCCCTTAAAAATTAAAATAGCTTTAGCTTTCCTTGTAAAAATTTAGCCCTTCTCAAAAAAAAAAAAAGAGTAGGGGAGGGAAAGAGGAAGAGGAAAAGGGAGAAGGAGAGGAAGGTCATTAGTAGACTAAAATACAGCAAAAGTTGGAAAAATATTAGATATCCAAAACCATCAGATGAGTTAAGAAATTATTCCCAGAGCTAAGTAAAATTTGAATGACAGGATTTAACTAAAGCTAGTATGATATCACAAAATTAGACAGGAAGAATATAGAAGGTCAGAATTCATTAAACTCAAACAGGTTACTAGAATTCTCTAAAAGTATAAAGAATTCAATGACATTAAAGTACCTTTAGAATACAGGAAAATATTCAAGTATTTTATATGAAAAAAAATCACAAAACCAACAAAGCAGTTAAGGTAACTGGCTTCAATCTTTTTGTTTTATGGTGTTACTGGGGTTTGAAATCAGGATCTGGGACTAATTTGGTATTCTACCACTAAGCCATGCCTCCAGCTCTACTTTCTGCTAGTTATTTGGAGATGGCATCTAGTGAACTTTTCTGCCCAGACTGGGCATGAATCACAATCTTCCATATCCCAGCCTCCAGGGTAGCTAGGATTAACAGATGTGAGCCATCGGTGCCCAGCTTCTGGCTGTATATTCTGATGAGAACTACATATACTTTCTGATTGAAATTCTTATTAAAAATTTTAATCAGTGAAGTGAGATCTTCCCATCACTACTGACTAAAACCAATAAACAATCTTAGCCAAGAGGTAAATGCTTCCTAGCTGACCTCCCAAGTTGCTGAGATTAATTACAGGTAAGTACCACCAGCCAGCCTGGCTCTTCCTTTCAAGCTTTTAAAAAGGTTAATCTAACATTATATGTTTTGCTTTGCAATCTAACATCTTCAATAGTATAACTTCCTATAGTAAGATTTGTGATCAGCTGGGTTCTGGTGGCTCACATCTGTCCTACCTACTCAATATGTTGAAATACAGGATCATAGTTTGAAGCCATTCTGGGCAGCAAATCTGAGACTCTTATCTGATTAACCAGCAAAAAGCTGAAAATGGAGGAGTAGCTCTAGTAGAGTAATAGACTTGAGCAAAAAGGTAGGCTAGAGTACAAGTACCAGCAGGAGGTATTGGGTTTGAACTCAGGGCCCCATGCAAGTTACGTAGGTCTTCTACAACTTGAGTCCTGTTTTGCTTTAGTTATTTTTCAGGTAAGGCTTTGCATTTTTCCCAGGGCTGGCCTTAGATTGTGACTCTGCTACCAATGGCCTCCCTATGAAGCTGGACCCTCAGTATATGCCACAATGTCCAACTTGTTGGTTAATATAAGGGTCTCACTAACTTTTTTGCTTAGCTGGTTTTCAATCATAATCCTCCTGATCTCTGCCCCCCAAAGAGCTGGGATTACAGGCATAAAACACTAAGTTTGGCCTGGTAAATGACTTCTGCTAATGTAGCACTAACCTGGGTAACCAAGCAATATAGCAAAGTTGCCAACTACGATTTAAATGGATAAAATTTTCAGATAAATTCCATAGTTGCTTTCATGACCAATTTAACTGGGAAAGTTTCCAGATGGCATTTTTAGGAAGAAATCTGCTCTAAATACTCCCATCCTTTGGCTTGAATGTTTCCATTGAAAATGTTTAATGAGGAGCTGGGAAGATGGCTCAGTGGTAGAGCGCGTGCCTTGCATGCCTGAGGCCCTGGGTTCGATTCCCCAGCACCACATAAGCAAAAAGAAAAAAGCCGGAAGTGGCGCTGTGGCTCAAGTGGTAGAGCGCTAGCCTTGAGCTGAAGAGCTGAGGGACAGTGCCCAGGCCCAGAGTTCAGGCCCCACAACCAGACCCCCCCCACAAAAAAGAAAATGTTTAATGAACAACAGAACAAAGTTCCCCCAAAATCAGAAGACTTTTTTAACACTCAGAAGATTTAGAAACTTTGTTAAATATATTAGCTTGATAAGGCATGAATTAAACCACATGTAACTGGAACAACAACAACAAAAACACTTTAGAAAAAAACTGAAATACAAAATGATATACTCTAATAAAATTAGTATTTACTTACAAATAAGTTTATCATGTTGAAGGATGATTATATATTTGTATATAAGTGTGTATATATACAGGTATATATTTAAATGTTTTATTGTCTGATGGCAGTAAGTGTAATGTAAAACAAAAGCCCACCTACATTCTTCAACATTCTATACAATTCTAGAAGGAAGCTTCAAAATCCAATCAGATAAACCCATACACACACACACACACACACACACACACACACACACACAAGTTTGATTCCTCAGTACCATATAAACAGAAAAGGCTAGAAGTGGTGCTGTGGCTCAAGAGCTAGAGTGCTAGCTTTAAGCAAAACAAAGGTCAGGGGCAATGCCCAGGCCCTGAGTTCAAGCCCCAGGACTGACAAAAAAAAAATTAAAATACTGCTTGTAATAGATTTATGGTCAGATAGAAAGTCATAAACAGCTATATCATTAGTTTTAAAATACTAATTATAATAAATGAAATTAGGTCACTGTCTTTACTCAAATTTCTCAATAAATTCTGAATACAGGGTTTTTCTCTGATGTTAAGTGATATCATAATGAATAGTGATTGTTAGCAACACTAAGGAATTCTTTCTGTGATACAGATTCTTATCCATATTTTGGTTTTATATAAATATTCCTAATATTCAAAGGCCAGGATATTTTGCTGAAGATTTTTTTTTTTTTAAACCTTGGAGCTTGGGGCTCATGCCAGTAATCCTAACTACTCAGGAAGCTGAGACCTTGAGAACTAAGATTTGAAGCCAGCCTGAGCAGAAAAGTCTGTGAGACTCTACATCCAATTAATCAGCAAAATGTTGCACTAAAGGCACAGTTTAAGTGGTAGAGCACTAAAAACAAACAAGAAAGCCAAGAGGCCTTGAGTTCAAGCACTGCTACAGGTACCAAAAAGCCTATAAAAAACTCTTTGTTCCTTGATAGTATGTATATCTTTGAAAGTACTTCACAAATACTATTTGAGAAGAGATAATGTTCCATCCACTCAAAGAAATGTTTCATTCTCAGATGGTTATATGTGTAATATAAAACTAAAAACCCACCTACATTCTTCTACATTCTATACAATTCCAGAAGGAAGTTTAAAAATCCAATCCGATGAAACTAAATCATTCCTGTTAAACATGCATGCTTTTATAATAATAAAGATGAAGACCAAGTGTTGAGCATGATGCTCATGGGAAGAGCACCTGCCTAGAATGTTTTAAAAATGCACCAGACCCTGGATTCAATCTTCAGAATCATATGCAAAAAAGGAAAGATGAAGAAACACACACAAAAGACAGACAACAAAGACACAGAATACTAAGAGAATAGATGCTCTTCTGTATCCCACACACAGAAAGATAACAGACACAGAGAAAGAACCACATACATAATGAAATCTATGAATGGAAAACTATACAAGTAGTGAGAAATACTGACAAATTCTAGGTATGGAGTTGGCAGAGAAGGAAGTTCTCAGGTAGAGGTACTCAGAGCAAGTCAAGGGGATGATATTTTGTAGAAGTAGAAGTAGGCATAGTTAATCTGGCATTGGTAATAAATTCTCAAGAGTAGAAATTTCTTACAAGGAAGCTCTTTACATCAAGGTTAAACTCCTTGCCCTGCTATTTAATATTTCATGCAACACTTAAATCTTGATTGTGTTAAAAGAGAGGATATATAATCTTAATGAAAAAAATGAATTATACTGGCTTTGGGATATATATATTTAAAACAGGCCAACAAATCCATCTCCCTGAACTAACTTCCTTCAGTCTTGACCTTCCCCTAAAGAATCTAAAACATGAAATGAACACTCTAAAATTAGCAGCGGGAAGCAATCACCAAGCTTATCTGAAATGTCTGTTTTCAAATAAATAAGACTGTGTATAGTATATGAGAGAAATTTCTGACTATAAGGGTAAGTACTAAAATTACCTTATAGGCTTAGAAAACTCGATCTTTAGAGCTATTGCAAAGCAATGGAGATGGCCATGTACTCTGAATTACCTTTAGTTTTACTTATTGCTTTAACTTATTCCACAACAAATAGTTCCTAGATTTTTTTTTTCCCCTTCAAGATCAAACCTAAGGCCTCATGCATGCTGAGCAGGGACTCTACCAAATGAGTTATAACTCCAGCCCCTTTTTCTCCTTTTTTAAGAATGTAAAACTCAGTTCACCGGACTTTAGTTTTCAATGAATCAGATCCATATAAATTTGTTAAAAAATAATCAGAAGAAATGGGCTGGGAAGTTGGCTCAGTGGTAGAGCGCTTGCCTTGCATGCATGAGGCCCTGGGTTCGATTCCTCAGCACCACATAAGAAGAAAAAAAAAGCCGAAAGTGGCGCTATGGCTCAAGTGGTAGAGTGCTAGCCTTGAGCTGAAGAGCTGAGGGACAGAGCCCAGGCCCAGAGTTCAGGCTCCACGACCGGATGAAAAAAAAATAAAAAAAAATCAGAAGTTCATGAACGATTTTGAACAGTACTCATTACCAAATTGGGCTAACAGATTAAACAATAGCCACATGTTGTGGTACACACCTACAATCTCTACACTTGGGATTATAAAATATAGCCAGTGTTTGAGGTGTACCTAAGATTAGGTTACTGCTTTAGGTATGGCAAAAGAATCATACAGTGCAGAACTCTTGAGAGGCAGAAAGATAGTAAAGAGTGATTTATGGGCAAAATGCAAATATACCTTGAGGTATGAAGCAGTCAGGTAGATAAAGGCCAAGTTAAGGCATAAGATTATGAGTTTAAAGGTCTCTGTGACATATAGGGAGACTATATCTAAACAACAACAACAACAACAAAACCAAGACAGTATGTTGGAAATGTTCTGTACAATTTGGAGGGTGGGGGAAGGAAAGTATGAGAAAAATGAGGGAAGAGGTAATAAGTTTGACAAGCAATGTACTTTTATTACCTTATTTATGTAACTGTAACCCCTCTGGTACATCACCTTGATAGTAATAAATGAATAAAATTTTTTAAAAAATCAAAAAGAGAAATAAAACAAAATAGTTGAGTGCAGTGGCTTGTACTGTAATCCCTGCTACTCAGGAGGCTGAGATCAGAGGATTACAGTTCAAAGCCAACCTTGTAGGAAAGTCTGTGAGACTCCTATCTCCAATTAACCAACACAAAACTGGAAGTGGTGCTGTGGCTCAAAGTGGTAGAGCGTTAGCCTTGAAAGAAAAAGCTTAGGGACAGCATTCAGGCCCTAAAAAACAAAGAAACAAAAAACCCAAACAAGCAAGCACGCAAAATCAAAAAATAAAAAGAAACTTAAAACAAATATTAAGCCTGGGTATTTAAAAAAAACTCCTGGCACCACAAAAACCCCAATGAACAACAAATACTGGTTAAGTATATGAGCAAGGACAGCTGAGAGATAACTGAATGGAAATTGTACTCTTCAACATCTGTTGAATCATATGCAAAAGTTTCTTCATTTTTCCCCCTAGGCAAAATTAAACAACATTTAGTGAGAATGGAGAGGGTTCCCCAAATCTGGAGTAAGAATGCCTAAGTCTCAAAAATTGCTTGATTGGGGTTGGAAGCATAGCTTAAGTGGTAGAGTGTTAGCCAATGAACAAATGTCAGATATTGACTCTGAATTCCAGTCTTAGACTAAAAAGTAAAAACTTGCTTGATCATGCCAGACATTGGTGGCTTGCACCTTTAATCCTAACTACTCAGGAGGCTGAGATCTGAGGATGTCAGGCAGGAAAGTCTGTAAAACTCTCATCTCTAATAATAATCTACCTCCCTCTAAAAAAAAAAAAAAGCCAAAAGTGGTGCTGTGCTCAAGTGGCAGAGCACTATACTTGAGCAAAAGCAGCTCAGGGACAGTGCATGGGCCTGACTTCAAGCCCCAGGAGCAGCGTGCACGTGCGCAGACATGCACGCACACACTCACACACAAATTGCTTGATCATTCTTTAGATGTTTTTATGTCACTGGACCAATAATATAATTCACCTCATCTCTAGGAACTTCTTTCAAATGAGAAGGTTTGCTAGAACAGTCTCAAACATTTTGTTGGCAACCCATTAAGGATATATACTTTGTTTCTCAATGTGTACCAATATACACATTCTTTGAAATAAAAGGTTTATGTAGGGGCAGTAGTGTAGCTAAATGGCAGAGAAGTTTCCCAGAATGTGCAAGGCCCTAGGCTCATTCTCTATCCCTGAAAAACCAGACAATTTTATGTATATTTACACATATGTTAATATTTTCTACTTGATTCTAGTTCTTAAAAATCATTGGCTTGAGTGTAGTTGTGAAGGTGGGAGGGAAGGGATGGTAAGGGAAAAACAAAGGAGGAGGCAACAATGCTTGATAGGAAATGTATTCATTTCCTTGCTCATGTAACTGTAACGCCTCTATAGAGTATTTTTACAATAAAAATGTATTAATAAAAAAATATCAGAGTCAGGCGCCGGTGGCTCACGCCTGTAATCCTAGCTACTCAGGAGGCTGAGATCTGAGGATTGCGGTTCAAAGCTAGTCCGGGCAGATAAGTCCGTGAGACTCTTATTTCCAATAAACCACTAGAAAACCAGAAATGGTGCTGTGACTCAAGTAGTAGAGAACTCCCCTTGAGCTGAAGAGCTGAGGGACAGTGCCCAAGCCCAGAGTTCAAGCCCCACGACCGACAAAAAAAAAAAAAAATCATTGGCTTATATCACATCTAAAAAAGACATTAAGATATAAGTGTGACAAACATACAGGGAAACTACACATTGTTAGCATTAATGTTAATTAATGTTCTACTTGGAATAGAAATATAGCAATTCTTCAATAAATTTAACAGAGAATTACTGTAAAGTTCAGCAAATGTATGGTTCAAACTGATATTTGTATGTATGTTCCTAACAACACTATTTTCAATAGCCAAAACAAGAAAATAACATATTTTTATGAACAATGAACTGATACACAAATGTAGTATATCCATATACATAAATATGGCGTATCCATAGAATGGGCCCTTATTTAGCCAAAAAAAGAAAAAAATACTAAAAGCTCTCTTAACACAGTACTAAGTGAGGTCAATCATAAAAGGTATGCATTGTGTCTCCATTAATCCAAAGAGACTCCAAAGAGACAAAAGATTTGATAGTGATTACTAGGAACTAGGAAGAATAAAGAATGAGGACTGACTAGAGAGAGGGTACAGGATTTGTTTCAGAGTGATGAAAATGTTTTATAATTATGTGATGATGATAATACAACCTTGTGAATATACTGAAAACTAATGAACTGTAAAATTTAAAAGAATGAATTTTATGGTAGATGAATTGTGCATTTGTTTGTGCACATATGTGTATACATATACTTTCTGGTAGTACTAGGTTTGAACTCAGGTCGTTGCAGCTAGGCAGCTGCTCTACATTGAGCTGTACCTCTAGCCCTTTTTTTTGGGGGGGGGGTCTGGTCGTGGGGCCTGAACTCTGGGCCTGGGCGCTGTCCCTTAGCTCTTCAGCTCAAGGCTAGCGTGCTACCACTTGAGCCATAGCACCACTTCCGGCTTTTTTTATTTTCTGCTTATGTGGTGCTGAGGAATGGAACCCAGGGCCTCATGCATGCAAGGCAAGCGCTCTACCACTGAGCCCCTTTCCCAGCCCCCTCTAGCCCTTTTTTGCATAGCCTTTTGCTTTTGTTGAATTTTTTGTGTGTGTGTGCCAGTCCTGGGGTCTGAACTCTGGGCCTGGGCGCTGTCCCTCAGCTCTTCAGCTCAAGGCTAGCGCTCTGCCACTTGAACCACAGTACCACTTCTGGCTTTTTTCTTTTTGCTTATGTGGTGCTGAGGAATTGAACCCAGGGCCTCAGGCATGCAAGGCAAGCGCTCTACCACTGGGCCAACTTCCCAGCCCAGCCTTTTGCTTTTATGTCTGCGCTTGCATATGGACAACGATCTATCTCACACTTCTTGTCATAGTTCAAATGACATGCTTAGCTTTTCTGTTGAGATGGGAGTCTCACAAACTTATTTTCCCTCCTGGGTTGGAGTTGCAATTCTCTTGATTTCGGCCTCTTCTATAGCTGTAATGACAGGCATGTGCCACTGTACCTACCTACTGGTTGAGAAAAAAATTTTTGTATGGCTGGCTTGGAACTATAATCCTCCTAATTGCAGTCTCCCAAGTAGTTAGGATTATACAACAGGCATGAGCCAGTGATGTCCAGCCAAATATTTTAATAAAGGCTGTTATTAAAAAATAAAGCAAAAACTTAATTGATTTCATTAGATATCTACGGTGCTTTTTATTCTTTAAAACATTAAATTTAAGAACTAGGGAGTACAAGACAGTGGTAGAATGCTTGTGTAGCATGCATGAGGCCCAGGGTTTGATCTCTAAATTCCACAAAATAAATTTTACTTAAACTTGTAGTCTGTTACCTGCTTACATTATACTCTTTTTTTTTTTTAACCTGGCTCTAGTATTTTCTTTTGTTCTTCTGAGACCTAAGCAGCTGTCTTTGGAGACACTGAATTGGACACTAATTGAAGAGCCCAGAGGTAAAAGGAGGTAGAAGTGTTCTACTTGAGACTTTTTTTGAGGGGGGATCAGTTGTGGGGCTTGAACTGTAGGCCTTGGCACTATCCCTCAGCTCTTCAGCTCAAGGCGAGCAATCTACCACTTGAGCCACAATGCCACTTCTTTTCTGGTGGTTAATTGGAGGTAAGTCTTACAGGCTTTCCTGCCCAGGGCTGGCTTTGAACCAGATCCTCAGATCTCAGCCTCCTGAGTAGCTAGAATTATAGGCATGAGCCATTGGTGCCTGGCTTGAGATGTTTTAATACACTTCAAAAAATCTGATCCTTAAGGAAATCTTGAAACTAAGGCTCAGAAAAATTAAGTAACTTGCTCAAGGCCAAAGGTAATTAAGTAATAATAAAAATTATTTAAATACAACCTGTCTCTTATATTCCTGTGATTTCCAATATGGAATTACATGTGTTTTTTGTTGTTGTTTTGCCAGTACTGGGCTTGAACTCAGGGCTTTGAGCTCTTGCTCTGCTTTCTTGATTACAGCAGGCACTCTATCACTTGAGCCACATTTCCAACTTGGTATTTTACCAGCTGAGGCAAAACATTGAGGACTTTTCTGCCTGGGCTAACTTCAAACCAACATGTTCAAGTTGTCCTGAGTATCTAGGATTATAGGCATGAACAACTGGTGAACAGCTATGTCTATCACTTTTAACCTGTCACAAAATAACAAGAGGAAGAAAGTTAAACTAAAATGAGGCTTAGATATATAGTGTCTAAGAATGATGCTTGTTATGTTTTTAGAATTATATGTGTATATACACACACATATAACAGTCACCTAACTCATTTGTATGATTGCATACACATATTCCAACTATTTTTTAAATTTTAACAATTTGACTAAATCAGAAAATTTTCAAATGGTCCCAACACTTTAAACATTGACTCAATACCAACAGGTTTAATCATTTCACTTACAAGAAGAAATAAGGTCCTCAAAAGAATGGCTAATAACACTGTTTTCAAGAATTTACAACAGTAAAACAAAATTTTGACAGTGAAAATAATTGTCAGGAGGACACTAAAGTAAATCTCAAGATTTTCTGGAATTCTGTTGGCTTTAACTTTTTTATTTTTGGTCAGTCGCAGGGCTTGAACTCTGGGCCTGGGTGCTGTCCCTTAGCTCTTCAGCTCAAGGCTAACGCTCTACTACTTGAACCACAGCGCCACTTCCGGCTTTTTATGCTTATGTGGTGCTGAGGAATTGAACCCAGGGCCTCATGCATTCGAGGTAAGCACTCTACCCCTGAGCCACCTTCCCAGCCCCTAAGTAAACTTTCTTTAAAAGAAGTTTATCACAATTAGTCAAAATGCCAGTATCCAATGGACCATCAAAAGTCAGGAAATGTACAAGAGATGTTTTAATTATCAATATTCTTTTGACTTAATACCTCAAATATTCAAATATTTGGCAAAAATACATAAAAATTAATCAAGACCAAACATACTATTATCAATAGTTTTCTTCCCATTTTGTGTGTCTTATTTTCTTCAAATTAAAGTATCTAAACCAGAAAGCCCCTAATCATAAATTTTTTATCCAAGGTTTTGACAAAAATAATTCACCATGGGTGTATATGCCCTTTCCTAATGTCTCTTCATAGGTAATGACTATTATACAACCATATATATGACAGATGGCAGTCCTCCCTATTTTATTCCTGATAAACAGTCTACTACAGTTACCGGCCCACATCCCTGACCCCAAATTACCTAACACAACAAAAACATAAAATAAATTACAAAATCTACAACCTGGAAATATGTGAAAATATCTCAATCCTCTCTTACCCCATTCTAGCCTGCATTTTTCTTTTTCAGGTATTTTTCTCACAAGGTACTTTCTTTGATAATGAAACAGAATAAAGACAGTATTTTATCTGCACTAAAGTTTGAAAATTATTATAAACTTTAAGAAAACCTAATATATGACAATTTCTACCATTTATAACTTTCATTTGTTATTCACTTAAAGTTCCCCAAATCATTATTTTCTATTTTTTAAAATAAGGTTCTAACTGCTTTCAAGCATATCAC
This sequence comes from Dipodomys ordii, assembly GCF_000151885.1. NCBI lineage: Eukaryota > Metazoa > Chordata > Mammalia > Rodentia > Heteromyidae > Dipodomys > Dipodomys ordii. The sequence continues at coordinate 29,025,222 of NW_012267218.1, forward strand.
TTTCTGGGTATTTTCTATCAGTTATTATGTTCACTAATTTAAAAATACTTTTTAAACTAAAAACTATCTACAGTTAAAATATCATATCAGTAACATTTTAAACTCTTAAAAGTACTTTGTCTACTCACAGATAAGTGATGTATCATTTAGAATCTCCTCTTAAAGAATTAATTCAGTTGTCCCATCCTTACCTCATTTAAAACACAGTTGCTGTTTCAGGCTGTGAAAAAGCTGAGAACTTGTCTCCTGTCATGTGTATATTAATCAAAATACTGGCAAGGAGACACATATAATTTTAAGGGAGTACTTGAGTAGTTTGATGTGTTAGCAGATTAGGAATAGGAAAAAAATGTTTGGTAAAAGCTACTATATTAAGCGAAATTTTAATGGTATCTTAAAAATGAGGTTATAACAATTTATAACTTATGCTAGTTTTTCATGTTTTTTATAATTAACATTTATTTGTACTGAACAACAATAAATCTACCATCTATTTCTCAAAACATTTATTCTTCTCTTTAAGCAATGATTTACAGACACCTGGTACTATATTTCAAATTACATTTATTATTTATTTTTTCTTTTATTTATTTTTTTGGGGGGGTCTCGTCATGGGCCTGAACTCTGGGCCTGGGCACTGTCCCTCAGCTCTTCAGCTCAAGGCTAGCTGCTCTATCACTCGAGCCACAGTGCCACTTCCGAATTTTTTTTTCTGCTTATGTGGTGCTGAGGAATCGAACCCAGGGCCTCATGCATGCAAGGCAAGCGCTCTACCACTGAGCCACCTTCCCAGCCCTCAAATTCCTTTTAAATATATAAAACACCCTTAAGTTTAAACACCACACAAAAGTATTTATGTAAACCATAGTAGATTACAAATCATAAGGAAATCTAGGTCTTCTTTTAACTTGTAGAAAAGTCAACAACAAACATCCAAACAGGAAAAGTAGGACCAGAGGACGTAGCACAGTGATAACGTGATTGTCTAGCATGTATGAAATCCTGGATTTCTACTCCTAGCACAACAATAGAGGAGGAACAAAAGGAGGAGGAAGGGGGATAGGAGAAGATAAAGAAGGAGAAACTGAATCAGCCTTACTATAGAGGCTTTGAGAGGAGGACAGCTTGAGAGCCTAAGAATGAGACCAAGCCTGGATAACATACTCGGAACCAGTTTCAGAAATTAAAAAGCTGAGTGTACATTCTTGTAATGCCATCACTCAAGAGGCGGAGGCAGAGAACTGCTAGGTCCAAGCCAGTTTGGCTATATAGTAATATCAAATAATCTCATTTTAAATACTCCAGTAAAACCAAACCAAATGAACAATTATTTCTCCTAAACTAACTATATGTTCTCTTTGTTATGATTATATAATACTATTAGGATAAACATGTCTAAGTACTACAAATGGACACATACATTAATCTTAAAATAAGTTAAATAGACTGGGTGCTGGTGGCTCATGCCTGTAATCCTAGTTACTCAGGAGGCTGATATCTAAGGATCTCAGTTCAAAGCCAGACTAGGCAGGAAAGCCTGTGAGACTAGTATCTACCAAAAAAGCTAGAACTATGGTACAAGTGGTAAAATGTGCCACCCTTGAGTAAAAAAGCTCAGGGACAGTGTCTACGCCCTGAATTTAAGCCCCAGGTCTGGTGTGTGTGCGCACACACGCACACACGCACATACACACACACACACACAAATTTTATACAGAAAAATAGAAAAAGCAATCTAGATACATAACAATATAAACTTTCTTCAATAAAGAATATTTACATAATTAACGTATTTAAGGAGAGAGGAAAAGGGAGGACAAGAACAGGAAGAGGGAAAAGTAATGGGAAATGAAAGGCTAGTTAGAGGCAATTGGGAATCAAGTATTTCTATTCAATAAGGCCTTTATGAAAAAAGGCAATTAAATTCCTTCATATAAATGTATTAAATATGTGATCTTTTGGTATTTGTTGTAGTTGTAACATCTGAAGGCATTTAGCAGGCTTTGTTATCTCTAAACACCTTATCTGTAATTTCTTGAAACAGAAACATGCACATTTGAAAGGTAGAAAAGCAACTGTTTATCATATTGACAGTCATGAAAGAAATAAAAGCAATTTTAAGCTAAGAAAATCAGAAATTCAAAACCTGAAAATTGCTTTTCAGTATTGTGATATAAAAACTTTTTGAGTGATACAAAAGATGATTCTATAAACTTTAAATGTTAGCCTGATGTAAAACTTTTCATATGTAAAAAACCATGGAGGTCCATTTATTTGAGGCCCTATACTTTTGCTGTGTGACTAAAAGTAAACAATGATGACTTTTACAAGAATCCAAGTTGCTATTACTTATATATTCACTCTAATACACATCTATAAGGCATACATGAACTAAAGCAAAACATTTTTATTCTGCAATTTTTACTTACCTAATATTTTCACAGCATAATGAGGACTTTCTAAGACAATTCCTTCTTCTGTGTCAAATATGGGGTTATCTATTCCAGTCTTTGGAGGAATTTGGGCTAGTTTCTTAAGTCTCATGGAAGAATTAAGGTCCAGTTCTTGCTTTTTCCCTTCTTCCTCTCGTCTACGTCTCATATCCTCCTGTTGTTGTCGAATACGCTCCAATTGTGCACTTCGTCGTACTGGCATCATCCTAGTGCCCAAATCTCCTGGGCAGTCAACAGCCATCTCTCGGTGCCTCTGATGTTCCTCTGGTGATGCAAGATCAACATTTTTTATTCCGTTGTCTGATTCCTCTGTAACATGCCCATTCATATGGAATGTTGTCATGATTATCTATAAAAACCTGTACCAATTTATATAGATCAATTTTTCCTATAAAGCCAATCCTCTTGATTCTGTAGTATAAAATCCATGTTACTTCAAAAAACAAAAAAATTTTAAAAAAGAAACTTCTCACATCACATAACAATGCTATGAAAAGGTATCCATGAAGGAAATCTAAGGGGAAAGATGGAAGGGAAAAACAGTATAAGAATTATAATATAAAACCAGATTTTACATAGCACTTTTCTACTCTCTATATAATACAGAAATTTAGTAGATATATGATTTTGCTCTATAGATTACGTGTATTTCTTGTATTTTACAAAGAATGCTGAGAAAAGCAAGCCATTTCCCTTCCCCCCAATAACTCTCAAGAATTTTTTTGGGGGGGCTTGGTTGTAGGGCTTGAACTCTGGGGTTGGGCACTGTCCAGCTCAAGGCAAGGGCTCTACCACTTGAACCACAGCACCACTTCTGATTTTCTAATAGTAATAATAATTGCAGAGGAGAGTCTCATGGACTTTCCTGCCCAGGCTGGCTTTGAACCATGATCCTCATATCTTAGCCTCCTGAGTAGCTAGGATTATAGGCGTGAGCCAAAAGCGCCCGACTAACTCTCAAGAATTTGAAGCATACCATTCACCTTTTTAAAAATGATGTTTTGGGCTGGGTGCTCATGCCTATAATCCTAGCTACTCTGGAGGCTGAGATCTGAGGATTGTGGTTCAAAGCCAGCCCAACCAGGAAAGTCCAAGAGACTCTTATCTCCAATTTACCACTAGAAAACTGGAAGTGGTGCTGTGACTCAAAGTGGTAGAGTGCTAGTCTTGAGCTGAAAAACTCAGGGACAGTGCCCAGGCCCTAAGTTCAAGCCCCACAACCAACAACAAAAACTGACACTGGAAAGTTTAGTAAAGTGAACAAGTAAAAAGTTTGGGGTATTAATTCTGTAAAGGTGCTTCTTATATAAATAGTTGTTTAAATACAAAGGTGCTTCTTATATAAATAGTTGTTTAAATACCTGAAGTTGTCTCAGCTCTGTAATTTGTTAATTGTTAAACCAATTGATGACAGTCAATTTCTCATATGTCAAGCTAACTTGGTATGGTGGGCAACTCAATATACAGGAAATATTTGAAGGAAAAACTAATGCATTTTTAAGGGGGGTGTGAGATGGAGATGCCCAAAGTACAAGAAACTTTATAATTAGAAGCAAAGGCGCCTATAGATAAAACCTACAGAAAAAAAAAATCAAGAGAAAAGAAAACTGAATCTTCATTCTGTCTCTGCTATTTCCATTATCATTATGATTTAAAAAAAATTTGTCGCTGAACCTTAGATTCAATTAGATAAATTTTCAAAGGATTGTTTTGAGCCTTAAATAAGATAATGCATATAGATTATAAAGTGAATACAGAGATATATTTATACTAATTATATGTATTAGTCTGATTCTCATCTTAAAAATACTCTAAGATTGTTTAGACAAAGTATTTTATTAGATGGTACACTGGCTTTTCATCAAATCATTTCTTGAGCACAAACAGGCAGACTGTTTATGTGTGTAAACCCACACATAGTATCTAATTAGTCTTCTTCTGCTCAGTCTTTAAAAATATTTACAATAATAAATCTACTATCTCCTTGAGTTGAGAAGCGTTAAGTAGTTAGAGCATAATGCCAACTAAGCAAAATGCAGGTGTTTAGCCATATTACTATGCCAATCAATCTTCCAAATAAACAGAAGACAAATCACTTGATAAACATAAAGACAGAACTAACAAGGAAAACTGTAAGACCACCAATCAAGACAACAGATACAAATGACAAGAGCCTATTAAATTTTTTCACAATAATTCTATTAATTTCAGTTTTTTGTTTTTGTTTTTGTCAGTCATGGGGCTTGACCTCTGGGCTTGGGCGCTATCCTTCAGCCCTCAGCTCAAGGCAAGCGCTCTACCACTTGAGCCACAGCACCACTCCCTCACAATAATTCTAATAAACTAGTCTCCCATCCAAATATTAGCTTTACTTATAACCATGTGATCTACATAAGCACCTAACTTACTACTAGTTTGTCTTTTTTCATTAAAATGAGAGCTATTAGACTTATCATTCTTTTTTT